>NC_134844.1:93936381-94268660 GCF_965363235.1 Mytilus galloprovincialis | reverse complement strand
TACAGGCTGAAGATACAGACTGTGTTGATCGATTGATTCATTGTATAACTCTTGACATATTTTATATTACAGGCTGAAGATACAGACTGTGTTGATCGATTGATTCATTGTATAACTCTGGACATATTTTATATTACAGGCTGAAGATACAGACTGTGTTGATCGATTGATCATTGTATAACTCTGACATATTTTATATTACAGGCTGAAGATACAGACTGTGTTGATCGATTGATTCATTGTATAACTCTGACATATTTTATATTACAGGCTGAAGATACAGACTGTGTTGATCGATTGATTCATTGTATAACTCTGACATATTTTATATTACAGGCTGAAGATACAGACTGTGTTGATCGATTGATTCATTGTATAACTCTTGACATATTTTATATTACAGGCTGAAGATACAGACTGTGTTGATCGATTGATTCATTGTATAACTCTGACATATTTTATATTACAGGCTGAAGATACAGACTGTGTTGATCGATTGATTCATTGTATAACTCTGACATATTTTATATTACAGGCTGAAGATACAGACTGTGTTGATCGATTGATTCATTGTATAACTCTGACATATTTTATATTACAGGCTGAAGATACAGACTGTGTTGATCGATTGATTCATTGTATAACTCTGACATATTTTATATTACAGGCTGAAGATACAGACTGTGTTGATCGATTGATTCATTGTATAACTCTGACATATTTTATATTACAGGCTGAAGATACAGACTGTGTTGATCGATTGATTCATTGTATAACTCTGACATGTTTTATATTACAGGCTGAAGATACAGACTGTGTTGATCGATTGATTCATTGTATAACTCTGACATATTTTATATTACAGGCTGAAGATACAGACTGTGTTGATCGATTGATTCATTGTATAACTCTTGACATATTTTATATTACAGGCTGAAGATACAGACTGTGTTGATCGATTGATTCATTGTATAACTCTTGACATATTTTATATTACAGGCTGAAGATACAGACTGTGTTGATCGATTGATTCATTGTATAACTCTTGACATATTTTATATTACAGGCTGAAGATACAGACTGTGTTGATCGATTGATCCATTGTATAACTCTGACATATTTTATATTACAGGCTGAAGATACGACTGTGTTGATCGATTGATTCATTGTATAACTCTGACATATTTTATATTACAGGCTGAAGATACAGACTGTGTTGATCGATTGATTCATTGTATAACTCTGACATATTTTATATTACAGGCTGAAGATACAGACTGTGTTGATCGATTGATTCATTGTATAACTCTGACTTATTTTATATTACAGGCTGAAGATACAGACTGTGTTGATCGATTGATTCATTGTATAACTCTGACACATTTTATATTACAGGCTGAAGATACAGACTGTGTTGATCGATTGATTCATTGTATAACTCTGACATATTTTATATTACAGGCTGAAGATACAGACTGTGTTGATCGATTGATTCATTGTATAACTCTGACATGTTTTATATTACAGGCTGAAGATACAGACTGTGTTGATCGATTGATTCATTGTATAACTCTGACATATTTTATATTACAGGCTGAAGATACAGACTGTGTTGATCGATTGATTCATTGTATAACTCTGACATATTTTATATTACAGGCTGAAGATACAGACTGTGTTGATCGATTGATTCATTGTATAACTCTGACATATTTTATATTACAGGCTGAAGATACAGACTGTGTTGATCGATTGATTCATTGTATAAAACAAGCAGCACCTTTGTTTTCAGTGAGTAATATTAGATACTGTGGATTTATTTATATTCGTTGGATACCAATTTTCTTCGATTTCGTTGGTTCAGGAGAACCACGAATTCAAATGTTCAATGAGGGTGGTAAAGGGTTATTTTTGTGCAACGTTTTCGGCCTTTTTATTTCACGTGTTTTCATGTTTTAACGTTTTATTTCTCGTTTTCTCGTGTTTGGTTCGACGTGCATGCTTCATGTTCTCCTTTATTTATTATACCCAACTGTTGCGGAGGGTATAATGTTTTTGACCCATCCGTCCGTCAGTCCTGTTTCTTGTCATCGCAACTCCTCTCAAACCACACAACAGAATTTCACGAAACCTTTTCAGATAATAAGGACATACTATGTAGTTGTGCATATCGACGGGAAATTGCGATTCAATTTTTTTTCTAGGAGTTACGCCCCTTAGAACTTATTTACTTTAATGTACTACTGCAACAGTTTGTCATCGCAACTCCTCTCAAACCACACAACAGAATTTCACGAAACCTTTTCAGATAATAAGGACATACTATGTAGTTGTGCATATCGATAGGAAATTGCGATTCAATTTTTTTTCTAGGAGTTACGCCCCTTTGAACTTATTTACTTTAATGTACTACTGCAACAGTTTGTCATCGCAACTCCTCTCAAACCACACAACAGAATTTCACGTAACCTTTTCAGATAATAAGGACATACTATGTAGTTGTGCATATCGACGGGAAATTGCGATTCAATTTTTTTTCTAGGAGTTACGCTACTTTGAACTTATTTACTTTAATGTACTACTGCAACAGTTTGTCATCGCAACTCCTCTCAAACCACACAACAGAATTTCATGAAACCTTTTCAGATAATAAGGACATACTATGTAGTTGTGCATATCGATAGGAAATTGCGATTCAATTTTTTTTCTAGGAGTTACGCCCCTTTGAACTTATTTACTTTAATGTACTACTGCAACAGTTTGTCATCGCAACTCCTCTCAAACCACACTACAGAATTTCACGAAACCTTTTCAGATAATAAGGACATACTATGTAGTTGTGCATATCGACGGGAAATTGCGATACAATTTTTTTTTCTAGGAGTTATGCCCCTTTGAACTTATTTGCTTCAATGTACTTCTGCAACAGTTTGTCATCTCAACTTCTCTGAAAACACACAGAATTTCATGAAATTTTGTAGATAATAAGGACATACTATGTAGATGTGTATATTGACAGGAAATTATTATTCAGTATTTTTTCTTATACTTATTTAATTTCTCCAATGACAATGTGGGGACGTGGGGTATGTGAGCGTGCTCACTAAGGTTCTTTAATTTTCTGTGTTTCGTGTCGGTACTCTTAATTTCTAGTGCTTGTCCTGCATTTGGTTAAGAATGAAACCGGGACTAAATTCAAAGTCAGTCCGGAGATTGTTTTAAAATATGTGTCCGCAGAATATTTAAAATTGCTATCAAATGAATTATTATGAATAAATTGTTTCTTTCAAATCAGTTGCAACTAGCGGAAGCTTAAAGGTCAATGCATGGTCATCATATCAATTATATAATGACTATATGATTTCCAAGAATGGCTGATTAATAACTTATTTAACTTTTTCCATTAATACTTACAATTTATTTCTCGTGCTTCGTTTTTTCCGAAATTTACATTCCGTGCAACGATTTCACGTGTTTCCGTGTTCAGGGTCCCCCTTTATCACCCTCTTCAACAAATTACAAATTTTCTAAAGGAATGAGTGTATACTTTGCCAAAACCATGAAATTAGATATCCATGAATTTGTAAGTTTTCCTCCAAGAAAATTGGTACCCACGAAAATAAATGAATCCACAGTAGATACAAGAAGATGTGGTATGAGTGCCAATGAGACAACTCTCCATCCAAGTCACAATTTATAAAAGTAAACCATTATAGGTCAAAGTACCGTCTTCAACTGATCGATTCAGAGCCTTGACTCACACAAAACAGTACACTATAAAGGGTCCCAAAAATACTAGTGTATCACCATTCAAACTGGAAAACCAATGGTCATATCTATATAAAAAAGAAAAACCAGAAACACTTTTGAACAACATCAACAAAGGACAACTACTGAACATCAGATTAAAGTATGTTAGGAGAGGGCCTTTTATGTAAGTACAAACAAGCTAAGGCTTTTAATATAAAAATAAGAAGATGTGGTATGATTGCCAAAGAGTTTAACTCTCGACCAGAGACCAAATGACTACGGGTTACTGTCAAGCCTTCAATAATGAGCAAAACTGAATATACTGAATCTTTTTTTTGTAAGACTCTGTGTCTATATAACAAAATCAGTTTTATTTCTATTTGTAGAAAAATGTGCATTCTAAAGCGTTTGTAGGGTATATATGTGATAATGTTTTACCTGTGATCAGTAAACTAGCCAGTCCTGATGACGGAGTAGATGCACAGTTAGAGATGTTAAAACTGTTTAGTGAGATCTCAGAGTTTGCTGGAGACTTGGACAAGTTAGAAAACAGATTGGATAATCTATACAAATGTCTTATTGTAAGTTGGACAATATTGTAAAGTATTTTATTTCTTCGTGTTTATCTAATTTTTGTTCCAATTAATGATGCAACATTTATTTTCTAACTTAAGGTGGTACCCAACACCTTATCTGGCTCGTTTAATTTTCTTAAAATTTTGTCAAAAGTATTTACTTTGACCCTTTGACAAATATATAAAAATTTCAAAAAAAATGAACCAACCGTTTAATCAGAAAAATTACACTGGTTATATAGTAGTTTGACAAAAACTTATTTTGATCATTGAGAAGCTTAATATTCCCTTAACAACACAACGTCATTAAAACGTTCTGCTGATTTCCCTGTAGTGTTAGGTACCACCTTAAGTGATCTATTTATTTGACAGAGCTACAATACTATGAAAAGAAGAGGCATGGTGTGTATTAAGTAGACATCAATCCATAAAGGAAAAAAAGTTTTTGTGCATTTTTGTTGAACCTTCGACTTCAAATGAAAAAGCGAGTCATAGTGATCCTACATTCCGTTGGCTTTGTTGGTGTCGTCTGCAGCCTTCACAAATATTCACTCTGTGGTTAAAGTTTTTGAAATTTTAATAACTTTCTTGAACTATCCTGGATTTCTACCAAACTTGGACAGAAGCTTGTTTATGTTAATAAGATAGTATCCATGAGTAAATTTTAATGGCCCCGCAACAAAGTCAGGAACCATTACATTCACTCTGTGGTTAAAGTTTTTAATTTTTTTATAACTTTCTTAAACTATCCTGGATTTGTCCAAACTTAGACAGAAGCTTGTTTATGATCATAAGATATATAGTATCGGAAGTAAATTTTGTAAAAATAAAATTCCAATTTTTTTGTATTTTACTTATGAATAGACATTAGTTTTTCTTCCAGTTAACATTACATACAGTCTGTAGTAAAAGTTTTTAAAACAATATTCTTAAACTTGCCTGGATTTTTACCAAACTTGGACAGAAGCTTTTGACAAGATAGTATCAAGAGGAATATTTTTATTGATTTTTTTCATCATTTTTGTTGAGTGTGTGATTAACAGCAAAAATAGGCGATCGAGAGAAAAGGTTCCGTGGAACCCTTACAAATTTGATATAATTGTGATAGTTGAAAAATCAAAATGGTGTTAGAATAAATTCAATAATAATGCTATCAAAATCTTGTATGTTAGATTTTGATTTTTGCAAGGCCAATTCCTTGGCAATTTTGGCAAATTAAGTTTTACCTTCCGTCCATCTATCCTTCTGCCTGTCCATAAACAAATGATAAAGTATTTTTACATATTATAATCATGTGCTCAGTTACTTCTTCTTTTATTTATTTTGCATCAACTTGTATTGCATCCAAAATTGTACTAGGCTTAATAGGTTAATAAAATTGAGAATGGAAATGGGGAATGTGTCAAAGAGACAACAACCCGACCATAGAGCAGACAACAGCAGAAGGTCATCAACAGGTCTTCAATGTAGCGAGAAATTACGGCATCTGGAGGCGTCCTTCAGCTGGCCCCTAAACAAATATATACTAGTTCAGTGATAATGAACGCCATACTAATTTCCAAATTGTACACAATAATTATTCAGTTTATGTTTAACCACAAGTATTACATCTATGGCTTGTAAAATTGCTTTCTGGCTTGTAAAATTCCTCTCTACAAGCCAACAGAATCCAACTAAAAATTTGATAAAATTGAGCTTCAGGACTCTGTGGATTCAATTGTTTATTTTATTGCTTTAGCTTTAAAAAAAAACCAACATTTCTGTCTTTCCAAATATACATATTTTATCATTTGCCATTTGGAGTGTTATGATTTTCTTTATGATAATCTGATTATTTTTCTTTATAGAGTTATATGCCAGTGCCCCCAGCAGAGGAGAATGATAATCTGATTATTTTTCTTTATAGAGTTATATGCCAGTGCCCCCAGCAGAGGAGAATGATAATCTGAGTAGCAGTGAGGAAGAACCTAAGTTCCAGTTTTCTACCGTAGAATGTTTAATGTTAGCTTTCCATCAGCTTGGCAGGAAGTTACCAGGTTTTCTGGCAGATGAAGCAAATGCAGACAGGTTAAAAGACTTTAAGTTAAGGTAAAATTAACATTTCATACAAATAAAGGATCTATCTTTGTCCACAGGGTCTTGAAAGTGTTATAATTCTCTCGCCATCACTTGGAGTTCTGTAGTTGTCAGGTGTTTCTCTTAATATACTGAACCAATTTCAATGAAATTTTTACTGAATGATCGTTTAAATGTCTAAATCATACCCAACAATCCTCAAGTTTTAAATGGGAGTCCCTCACACAAATAACTAAATTTCTGAGTATGGAATCTCCTGCATTGGGACATTTTAACCCGGAATGACCCACTTTCTTATTTCTTTGGATTTATCATTAAAGTCGAAAAAAATCCAAAGTATTAAGTGATCATTGAAAACTTTCTTAATGATGTTTTGGGATTTTTGTCAGATTTTTCGAAATCCTCTGGTTTTATCCATTGGAATGCCTTAAAAAATATTTGCCTATTTACCACCATTTTTCTTTTTATAAATCTTATATATGTGTAATTATAAGTCACCTGTAAAGTTTTATAAAATCTTTGTTATTTTTTAATAGTTTTTGAGAACTTTAACTTGTCAATGATTAAGCTATGAAAAGTCAAGAGAGAACACTTTCCCGCCAAAAGTTCAATGGCCCATATCTTGAAAACTAGCACATTTACCTGTATATTTGTTTTGCTTTTTTGGTGCCTTTATTGAACCCCTATCAACATGATCAATATATACTAGTGTTGTGAAAAGCTTATTATTTTGAAACTGAGTAGTGAACTTTTCTTTATTCTTGATTGCTTATGTGCTGACTTTCAATCTGAAGAGTTTTGATCAAGTGAATATAAGTTTGTTCTAATGTTGTACCAAGGATATAGGGAATTATTGAGTCTTCATTATATAAATGGTGTAGATAAAAGCTAAGAATAAGTGTCTCATTGGAATGTTTTTTTTCAGATTACAGTATTTTGCCAGAGGTGTACAGATTTATATTAAACAGTTACGACAGGCGTTACAAGGAAAGGCAGGTGAAGCTTTAAAAACAGATGAGGTTAGTTACATTCTACAGGTACCTAACACTACAGGGAGATAACTCTGTAAAGTCATCTTAACGTTTTAATTACGTTGTGTTGTAAAAGGAATATTAAGCTTCTCAATGATCAAAATTGGTGTTTGTCAAACTACTATATAACCAGTGTAATTTTTCTAACAAAACAGTTGGTTCAAAATTTTTGAAATTTTTATATTTTTGTTAAAGGGTCAAAGTAAAATACTTTGACCAAATCTTATGAAAATTAAACGAGCCGAATTAATTTTAGTAAAAGTGTTGGGTACCACCTTAAGGAAGTTTGCTTGTTGTGTTTTGGAATTTTGGTCATATTTTCGGAATCCTCTGGTTTTATCCATTGATTGCCTTAACAAATTTTGCCCAGTGACCCCCATTTTTCTTTTTATAATTCTTTTACATGCATAATGATGAGCTGTCTGTTAAAGTCTTATAAATTTTGAATTATTTTTTGATAGATTTTGAGGACTTAAACATGTTAAACTTGTCAATGATTAAAGCTATGAAAAGTCAAGAGAGAACATTTTCATTCCAAAATTTCAATCGCTAATATATCTAAAACAAGCAGGGTGATCTATATATATTTTTTGCTCTTTTGATTCCTTTATTAATCCCCTTCAAATGGCTCAATATCTTTAATTGTTTTTACATAGGCGGTAATGGTAACGTTTTTTCCTGTAGCTCAGTCCATATCGTAAACTTGGATATGTATGATAGCTCGTTCCGAAGCTGTGACATTTTCACATATGTGGTTAAATTTTCGGGATACGAAGTGAGATTACTTTTTCCGTAAATTAGCAAACCCCGAACATCCTTTTGTGATGCGGCTCCTTGTGGTAAAATATTCCCTTTTTAACACAATAAGTTCTTTGAAAATTTAATACTTTGAACACATTCAATAGCTCCATAGTTTTTACACATTTATTCTATGTTCCTCTACTTTCCTAATCACCACTAATAATTAAGTTCAGTCATTTGTTAAAAATAGAAACATGTCCAATATCACTACACAGGGATTTTTTCTTTACACGTGACTTTTGAGTTCCTCATTTCGAGGCGCATTAGGGATGTTGTCCCAAATATATGCTAGTGTTTTGATAAGTCAATTATTTTGAAACTGAGAAGCCAACTCCCTCTCGTTGCATTGAAGACCTGTTGGTGACCTTCTGCTGTTGTCTGCTCTATGGTCGGGTTGTTGTCTCTTTGGCACATTCCCCATTTCCATTCTCAATTTTATTATCCCTTAATTCACTGTACCAAAAAAATATCATAGCAAAGAATATAAACATCCCTGTACCAAAAAAATACAGAAGAAACTAATACCGTATATCTGTTTATTTTTTAGCATCTGCTTTTTTTCGCGATTTCAATACAAAATGGGCATGTTAAATTTTCACTGTGTATAATTTTTCGCTGAATGAGAAAATACACATGAAAATATACAGTACTCTTCAAAAATATCGATTCGATAACTTTTTTCTCCGATTTCCGTGTTTCTCGGAATCACACAGAGTACCACGGATTTCACTCCTAAAATCCTCCAAAAATTCTCTCCCAACACCGCGTGGCTGTTAATTGGTTTATTGCCCATCGGATGTACTTCAAATTAACGACGCGTGACAACATAATTGGATTACCCAGATAATTTACCTTTGAACATTTAATCGATCTTGGTTGCACAGGTGTGCTTTAAAATCACGGTATTAAAAATTGAACAAATGTTTTCCTTTCTTTGACAGATAAAGATGTGACAATATCATTTAGAATAAGATAATTATTATCTTTTATGTTTGTGTCTAATGCCATTATCTTTAAAATAGAACGTACATACGAAAAAGTATGAAAAAAATACTTGTTATTTTGTGTTTCTATTACAGTCCGGTCAGGTCATACATTGTGTTCTTTCAGCAAGGACGATTTTCCCACAATTAGTTTCTTTTATAACTTATTCAATAAGCAATATCAGCGCATTAATTGTTCATTATTTAAAAATCAACTGGGTAATAAAATCATGTTGTTTTTTCGGTAACCCGAGTCATCGGATCATCAAGTAAACTTAATTTATTGAGCAATGTAAAATATGATGTTTCACCACCTCGGTACATTTATACAGACTTGAATAATTCAAATTACGAACAGAAACTGTAAAATGACAACTCTGTTGAACAAAGGAAATAATTTCAAGTGATATTGATAGTGCTCGTCATTTTCGCATTTTACGGAACGGTTTTCAAATTGACGAAAGTATTTATATCAATTTCGTCATTTGAATTTGGAAAGTGAAAAATATTTTCACATTAATTATATAATAAATGTACTATAATTCTACCGGTGTTTGACAAGTTTATGACGCTCAATCATTTTACATTTACAAAAGATGTTAAAAGTTGTGATGATAAGTAATCCGCTTATCGCTATCCGATAGTCACTAATCCTTTAATTATTATTAAAATTTATCAAACCTCATAATTGCCCATCATAATATTCTATGCCAGTTAAATCAGTCATCATTTTATTTTCAAAATTTCCCAATCGCCTACAATTGGCATTTCTTTATCGTATTATCATGATTATTGTCATTTGAATACAATCAATCATCCCGGACAATTTCCATCATAATTTCAATTAATACATCACCAACTGTGAATTTATATTATTGACCATGGACGTATAACTAATGTACTTTCTTTTTTGAAAGATAAAACATTAAAATTCAAATAGTTAAAAATGTGTTCTCGTTTATTCGGATAAGAATTATATTTTCCCGATAAATCAATTGTAAAAGGACCTTCTGGAGCCTCAATACGATTGCACAAAAATGTCGTTCTGCAACTTTAGAAACCTTGAATGGACTTTCCCACGGTCGGCTAGAAAGGTCACCTGAGTTTACTAGTACGCGATATTTTTTCCCGCACTTTAAAAAACTCGTGCTGTGGATAACATTGATGTTAACTATTTTTAGCATTTAACATTGTTAAGTAAGTCAAGTTCAAGTTCAACCCAAACTGTTGATAACTGAGATGTGTATCGTGGAATTGTCTTCGCACGGCAAATAATTGTTTTTAAAATCTTTTGTTGAAAATACACAAATTTACATTCATTGTGCGAAAGTTAATATTATACAAAGACGAATTAATGCAGCTGGAAGTATTCCTGTTGTAACCGTAATTATTATTCTGCTGTACTGCCAACAAATCGTAAAACGTAAATGCCGTAATTGTTGAGCATAACGAATGGTGAATAATATTTTCCTTTTTACTTGAATATATACAAAACTTTCAAACACGTAATTTTATTTAACTGCTCAGATTAATTTAGTGAAAGTTTCCGGTTATTTTTACACAAGTATGCTCATTTCGTAAATAAAATATTAATTTACTGGTGAAGACATCGAGGTCAAAATTAAGTAGTTTTCATTTTTTATAAAACTTAAATACAATTGAAAGAATTAACAACAACATTTTGCTTTTAAATCTTTTATTCATTCCAGTAATTAGATAATCGTAAAAAGAAAATGCCGTAGATTTACACAATTATTACGGGGCTATTATTTTGTCTAATGAATGGTGAATAAATTTTCCTTTTTACTTGCATATATAAAACTTTTAGACTTATAATTTTTAAATAAAGACTTTAACTTTGAAGTAGAATATTTTGTTTTTCACATATTCCGCTATATTTTATAATTGGTTATTTTTAAAGCAAGTACATTAAGGTTAAGATATTTTTAGATTGGCTAACAAAAAATACGAAAATATTTTGACTTTAGTTTTTATTACCACAAATGAAATTTAATAAGTATAAAAGACATTTAAAATTATACACCTGTTTGACACTTAAACTGGTACAGTAGACCAGAAATATAATTCTTTATTACTTCAACCTTTACCTGGGTAATCCAATTACCCATTCAGTCTTGTGCCGGTAGAGATCAAAGTAGGATAAGGGCAATTAATTCCTCGGTGTAGAGAGTGAGCTCGTTATCACAATAAACATTTACCTGATTTTGGGAGAGATTACTCCCAAATTCCTCCCAACATTTTGGGAGGAATATCGGATTTTTTCGGAGTGGCTCCGACATTTTCCTCGGTGTAGGGTGTGGGAGAGTTGGTACTCTTGAAGGGTACTGTAACAAGTATTATATCGCATTGTTATTGATGAAAGTAACACAGGATTGATTGAGTGACAGTTAATCAATAACAGATATATACAAGTAATTACCAAAAAGAAAGTATATCCACATTGGGGCATACTGAAGATTGAAGATTTTGATCGATAGAGATATAAAAATATCCTTGTAAAAGTAATTATCTTTATTATGTTTTAACATTAAATGCCTTTTGTTTGGATTATGACATATATCAACACATTAGCTCATCACTAATTAGCATCTGATTGTTGTGGTAACGTTGTATGACAGACATACTTTGTTGGTTTAATTATTGTGAAAACAGAGATTTTAATTAAGTTTGCTCATTCTTTTGATCTGTTGAAACGAACAAAAGACCATATATGATTAACAGTATAATATTTAAAACTTTCTAGTTTTGATAAATCGTGGAATATGTAGGGAAATTTGCGTGGAATCAAATTTTTGTGTGTTTTAACTTGGGTAGGCATTATATTCATGATTATTTTTGCTCGAGCGTTAGTGAGGGCTAAAATAACATGAATATAATGCCTACCCATGTTAAAACTACAATAAAGTATAGCTTGCATCATTTTTTTCGATTCTGATTAGGACAATTAATGTTATTTCTATGTCTGATGTTTATAAGTGTATAGCATTTGTGTATGCTCTTCCATGAACCTCCCTTTTTTGTTTGTAAACAAGCAAACGACTGGCAATGTGATTTTTCATAGGGAGGAGTTTGAACAGCCAGCATGAACGGTTGTAGTATTTAGGTCAAATATGTCAATTTCTAACTGTACCACATTACAGTCATGATAAATGAATAAGTAACAACACTTGCATCATTTAAGCGTTTGGAAGTGTTTTAAATTAAATAAATATTTCAAATGCATGTTAATTTGATAAAATTCATTATTCTGCAGTAGTCAATATACACATGTGCTAACACATTTTATTGGATTTAGAGCATGGGTTTATTCACAAAGCTAAAGATGCACCTCATATTATAATCTGCACATAATCTGTTCAATATATTTATTGTTATTTGTTTCTCTTTCAGAATAAAATCAAAGTGGTAGCATTAAAGATAACATCAAACATAAATTCTTTGATAAAAGATTTATTTCATAATCCACCATCTTATAAAACACCCATTATACCATCATGGAAACCTTTAGTGGTAAGTGTTGTCATGGTTATATAGTCATGAAATCTGCTGATGGTAAGTGTTGTCATAGTTATATGGTCATGGAACCTTCATTGTTAAGTGTTGTCATGGTTTCTTTAGTCATGGAAACCTTTAGTGGTAAGTGTTGTCATGGTTATTTAGTCATGAAATCTGCTGATGGTAAGTGTTGTCATGATTATATAGTCATAGAAACCTTGAGTGGTAAGTGTTGTCATGGTAAAATTCATGAAAACCTTTAGTGGTAGGTGTTGTCATGATTATATAGTCATGAAAACCTTAGTGGTAAGTGTTGTCATGGTTATATAGTCATTGAAACCTTTAGTGGTAGGTGTTGTCATGATTATATAGTCATGAAAACCTTAGTGTTAAGTGTTGTCATGGTTATATAGTCATTGAAACCTTTAGTGGTAAGTGTTGTCATGGTTATATAGTAATGGAAACCTTTAGTTGTAAGTGTTGTCATGATTATATAGTCATGGAAACCTTTAGTGGTAGGTGTTTGTCATGGTTATATAGTCATTGAAACCTTTAGTGGTAGGTGTTGTCTTGGTTATATAGTCATGAAAACCTTAGTTGTAAGTGATGTCATGATTATATAGTCAATGAAACCTTTAGTGGTAAGTGTTGTCATGATTATATAGTCATGATATCTGCTGATGGTAAGTGTCATTTTGATGTAAATAATGTCTTTAGAGTTATGTGTTGGAAATGTTCAGGTTCAATGGTGTTGTCATGGTAATAAGGTCATACTAAACTCAGTGGTAAGTGTTTTCTAGGAAACTTGTAGATACAGTGCATGTGAATGAAGCCATTGAAACTTTTAGTGGTTACTAATGCAGTTTGTATACTATGTCATGAAAACTGTAAATGGTGTTATGTTAATGTCTTTAAAACTGTTTGTGATGTTTGGTATGATGTCATGGAAACAGCAAATGTTGTTATATTTATGCAGCCAAGGGAACGGTAAGTGTTGTTATGTTTATGCAGTCGAAGAAACAAAGTGTTGTTATGTTTATGATGTCATGGAAACTGTTAGTGATGTTATATTTATGAAGTGTTGGTTTTTTTGTTACAGAAAATTCACTTTTAAACTGTAAACCCTTTAAAATGTTTAAACAGAAAACACCACAGAAAATTTAAGATTGGGTAAACCCATCACAGAAAATTAAAGATTGAACTGTGTGAACCTAATTTAACAGAAACACCACAGAAAATTAAAGATTGAACTGTGTGAACCTAATTTAACAGAAACACCACAGAAAATTAAAGATTGAACTGTGTGAACCTAATTTAACAGAAACACCACAGAAAATTAAAGATTGAACTGTATGAACTTAATTTAACAGAAACATCGCAGAAAATTAAAGATTGAACTGTGTGAACTTAATTTAACAGAAAAATTGCAGAAAATTAAAGATTGAACTGTGTGAACTTAATTTAACAGAAACATCGCAGAAAATTAAAGATTGAACTGTGTGAACTTAATTTAACAGAAACATCGCAGAAAATTAAAGATTGAACTGTGTGAACTTAATTTAACAGAAAAATCACAGAAAATTAAAGATTGAGCTGTGTGAACCTAGTTTAACAGAAACACCACAGAAAATTAAAGATTGAACTGTGTGAAATTAATTTAACAGAAACATCGCAGAAAATTAAAGATTGAACTGTGTGAACTTAATTTAACAGAAACATCGCAGAAAATTAAAGATTGAACTGTGTGAACTTAATTTAACAGAAACATCGCAGAAAATCAAAGATTGAACTGTGTGAACTTAATTTAACAGAAAAATCACAGAAAATTAAAGATTGAGCTGTGTGAACCTAGTTTAACAGAAACACCACAGAAAATTAAAGATTGAACTGTGTGAAATTAATTTAACAGAAACATCGCAGAAAATTAAAGATTGAACTGTGTGAACTTAATTTAACAGAAACATCGCAGAAAATTAAAGATTGAACTGTGTGAACTTAATTTAACAGAAACATCGCAGAAAATCAAAGATTGAACTGTGTGAACTTAATTTAACAGAAAAATCACAGAAAATTAAAGATTGAACTGTGTGAACTTAATTTAACAGAAACATCGCAGAAAATTAAAGATTGAACTGTGTGAACTTAATTTAACAGAAACATCGCAGAAAATTAAAGATTGAACTGTGTGAACTTAATTTAACAGAAAAATCACAGAAAATTAAAGATTGAGCTGTGTGAACCTAGTTTAACAGAAACACCACAGAAAATTAAAGATTGAACTGTGTGAACTTAATTTAACAGAAACATCGCAGAAAATTAAAGATTGAACTGTGTGAACTTAATTTAACAGAAACATCGCAGAAAATTAAAGATTGAACTGTGTGAAGTTAATTTAACAGAAAAATCACAGAAAATTAAAGATTGAACTGTGTGAACCTAATTGAACAGAAACATCGCAGAAAATTAAAGATTGAACTGTGTGAACTTAATTTAACAGAAACATCGCAGAAAATTAAAGATTGAACTGTGTGAACCTAATTTAACAGAAACACCACAGAAAATTGAAGATTAAACCTAGTGAACCTACTTTCTATAGAATGGGTTTGTTTTTATATCAAAAGATTAACAATAACAATACATTTGTGTTCAACATAACAGACATTTGAGTAGCATAGAACAAACAGCCTTGTGATCGGTAAAAATAGAAAAATAAACATATGAAGTGTGTATCGCATTCTTGAAACTAAGTTATGAAGACTGATTGATAATAAACGTATGTTTAATTCTGATTTCAGAAAAAAGCACCAGAGCCAAAAGCAGCTGAGACAGGGTAAGTCCTTTTACCACAGGATTAGTGTGAAATAACAAAACTAAACGGTAACTGTTAGAATGACAAACAATTTACATTGATTGATTGAAGTATTATTATTGTCCAGTGGAAAACAATTCATGTCAAGATGATACACTGTTAGTTTTATATCAGCTTTATGCTTGATGGACTATATAGCTACTACAAATTTGTTTTTTGTAAACTGTGAATTTATTTATTTTCGTGGGTACCAATTTTCGAGGATTGAGTAAAACTTGCATATTAGTGGTTTTGGCAAAGTCTTCTTAAATTCATATAAAAAATTTGTATTCATTGAACATTTATTTTCAAAGTTTCCCTGTACCCAAAAAATCCACTAAAATAGTATCCAACTAATATTACTGAATTCACAGTATTTGTATAAATCCTGTTCAAAAAGAAATTAAAGCATCAAATGTTTTTAGTCTCCATGCCTATACGATTAAAAAAAACCACTTTTCACAACAAGACAATGAAAGATTTTGAGTAGGCAGCTCTTTTTTTAGGTAGGTAGGGTTAGGGCTTACAAACATATCTTTTTTATGGCCTTGGTATCTTTGTGTACATCTGTTTGCTGATACTGTAAAAGCAGACATTTTTGTGGAGGATTTAATTTCTTTTTATTTTGTGGAAAGAATATATCCACGAAATTAAAACCTCCTCAACAATTTAACCTACACATAGTATCACTTCCATTTACTGGAAAGCAAGAAATTAAATCCCCATGACATTTTATAAACAGACAAAACCACGAAGTTTTAACCCCACGAAAATAAATATTTCTACAGTAGTTTGAAATTTTACAACTCTTGTAGTACAAGAAGATTTTGTTATGGCATCAGTGAAAGGAACAATTGTGTTCTGCTCCATATAACTTTATTCAATTACATGCAGGGATGCTGGTCCAGACCAAGTTTTTGTCTCATTTAGAAATCAAGACACAAAGTAGTAAAATTGCTATGTATCTTCTTTTTATTTTCAGTCAAAAACGAAGCACATCTTTGGATTCCAATGGCTCCAGTGCTAAGAAATATTCCAGAAAAGATGTGACGTTATATTCACCCCCTGGTGGAAAGTTCAGTGAACGAGCTGGCACATATGAAGCAGGTAACATTGATGAGACAGTTCTGTAAAATAGCCAGTTTTTACTGTGAATTCTTTATTTTTCATGGAGTTACCAATTTTTGTGGAATTGTGGTTAGATATGAACCTCAAATTTAAATGTTTAGCGAAGAACAAATTTTCCATAGACTTGTATGCAGCAGACTTTAGAAAAACCAAGAAAATATAATTTTTCCCTAATTGGTTCCCACAAATATAAATGAATTTTGCTGAAAAATTCATATGTCAGGATATGAAAGTTTTGTTGAGTTTGATCAGATCAGCCAAGAAGCATTCACTGTAAAGTAGAGACACATCAAACGAGGCTTCTGTCCTTTAACATTATCTGTTCTAAGTTGTAAGTTCAGAAATTATTGCGTGCATTTATTATTACGATTTTGTCATTCAATGAATGGCTAATGGCTATTATTTATTTTAATTTATTGAATCATTAAATTAATTTTTGACTCTTCACAAGCAGATTATGTAAAATGTGAAGAGACAACAATTTATTTTATGGTTCAATATTTTCAAAATAAATTATTGTCATTCATTATAAAAAAAATTCTATATTATTTATATTAACAATAACAATGTACACCGTGACATGTTGGCGTTTGAATATACAACGTCAGAGTGGGTGTGTCACCATGAAAATTGACAACATTAAAAATAACAGTTATACTTTTAACCAATCAGAAGAAGGTAAATACACCAAATGCATTTATTTAAGACTTAAATGTGATTTTAATTTTTACGATTTTGAGAAAAATCCTGTTTTTCAAAATGCGAGTTTTAAATATTGCTTTACGTCTCATTTCGCAATGATAAAAACCTTGCAATAATTTCTGCATTTACAGTATATGGTTTCTAAGGACTAGAAGCAGACTGCATCCAACTAAAGTATCTATTACAATAAGGCCAACTAAAATTAATTAGTAGATTTTCATCTGAGTTTTTGAAAAAAATGGGGCGGGTTGGATGATTTTATTTTTTAAATTTAATTCACATGAAACCTTCTTGTCACGTGTTTTTCATATATGCAAGTGTAATAATAAGCGTATATCATGTAAATACATTTCATAAGGTATCGTGTATAAGACAATAACAATCAAAACCAAGGAGTAAACAAAGACTCATAAAACCAAAAGACGTTTACATCTACAGTTACAAATAATAAATAAGAAACAACAAGAACTCCACTAAAAACCGGGAGCGAAATCAGGTGCTCCGGAAGGGTAAGCATTTCCCGCACCCGTCGTATTATTTCTTTGATGGAAGGTTATGACTGCGGAAGAATGTCAGATATGATTTCTGACACACGTTTGTCATAATGGCCAATCAGCTCAGGATGGCGCCCATAAAATTTCTTGAGTAATGACCTTTATTTGATTGATTCATAGCCCTGTCCTAGCAATTTTTGAGAAAGCAGTATTCCTCGTTCAACAAAATCAACGTACTTTGAGCTAACTCTAGAGTAATGTATCAATTGAGACAAATATACTCCATATGATGGTGCCTCTTTTTCAAATTTCGTAAATATACATCTCTGATTGGCAAACCACTGTTCTACATGTAATTGCCGCTTTAGAAACCTATTTTATAGTAAACAGAAGACACTTGGAGAAATGCTCTCTTCAGTTGGACTACCTACACCAAAATTGTGCTTTCTAAGCAATGTTTTGTTGTCCTATTAAAATGAAGCAAATACATTGGTATGCAACACAAGTATGATAATAAAATTGAGAATGGAAATGGGGAATGTGCCAAAGAGACAACAACCCGACCATAGAAAAAAACAACAGCAGAAGGTCACCAACAGGTCTTCAATGTAGCGAAAAATTTCCGCACCCGGAGGCGTCCTTCAGCTGGCCCCTAAACAAATATATACTAGTTCAGTGATAATGAACGCGTAATACTAATTTCCAAATTGTACACAAGAAACTAAAATTAAAATAAAACAAGACTAACAAAGGCCAGAGGCTCCTGACTTGGGACATGCGCAAAAATGCGGCGGGGTTAAACATGTTTGTGATATCTCAACCCTTCCCCTATACCTCTAGCTAATGTAGAAAAATAAACTCATAACAATACGCACATTAAAATTCAGTTCAAGAGAAGTCCGAGTCTGATGTCAGAAGATGTAACCAAAGAAAATAAACAAAATGACAATAATACATAAATAACAACAGACTACTAGCAGTTAACTGACATGCCAGCTCCAGACTTCAATTAAACTGACTGAAGTACAGAATAAAATGAGAACTCAAACAGTGTTGAAATAATAGGGTTGGTCCTAGTCCAAATAATTATGACGTCTGGCAAGGCTATTTTAACTTTTTTCTCGAACGCCTTCCAACAACAGTTGTAGGACTAGGTTGGTCCTTAATATGCAAGATGCAAATATAGTTATAATGTAGAACATAGTTGTTTAATGACTCTATCGTGGGTAATGGGACAGAGGATGCTAGCTGTTTGTCTACATAAAAACGAATGGCTAACCTAAATCTAAGGGCTTGCTATAAATTAAGAAATTAAAAATGCGTATGTTTGACGACTTTCTGAACTCAAAATATGGCCAACAATCTAACAAGTTCATGCTTGTGTCTATTTCTTTATTCAAGTCATGAATTGTGTACTAATGTGTTCCACGAAGCTTTTGGTTTCATTCACAGTCCAAATTTCTTGACACAAAGTTATTGTGTAATTTAAAAAAATCCAAGGTGTTTTACTCACAAAAATTTGTGACATACGGCGATTTCCGTTCTTGTACGCAGCGTATTACCGTAACCCGCATATTTCACGCCCGTCTTGTAATCAATCTGTATTTTCGGTAAATGAAGTTGTCATCATAGATCAGCAGAATATATCGACTTAATCATTTATAAGAATAATCTTAAGAAATACGAAAACCGAAATTTGAAACAGGAAGTTTTAAATGAAACGAAATTATCGACGGTTACCAGTAATGGAAATGAACAAAATACGGAAATCATATTTTTTTCAAAAAATTAAAAAAATTGGGGCAGGAAGATTTCAGAGAGGCGGGCGGCGATGAAAATCTATCAATTAATTTTAATTGGCCTAATGTATTCAGATACTTTGTATGTAGATATGGCAGCTAAATGACACAATACTTATAAGGAATTAGAAGTTATCTCCCTTTGATGGATAAAATATGTGCAATGCTGGAGATATTAGAGATATATTCTTTTATGATGTATTACAATGGTAATTTACAGACATAGCTTTAATGTTTTTTCAGGTCAAGGTCGTGGACGAGGTAGAGGACGTGGACGTGGATTCCGTGGAAGAAGATACTAACAGGACCATAAATCAATCATTGTTTTTAAATTCTTACATTTCATATTTTTTAATGACATTATTCAAAATATTCTTAGTTCAGGAAATTAACATGAACTAAACATAGGAGTTTCTTCATAATTGAGATAGATAAATGAGGTATGTATTCTATAGACATTGCAAAGACGTTCCAGTTAGAGTGATAGATGTCTGTTTGCCAGCTATTCTTTTATTTAAAAAAGGTATGTTAACTGATTGAAGTAAATCACTAAATTCAGAAATTATTACGATGTTTTTTACTATTGTGAAAAATTTCACCTGGGTAATAATCGCAGTAATTTGAACCCACATTTTAAAAACAATATATGAATTAAACAGGATTTTTCTCAATATCACAAAATTAGTATAAAATGACAAATTGCAATGATCAATGCACGCAATAAATTCTGAATTTACAGCTTTCAGCATCCTGAAATATTGTCTGTTGTTATTGAGAAAGGGTGATAAACAACTTGATTTAAGATTTATATTGAAATTAGAGAAGACAGTATTGATAGATAAAAGGTTGATTGAAGAAAAACAAGAGCCCAATTTTCCATAACTTTGTTTATCGCGTTAAATATTTGACAGATTTTTCCCCCTCTCATTATATGACTGTTTGTGAGATGTATAGTAAAATATTAAGGGTTAATACTTATCTTTATATCTTTGCTCAAAATAATAACCTTTTTACGAAATTTAAGAGATCATTACAAATGACCAGTTCTGTCATGGCAAATTGTCAATAGTTGGAGGGGCGCAAAAGGGTTAAAATTCCAAAAAGGAGCAGAATCTTGTGGGCTACCAACAACATTTCTACTTTCAAACAGTGGCACAAAATGAGAAGGAACCGATTGGTCATTTCATTATCTTTTATCTTAAATATTGAGTTTTGAAGTTACATTTGAGTGGAGCTACCCACAGTAATTTAGTGGAAATGACTGATCCCCCTGAATTACAGGGTACGATGACATAACATTGTTTCCATTAGAGATGGCTGAATTCAGGTAAAGTAGTTACAAGGCATGTCTGATATGATTTTTATTTATTTGGAGGTAAGTTTAACCCTAACAAACAATGATTGATTTGTGGTGAGATAACAACTGCAGCCAGATAATTATGGAATTACCTCCCTTTGAAAAGGAAGAAGACGTTGCGAAAAGCGGTCTGGAGAAAGTTATTACATTTGCTTCATAGATTCTGCATAGTTTGATTTTTTATTTCATTATTTTGTTTGCGTTGTTGTACATAATGTTATAGAAAAAGATCAAGTTATGAAAACAGTCATCTTTTGATAATTGTATTTGAAATAAGTTTAGAAATCACACATTTTTAGAAGCTGTTGTTCATTTTATTGTTAATTTTGAATAAAATAATTAATACTTTTCTTTTTCATTTTGGTATATATGTCACACAAGTTTAACTCAATATTTTGGAAAGTGGATTCATATTTAGATATTTATGGTTTTAAAAGATTTGGGAACATAATTAGCAACATCAATATCAAATAATGATATTCTTTAAACTGAACCTTCCATCCCAACCATATTTTTAGAAGTCTCTGTGCTGTAGCATGTGTAGATTGAGATGATTGAAATTACAATAGATAACTACAGTTATTGTGGATTTCAATGTAACCACCTTACCACGACTGGATAGGGCAATATGTTAAGATAACCCCTGTGCCAACCCTCTACAATGGACATGATGTATCTCATTGATCATATTAATTGATAATGCAATACCTTTAAAGTATCAGAAAAGCTATTGCAATCAATGTTTTTTTGGCAATTTTTTTTATGTTGATTGCAAATAAAATCCAATTTGCATGGTGGAAAGTTTTAAGTTTATATATATATATAATAGCAGAATTTTTAAATAGACGTACAGAACATACTCAAAATTGTTATGCCTTTTTTTTTAGTTTGGAGTTCATTATTGAGAAATTGCACATTCTTAAAAAAACATGATTGAATTTAAACTTACATGTGTAGGTCGACATATTTCATTCATGCTGGACTTTCAATGCAAAGGTTGCAAAAAAAGAATTGTGCAAGTTAACAAATATACATATACATATATATAAATATATATTTAATGTCTAAAAATAACAACAATCGACATTCAATCTATTTAAGCGTGGATCAGTTTGTGAAAATAAACTGATACAGTTACTAAATTAAAATTATGTCCTTAGCAAGTACTCCAGTTTCTTAAAAACCTAAAGAAATTTTAAAACTGATAAAAATGATACATGACCAAACTGTCATAATATTTATTTATGCTTTAAAAGAGCTACATCGTATTAACATTCATAAAGAGAGCATTATTGGAAAGTTATCATGTGTTGTATTTATATTGGTGTTCAGTATTCAAGATTACTGATGTCCCTTACAATATACTAGTAGATAATATGTTAACATTTGTAATTGATTATTTGTTGCATTTCATTTTTCCATTTCTTTTTGTATTGTTTGTAATTTCACAATTCTGTCGTTAACAGACTTAGGATACCATTTAAAGAACAAATAATTTAATTGCAGTCTCTTTAAATAAAAATGCCCATCAAAAATGTAAAATGATGAGTTGTAAAAAGAAGTTATTGGTGAGATGTGGATCTTTGTATGCTTTTTCCCACCACAACTTGCCAAGACAAATTAGAGCATGGCATATTGTGAAGGTATTAGTCTTTTGTTGATTGATCTAGTTTGTCTTTTAGATATATTTCTTCCTTTTTTAATGCATAACAATAACGGTAGGGTTGATGTCTCATTTACAAATATTGTGCATAACTTTATATTTGTTTTTGTGTATTATGATACGATCTGAAATTTTGTTTTGATTTACCAGGTTTATTATGGCTTTAGACATGTGCAGTTATTTACATGTAAACCTAATTCCTTAAAATAAAAACCAGAATGTAGACTACATTTTATATAGATAAACAATTTATTTAAACACATATCATGTGCTTTATACTTTCAAAATAAAAATAGCTATAAGTCTATTTTTAAATAATTAAACTTTAATGTGTCATATACCTGCAATTTATAGGGAAAAGGAGCTATATTTTTATGCCCCACCTACGATAGTAGAGGGGCATTATGTTTTCTGGTCTGTGCGTCCGTTCGTCCGTCCGTCTGTTTGTCCGTTCGTCCGTTCGTTCGTCTGTCTGTCCCGCTTCAGGTTAAAGTTTTTGGTCGAGGTAGTTTTTTTTGATGAAGTTGAAGTCCAATCGACTTCAAACTTGGTACACATGTTCCCTATGATATGATCTTTCTAATTTTAATGCCAAATTAGAGATTGTACCCCAATTTCACGGTCCACTGAACATAGAAAATGATAGTGCGAGTGGGGCATTCGTGTACTGAGGACACATTCTTGTTTTTTTTAGATCTTTTGGCTGCAGGTCAATGCAAATGGCTATTTGCACGCTCAAATATTGTTTTTAAATAATTCTAACGGGCTATGTTTTTTAGAATTTTTAGTGTCTATGTGCCATACGTAAGTTATTAATGTGATTAGTCATACATTTTAGTTGACACTTAACTGTAGAGTAATTTTACTTTTTCTAAAGGGTTCCTCTTTTTATGAAATTAATAAAACAGATAAAATCGTGAAAGTATCACTATGATCTTGAAATCAATCTCTATTTCAATGAACAAATATGGAAAGGAAACAAACCATTCAACTGTACATTGTATATATGTAATCATTGTTGGGTATATATGTTGTACTTAAAACTTGTGGATTTTTGGTTGTAAATATGTATATTAGATTAAAGAGAATAAATCAATCAATTTGAAAAATAGTTAATATCTTTAAGGAGAGAATATAGAATGTCAATACAGATAAAACAGTATGTAGTAAATGTACATTAAACAATATCATTATTTTCTATACTGACGAAAGTAAAGACAGCAATACCTCTGAAATTTCATTGATTTGTTTCAAAATATATTTTCAAGATTCACATTTTTATAAGCCCGTCAAAATTATGACGGGGCGTATTATGGTATACGAATGTCCTGTGTCCGTCCGTCATGTCGCACCGTAACTTGAGAACGACTTATCTGAATTTCATGAAACTTAATATAGTTGTTTTTTATGATGGTCAAATGATCTGTATACTTTTTGGTGAAAATAAGATTTAAACTTTTTGAGTTGCGGCACTTTGTAACTAAAACAGGGGTGTGTTTTTTTCACATGTCGCACCGTATCTCAAAAACGATTCTTGATTATTGCTTACACACTTCTTAGTTATATTAATCTTAATATCTGTATACTTTTTGGTGATAATTCAAAATTTCATTTTTGAGTTATTGAGTATTTTGTAAAAAAGGGGGAGGGTTTTTTACATGTCGCGCCGTATCTCAAAAACAATTTATGATTATTGCTTAAAACTTTACACACTTCTTTGTTATATTAATCTAAAGATCTGTATGCTTTTTGGTGATGATTCAAAATTTCATTTTTGAGTTATTGAGTATTTTGTAAAAAAGGGGGAGGGGTTTTTTACATGTCGTGCCGTATCTCAAAAACAATTTATGATTATTGCTTAAAACTTTACACACTTCTGTGTTATATTAATCTTAAGATCTGTATACTTTTAGTGATGACTCAAAATTTAATTTTTGAGTTATTGAGTATTTTGTAAAAAAGGGGAGGTTTTTTTTTACATGTCGCGCCGTATCTCAAAAACAATTTATGATTATTGCTTGAAACTGTACACACTTCTTTGTTATATTAATCTAAAGATCTGTATACTTTTTGGTTTGATTCAAAATTTTATTTAAGTGATATTTGTAAAAAAAAAAAAAACAGGGTGGGGGGGGGGGGGGTTTCACATGTCCCGCCGTGTCTCAAAAGCAATAAATGGTAATTGCTGAAAACTTTCTCAGAAACTATTTATGATTATTGCATAAAACTTCCACACAAGACAATGGGCGTATCATGCGCTCATGGTGCAACTGTTTATTATAATATTTCTAAACATGTGAAGCAGAACATAAAGATATGGAATAACTGCCAAGAAGATAACTTTAAACAAGTGACCAATTTATAGACATCCAAATGTCAGCATACATCCTTTAACAATGAGCAAGACCCATACCGGAAAGCAAGCTTTAAAAAGGCCCTGACATGACAAAATATAATCAATTTAAACGAGAAAAATAACTGCCTGATTTATGTTCAAAATTACAAAAAAAAGAAAGAAAAATATTATATACAGCTTAAAAACGACAACCCCTGAATTACAGGCAACTGACTCGGGAGGAACATATTCAAAATGTTAAATCTAGTTGTTAATGGCAAACCATCCTAACATATGAAGGGGTATAACACCCAAAATAAAATAAAGCTAGAAAAATCAACTAAAAGGGTTGACTGATCAAATTGTTAAAAAAAAAGTAAAATCACAAAAATACTGAACTTAGAGGAAAATCAATTCGGAAAGTCCATAATGACATGGCAAAATCAAATAACAAAATGCATCAAAAACGAATGGACAAGAACTGTCATATTCCTGACTTGGTACAGGCATTTTCAAATGTAGAAAATGGTGGATTAAACCTGGTTTTGTAGCACTTACCCTCTCACTTTGATGACAGTCTCATCAAATTCCGTTATGTTTACAATGATGCGTTAACTAAACCGACACAATAAATAAAATGGTCAAAATATGGGTACAGCAGTCATCATCGTGTAACAATTTAACAAAACACAAAAACATCTACAAACACATTCATTGATTTGTGTGTCTGAAGTCAGAAAATTTTATACGTGACATAGATTTGTCATTCAATGTACATACAAACAATTTTAAAATTTACATAGGCAATGTTAGCATACGGGGTTAAAAAATCAAAAGTATACATGTAAGAATAAATTTCAGAAATAGACCGAGATTTAAAATAGTCCAAAAGTTATATATAATTTATAAGAATCCACAAATAGTTAATTCCACTACGTGATTGAATGATTTTGATGTTTGTGGTTCAACGTATTTTGTAATTCATAATAGAAATATATCATAATGACATAAAACAGAACAATATCATACTGACAGGATCTTTTAAAGTACAGAGTCACATTATAAGAACCAAAGAAATACAAAAAGTCGCATATACAAAACACACCACAAAAAATGAAAGACAATACAAACACATTGACGAGATGTATAAGTACCGAGCCACATCAAACGGATATCATAAAACAATTTAACAGTAAAAGTAATATTAATAATAGAACAAAGATAAATGAAAGAACAATACACCACGTTTTTAATGATAAACAATATCAGTACGCAGAATCTATACATCAAGACCATCGTGTATTATTTGTGAAGTTTAATTTCGGATATTGCAAGTCACAGACTTTTCAAGCCAGTTCGCATTGGAAAAGATGAAAAAGAGAAAAGATCTTTTCTTAATCTTTCCTTTGCCAACAAAGGTCTCGATGGCGTCAACCTAGGCAATATCCTTCATCATAAATTAGTGCAATCGAAAATACCTCCTTATTTCAAAGACCAGTCTGTACCAATAATTTCTTATACCTATACCAAACCTATTGCAACTAAAATTTTCAATTACAAACGCGTTTTGCAGGATCTCGATATTGACGACTTCAAGTCTAAACCTCCTGATTGCACTTGTGCTAGTTCCAAATTCACATATAATCCTGCTGGCCACGTTATTACCGGTGACCTTAACATTGTTAATAACACTTCTCTACGAAATGTGTTATCGAAAGGTTCCAAATATCGTGAGCCTAAATCCATCAATTGGAAATACAACTTTAAAATTTTGATGGATTCAGTCGAGGATTATGCCAGGCAATGGGCTAAGCACGAGAAGGAAGACGTAGACACTCTTTCCGAATGGATTAAGGCAGTGAGGTCGTTGATACAAATCAGAATTAAGAAACTGAATGGGTCCATCAATAACCATGCTACGTCAATCTTTAAAGACCCAAATGTTGCAAAACACCTATCCGACCTCCATGACAAATATGTTGTTGTCCCTGCAGATAAAGCCCCAAATAACATCGTTTTTGTGTGTAAAAGTCACTACATCAACTGCTTGATAAACGAATTAGGTATTGACAATTCACTTGGTAACTCAACATATACCCTCACGACACTTACCAAAGAGGAAATCCTGGATAATCTATGTCTGTTCTATGTTCCTTTGGAATTTCAACCAAAGATGAAGAACTGGATCTTCCATCACTGTATTGGATACCTAAACTACATAAGTGTCCTTACAAACAACGGTATATTGCTGGGTCTTCCAAGTGCTCCACGAAACCTCTTTCTAAATTATTAACATCTATTTTATCAGCAATCAAAGACGGGCTTCAAAGTTATTGTGAAACTGCCTATTCTAGAGGTGGCGTGAATCAGATGTGGATACTTAAAAATTCAAAAGATCTTTTAGAGTACATACAATCTAACTCTCTTTCATCTTGTAACAGTATTAAAACATTTGACTTTTCTACCCTGTACACAAGTATTCCACATTCCAAACTAAAAGACAAATTGAAAGAGTTGATACTTTGCTTCATAAAAAAGAATGGCCAACGTAGATACAAGTATCTTGTCTTAGGGAGGGATAAATCCTACTTTGTAAAGAATCACTCTGATTCAAACAAAAAATTCTCTGAAACTGATATTATCAAGATGCTTGATTTCTTGATTGACAACATATTTGTTACGTTCGGAGGACGTGTTTTTCAACAGACTGTCGGCATTCCAATGGGAACAAACTGTGCCCCTCTACTCGCCGACTTGTTTCTTTATTATTATGAGGCTGACTTCATGCAGGAACTTCTTAGGAAGAAAGATAAGAAGTTAGCAATATCCTTTAACTCTACTTTCCGCTATATAGATGATGTTCTTTCACTAAACAATTCAAAATTTGGTGACTATGTGGAACGCATCTATCCAATCGAACTAGAGATAAAGGATACTACAGATACAGTTAAGTCGGCTTCATATCTTGACTTACATCTAGAAATTGACAATGAGGGTCGGTTGAAAACAAAACTTTACGACAAAAGAGATGATTTCAGCTTTCCAATTGTGAACTTTCCATTTCTAAGTAGCAACATTCCAGCAGCACCTGCATACGGGGTATATATCTCCCAATTGATACGATATTCCCGTGCTTGCATTTCCTATCATGATTTTCTTGATAGAGGTTTGCTGCTCACAAGGAAGCTATTAAACCAAGAGTTCCAAATGGTGAAGTTGAAATCATCCCTTCGTAAATTTTACGGACACCATCACGAGTTGGTTGACCGTTATGGAATAACCGTTTCACAAATGATATCGGATATGTTCCTTACGTCGTAACTACAATCCCCTTCCCTTTCATGAATATGACCTACCGAATTAGACTATTTACCGGATTTGTAATCACTTAAGCAACACGACGGGTGCCACATGTGGAGCAGGATCTGCTTACCCTTCCGGAGCACCTGAGATCACCCCTAGTTTTTGGTGGGGTTCGTGTTGTTTATTCTTTAGTTTTCTATGTTGTGTCGTGTGTACTATTGTTTTTCTGTTTGTCTTTTTTATTTTTAGCCATGGCGTTGTCAGTTTGTTTTAGATTTATGAGTTTGACTGTCCCTTTGGTATCTTTCGTCCCTCTTTTATACGGAATTTTATCAACAAGGTCTTGGTACCTTCCGATGAACTTTTTAAGAAAAAGGACGAGACGTTCTTTGACATACCCCTGGTTCATCAACTTTCTACTCAGACACTGATGACGTTTTACAACGTCTGAGTAGGAGCTGCAAGCTCTTGAATATCGAATAAGTTGGGAAATATATATCCCATATGCAGGTGAAGTTGGTATATTGTTACTAAGGTGGGGGAAATTTATAATTTCAAAATTAAAATCGTCTCGTTTGTCATAGATTCTGGTACTGAGATGACTGTGCAAGTCAAATTCGAGAAATGAGGCGGAGGAAGCCGTGTCTGTTGTTTCTATAATTTCTAGTTTTGGGGGATATATTAATGGAACCCAATCAGAAAAGTTCGGATTGTTTATGGAAAGAACATCATCAATATATCTGAAAGTGAAATTAAATAATCTGGCTTCTTTGATCCTCTTGTTTTTGACAAGTGTCTGGAGGAACTCCGATTCATATGGAAATAAGAAGAGACGCACAGTTTGTTCCCATAGGAATGCCGACAATTTGTTGGAAAAGTCTACCTCCAAACTCAACAAATATGTTGTCATAAGAAACTCCAGCATACTGACCACTTGTTCTTCTGTGTAGCATGTTTTACCTTTTTGTTTGTCACTATTTACGAAATATGCCTCATGAAATCCCAAAGTAATAAATTTATAGCGTATGCTACCATTTTATGTTGAAAGGCATTGTGGATTATTTCTTTTAGGCGATTTTTCAATTTCACATGGGGAATGGTAGTATACAGGGTTGAAAAATCAAAAGTTTTAATAGAACTAATTTCAGAAAAAGATCGAGATTTAAAATTGTTTCTAGAAGTTCTTTAGAATTTTTAAGAATCCACATATGGTTAATGCCACTACGTGAGAAAACAGTTTCACAGTATTTCCGAAGACCCTCTTTCACTCCGGACATAATTTTAGTCAATCTAATGGACAATTCTTTAGTGGAACATGAAGATGAGCCAGCAATATACCGTTGTTTGTACGGAATTTTATAAAGCTTTGGTATCCAATACAAACAAGGTAAGTCCGCCGATTTGGTGTTCAATGTAATGTCTATTAAAGCCATGAAGGACTTATGATTTGCTAAAATCTCATCCTTGTCAAATGATATGTCTTTGTATGTGGGATTACATGAGAGCTCCTTTATACCCAATTCTTTTTCAAAGCACAAAAACAACTAACAATAAAATGCTCTGCCGGTGTAACTTTAGTTTATATGACAGCAGAGGTAGAACCCTGAACAGTATGGGCAAGTATGAACACAACATTGAAGTTCTGAGTTTTGAATGTGATTACATATTGGACTCCACAAAAGTGCTGACACCGAATTAAAGTTGTCAAATATCAAAGATATAAATACATGATTTTTTTATAAAATCACACAAATTTTAATTTTGTATTCCTTTTGGATTTCAATGTGAATCAATTTGATAAGAGAGGCTAAAATCAAAAATCGTAATACACAGTTTGATTCTGCATATCAAATAAACCTTATACGATAAATGTGAGTTGAAATCAAGCAGTTTACTTTTGGACTCTGATTTGGACCAACTTGAAAACTGGGGCCCAAATGTGAATCCAAATACATGTTGACATTCAGCAGATTTTTTTTATTCAATCAAACACGTTTTAATCCCCCCCATCCCTTAATATGGACCAATTTGTAAACGGTGCCCTCCAAGAAAATTAAAATACACTTACACTTGGCTCACCAAAGCACCCCAATAATTCATTTTTTTTAAATAACAGTCTAACATTAGAACCTTTGGACCTCAATTTGATAAATTTAAAAACGTTGTCAAAAATATTAATACAGGATTAGACTCAGCATTTTACAGAACCCTATGGTCCTCAATGCTCTTCAACTTTGTACTTGTTTGGCTTTAAAACTATTTTGATCTGAGCGTCATGCCCTTATGAGTCTTATGTAGACGAAACGCACGTCTGACGAATTAAATTATAATCCTGGTACCTTTGATAACTACTTCTCATATATTTTATGATGGTATAAGACTAAGCACCTAACAAGAGGGATTGTGCCTGATATTCATATATGATGAAGACATCTCCTTCGTCAGTCTGGAGCTTGCATGTCAGTAACTGCTAGAAGTCTGTTGTTATTTATGTATTATTGTCATTTTGTCATTTTTTCTTTTATTTTATTTCCTGTTCTGACATCGGACTCTGACTTCTGAGTTTAACTGTGCGTATTGTTATGCGTTTGTTTTTCAAAATTGACTAGAGGTATAGGAGGAGGGCTGAGATATCAAAAACATTTAAAAATACCCCCCCCCCCACCTCCAACTTTTTTGCACCTGTCCCAGGTCAAGTTCCTCTGGCCTTTGTTAGTCTTGTTTTATTCTAAATTACAGTTTTTTTTGTATGATTCGGAGTTTAGTATGACGTTCGTTATCATTGAACTGGTATACATATTTGTTAGGGGCCAGCGATATAACACCTCCTGATGCAGGAGTTTCTCGCTGCATTGATGACCCATTGATGGCCTTCGGCTGTTGTCTGCTCTATGGTCGGCTTGTTGTCTCTTTAAACACATTCTCAATTTCTATTCCAAATTTTATTGTCACGAAACAAGAAAAATGCTTGTTTTGGTCCCTTATTCTCAACCCGGTAGAATAACTGGATTTATTCTCTTCGCATTGGTCACACCTGTCTTTTTTTAAGAATGTTAAGTTCTAAGATGAATATTATATTATTCTTCGATAGAAATGACTTTACTCACCTTTAATGTACTTGGACTGACATTTCTTTTCTGAATACAGCGAATACATTTTTGAAAGATACAACGTTGGTTCTAAGTATTTACTAAATGAATTAGCTGTACAATTATGAGATCCAACTCTCGGAAATAAGTTGCTATGATCCCGTTTAATGCAAAAGCTACTTTTGTCCTTGAAAAAGAACATTCTTTGCAGAATCATTTATTGACAAAAAACGAATCAATAAAGCTCTTCCTTTCAGAAGCAGAAATCCTATATACAAAAGAGAAGATTTCAGCTTCTTAATTGTGAACTTTCCATTTCTATATAGCAACATTCAAGCAGCGCCTGCATACGAAGAACCAATTTCGAAATTGATACGATATTCCCGGGATGGTATTTCCTATCATGATTTACTTGATAGATGATAACTGCTCAAAGAAAGCCATCAAACCAAGATGCTTTCATTTTGTTTACCTTCATTGTTTTCATAATTGTTATTGTTCTGATCACTATTAACATTTCTTGGTAGTTCTTTTTCTGATTTTAGTTGATTTTACCTGTCCTGTATATTTTCATTTGTGTCTATACATTATATTTTCATTTTGATTTGTTTGGCATGGTTCGTCTTTAACAATAACAGTAGTATTCTTATCGGTGTCTTGTTACGTTTGTAACACAAGTTCTTTTGTTGAAACATGGTTACTGTAATTTGTATGTCATCAATGTTTTCAAAAAAAATTGTCTCTGATGTCGTTCTTATTACACATTCAAGTCCAAATATGTGTTATTAAAATGAACAAACTCATGGAGTTGATCTTCATCGATGCCACGTCGTAAACTTAAGTGAATAGATAACTGAGGTGAATAGTACTCTGTTAGTATTGAGTCTATTTTTTCTATTGAATGAAGAATTCCACATAAATCTAATGTATCTATAAAGTAGAGTGGTGTACAATGTAGAGTACAGTTAGCGGAGTAACCGTTTCTAAGGAATAATACAAAGTGGTCAACTTATGACAATTGTCAATTACAACAAAGTCTATGTCCACTGGGGTTAAAATATTCTAGATTTGGAAGATTTATTAGGAGCCAGGTTGTTAAAATATCTGCATTTGACAAATACAGCCATGTTAAGTTCGTTGATTTTTGTTTAGTCGAAAAAGCGAGACTAAGCGATCCTACATTCCGTCGTCGTCGGTGTCATCGTCGTCGGCGGCGTCCACAAATATTCACTCTGTGGTTTTTTGAAATTTAAATAACTTTCTTAAACCATACTGGATTTCTACCAAACTTGGACAGAAGCTTGTTCATGGTCATAAGATAGTATCCAAAAGTAAATTTTGTGAAAATAAAATTCCATTTTTTCCGTATTTTACTTATAAATGGACTTAGTTTTTCTGCGGGAAAACATTACATACACTCTGTGGTTGTAGTTTTTAAAATTTTAATAACTTTCTTAAACTATCCGTGGTTTGTACCATACTTGGACAGAAGCTTGTTTATGATCATAAGATAGTATCCAGAAGTAAATTTTGTAAAATGACAAATCCATTTTTTCCATATTTTACTTTAAATGGACTTCTTTTCTGCCGGGAAACAACACATTAACTATGGTTAAAAACTTTCTTATACTATTTTTTATTTGTATCAAACTAAGACAGAAGCTTGTTTATGATCAAAAGCTAGTATCTAGAAGGAAATTTTGTTAATATTTTGTACCTGTGTATCTGTATTTTACTTATAAATGGACTTACTTTTTCTTCCAGTTAACATTACATCCAGTCTGCAGTTAAAGTTTTCAAAACATTTATTAGATTCATAAACTATCCAGGATTTTTTACCAAACTTGGACAGAAGCTTCCTACAATCCAAACATGGTACCCCCTCAAGCGGAATATTTTTATTGATTTTTCCCCTCATTTTTGTTGATCCTGCAATTTACAGCAAAAGTAGGCGAGACACTGGGTTCCGTGGAACCCTTACAAATTTTTCTTATATTAGAGCAGAACAAAAATTATTCAATGACATTGTGATAGGACAAGGAAATGTCAAACATAGAAAACGAACTAGATATAGGAAGATGTGGTGTGAGTGCCAATGAGACAACTCTCCATACAAATAACAATTTAAAAAGTAAACCATTATAGGTTAAAGTACGGCCTTCAACACGGAGCCTTGGCTCACACCGAACAACAAGCTATAAAGGGCCCCAAAATTACTAGTGTAAAACCATTCAAACGGGAAAACCAACGGTCTAATCTATATAAACAAAACGAGAAACGAGAAACACGTATATATTACATAAACAAACGACAACTACTGTACATCAGATTCCTGACTTAGGACAGGTGCAAACATTTGCAGCGGGATTAAACGTTTTAATGGATCCAAACCTTCTCCCTTTTTCTGAAACAATAGCATAACATCACAACAAAGAAAAACATACGATAAAATATCAATTGGCAGACTTAACTCAATCAAAAAACGTATGATTAAACAATGAACGAATAAATTTGATCTGCGAATGAGATAAAATATACACCATTTTTTCCACATACAAATGGAGGGAATGAGATAAATCAAAAGTTAAATAACAAAAAAATACCAATCTCTTAGGAAAAATAAAACAGAAAATCCGTAATCAAAAGACAAAGCTGGATGCTCAAACACATCAAACGAATGGCTGTCATATACTGACTTAAGTGAGGCATTTTTTAAAGTAGAAAATAGTAGATGAAACCTGGTTTTATATGTAGCTAAACCTCACTCTTGTATTACAGTCGGATTTAGTTCCAGTATATTGACAACGACGTGTGAGCCATAACAAACATGTTTTCCTATAACTGTTTTTGACGTCTTTACACTAAATCCATTGGATTTTGGATGTGTACTGATTTATAATTAGGTCTTATGTAGCAGAAACAATTCTGCCTAAGATTCGGGGATGCGGACCACAGCTTATTCTAGTTTGTAAACTGATGTGTGCGGAAAACGACTGATGCCAAAAGTGATGTGCTATAATATCTCTAAGTAAATGAAACCCAAAAACTGAAAACAATATATAATCTATTCAACAAAGTACAACTTTTCTCATGTAGAGCCAAAGGTGAATAGAAATGGAGCATTCAATGACTTCAAATTAACCCGTACTAAGGAGGCATGTAGCTAATGCACAAACCTAAACGATGGTTGGAAAGCCTGGCTTTCCTTGGTTGGACTGAATGTCAGTCCTCAGAGGATTCAAAATAAGAATCTAAAACTAGTTATATAAAATATATAAATTTCTCACAGAAGATAACCAAAGAATTTGCAACGATGCAAATATTAAACTTTACAATATAAATAAATATCTTTAACCAATGAATTAAAATAGCAAAAGCTATGTAATTTAACAAATATATCCTTAATAAGCTTCATGTAAATTAATTAACAATGAAATACATCAAACATGAAATTTAGAGTTTTACCAAAGGGAGCTGAAAATTAACTAATAACTCTGTCTTCTACACTTAGATGCATGATTTTTTTATTAGTTGTCAATGACTTTAAACTAGCTGCCAATAACTGCGAGTATTCAGATTAATATCTATGATCTTTTTGTTGTTGGGATTTGCAAGTTCCAGGCCACGTCCACTCAAATTTTTTGTTTCGAGCGTCACCGATGAGTCTTTTTTTGGACGAAACGCGCGTCTGGCGTAAATATAAAACTTTGATCCTGGTATCTATGATGAGTTTATTTGTTAGTTGTATTTCTAGTTTTACTATCTGATAATGGAGTTAAGCCTTTGTCAACTGATTTTTATAGTTTGTTCTTATGTCACTGTCCCATGTTAGGGGGAGGGTTGGGATCCTGCTAACATGTTTAACACCTCCACACTTTGTGTCTGTGCCAAATCAAGAGCTTGTCATTCAGTGGTTCTCGTTTGTTGATATGTGACTTATTTATTTTTCGTTTATTTTTGTACATAATTTAGGCCGTCAGTTTTCTTGTTTGAATTGTTTTACATTTGTTATTTCTGGACCTTTTAAAGCTTACTATGGGATATGGGCTTTTCTCATTGTTGAAGGCTGTACGATGACCTATATTTGTTTATTTTTGTGTTTATCTTGTGGAGAGTTGTGTCATTTACAATGATAGCCCACCATTTATATAATAGGTAAAATGCAAGAATAAGCAGTAAACATTGTGCTATACTCAAAATCACTTTAAAAAGAAACAAATAAACAAACATGTAACATAGAAACACAATTAGGCATATAAAGAAGGTACATAAGCAAAAGGGAAAGGCAAGAATATAAAAATGTACCCATACGTTAACTATTTTATCTATTATGTTTGTTAGGTTCACGCATCGTTGTAAATATATGGAATTTGATGCGACTGTCATACAAGTGAGAGCGCTATAAAACCAGGTTTAATCAATTTCTACATATTATAGCAAGTCAGGAATATGACAGTCGTTGTCCATTCGTTTTTACCACTGCACACTTACAATGACTGGAAGTTTAAGCACTGAGCAACGTCAAAGGTAAAATTACAAAAATACTGAACTCCGAGGAAAATTCAAAACGGTAAGTCCCTAATCAAATGGCAAAATCAAAAGAGAAAACATATCAAACGAATGGACAACAACTGTCATATTCATGACTTAGTACAGGCATTTTCAAATGTAGAAAATTGTGGATTGCACGACAGTCCCATCCAAGTTTCTCCATATACCTGATGTGAAATTAACTATTTGATTATAATGTTGGTAAGTCCGATTAAAAAGTTATTACTGTGCTACTACTTTTGTGTTTATTTTAATACTTTGTGTAAATAATCTTAGATTATTTTGTTAAGATTATAGTGATGTATCTCTACTTCTTTTTCCAAAACGTTGTTACTTTCAACTGTTCTTTTAGTATAAAAGTATTGCATGTCCATTTGATAATGAAATGCATTCTTCTTAAAGTGTTTTCTATCAGAAGGAATATCGAATTTCATAATGTGCAAGTTTCAAAATATCTCTTGCTAGAAAATGAAACCATGTTTTGACATTAGAACAGTTTAATACTGAAAATAAGGATACCAAAGAAGGAAGACTATATATAAGACATCATACTGATAAAATATAGTAACATATTCATGTATGAGATATAACATTGTTAAATAATTCTGTATGTAAAACATTGACGTATTCTGTGAAATTAGGAGACTGAACAGTATACTTCTCATCTGTCAATTTGTAGCTCTTATTGTGCTAAACATTTTTGCGATTGAAGTTTCTGTCTATCAGTTTCTGTAAATCAAAACGAGTAAAAACATAAATATGAACGGCAGTAACTCCTATAAGGGATCAATTTTCAATTTCCGTCATGTTGGGTAGCTTTTATTTGGCTGACCGTTGTTGTTGTTTAAAGTTTCTATCTTTATGTCATAATTATTCATGCAAATGAACAATTTTGCTCTGCAAACCCATCTACATTTTGTTCGACTACGTAAAGGGAAAAAGCTAAACGGTTATTAGATAGTCCTTAAAACAGAAACAAATAAACTACAAAAAATTAAAAAATTAAAATCGTAAGGGAAGAGAAACAGCAGCTCATTTTGCTTATTAAAAGGGAAATCAGCGTTCTAGTTAACAAAGGGGAGTATCTCGTTTGGAACATTGAAAGTCACTTGAGCGTTTTCAAATCGACGATTTAGGAATAATGACGACCCAGTCATACAGTTGGGTGCAGACAGAGTATTACATGAAGACGGTCAGAAAAAATTAACGCGGCGTATACTCGCGTGCACTTCATGTAAACGCGGCGTTAAATCTGCGTTAACTCCGAAATTTCAGTAGAAATACATAGTAAACGGACATTTACCTTCGCGTTTACCTCCGCGTTAACGCGAAAATGGCGCGTCTTCCAATTTTTTAAAGAGTAAACGGGCGTTTACTTTCGCAGTTTATTCCAAGTTTATGTGAAACAAGGCTCGTCTTTTATTTTTATGAAAAGTAATCGCACGTTTTACACGGAAAGTCATCGTATTTTTGATATTCTGAACTAATATATAACAAGATAAGGTACATCACAATGACTGACTGGCCATTTTATCTCTGCGTTTGACTGTCCCTCTTGTATCATTTGTTCCTCTTCGATTGCCAGATTGACGATTACAGTAAAAGAGGGACAAAAAATACCAAAGGGACAGTCAAACTAATAAATCGAAAATAAACTGACAACGCCTGGCTAAAAATGAAAGAAGACAAGCAGACAATCAATAGAACACATGCCACAACATAGAAAACTAAAGAATAAGCAACACTAACCCCACCAAAAACTATTGGTGATCTCAGGTACTCCGGAAGGGTAAGCAGATCCTGCTCCACATGTGGCACCCGTCGTGTTGCTTATGTTATAACATATGTTACGGTTAATAGTCTAATTCGATAGGTCACATTCATGAAAGGGAAGGGAAGTATAGTTACGACATAATGAACATATCCGATATCATTTGTGACACGGTTAATCCATAATGGTCAACCAAATCGTGATGGCGTCCGTAAAATTTACGAAGGGATGATTTCAACTCCACAATTTAATAGCTTCCTTGAGAGCAGAAACCTTCTATCAAGGAAATTTATGATAGGCAATGCAAGCACGGGAATATCGTATCCATTTGGAGATATATACCCCGTATGCAGGTGCTGCTGGAATGTAGCTACTTAGAAATGGAAAGTTCACAATTGGAAAGCTGAAATCATCTCTTTTGTCGTAAAGTTTTGTTTTCAACCGATCCTCATTGTCAATTTCTAGATGTAGGTCAAGATATGAGGCCGACTTAACCGTATCTGTTGTATCCTTTATATCTAGTTCGATGGGATAGATGCATTCAACATAGTCGTCAAATTTTGAATTATTTAGTGAAAGAACGTAATCTATATAGCGGAAAGTAGAGTTAAAGGATATTTCTAACTTCTTATCTTTCTTCCTAAGAAGTTCCTGTTGAAAAACATGTCCTCCGAACGTAACAAATATATTGTTAATCAATCAAGTAACTTGATAATGTCTGTTTCAGAGAATTTTTTGTTTGATTCAGAGTGATTCTTTATAAAGTAGGATTTATCACTTCCTAAGACAAGATACTTGTATCTACGTTGGCCATTCTTTTTTAAGAAGCAAAGTAATACCAACTCTTTCAATTTGTCTTTTAGTTTGGAATGTGGAATACGTGTGTAAAGTATAGAAGAGTCAAAGTTTTAATACTTTTGCAAGACGAAAGAGAGTTAGATTGTATGTACTCTAAAAGATCTTTGGAATTTTTAAGTATCCACATCTGATTCACGTAAGAGGTGGAGCACTTGGATGACCCAGCAATATACCGTTGTTTGTAAGGACACTTATGTAGTTTAGGTATCCAATACATTGATGGACGATCCAGTTCTTCATCTTTGGTTGACATTCCAAAGGAACATAGAACAGACCTATGATTATCCAGGATTTCCTCTTTGGTAAGTGTCGTGAGGGTATATTTTGAGTTTCCAAGTGAAATGTCAATACCTAATTCGTTTATCAAGCAGTTAATGTAATGTGTTTCACACACAAAAACGATGTTGTTTGGGGCTTTATCTGCGGGAACAACAACGTATTTGTCATGGAGGTAGGATAAGTGTTTTGCAAAGATTGACGTAGCATGGGCATTGATAGACCCATTCAGTTTCTTAATTCCGATTTGTATCAATGACCTCACTGTCTTTATCCATGCGTAAAGAGTGTCTACGTCTTCCTTCTCGCGCTTAGCCCATTGACTGGCATAATCCTCGACTGAATCCATCAAAACTTTAAAATTGTATTTCCAATTGTTGGATTGAGGCTCATGATATTTCGGACCTTTCGAGTACAATCGGGAGGTTTAGACTTGAAGTCGTCAGTATTGAGATCCTGCAAAACGTGTTTTTTATTGAAAATTTTAGTTGCAAAATAGGTTTGGTATAGGTATAAGAAATGATTGGTACATACTGATCTTTGAAATAAGGAGGTATTTTCGATTGAACTAATTTATGATGAATGTTATTACCATTAGACGCCATCGAGACCATTGTTTGCAAAGGAAAGATTAAGAAAAAATATTTTCTCTTTATCATATTTTCCAGTGCGGACTGGTTTGAAAAGTCTGCTACTTGCAATAAAAGATGTATAATCTCTTTAATTAATTAAATATTGATCATCGTTTACAAGTAGAAAAATTCATATTTATCCTAGAACTATAAAATCTACAAGACTTTATTGTTACATGTGAGAGGACATTTAGTTTAAGAAAATATAAACTATTCATCCGCTATTTAAGGATGTACGTAGGTGAGATTAAAAAATCAAGAATTTAAAATGAATGCTCTTAGTCTAAAGAGCATTAGTTAAGAAACTAAATCAGATAAAAATATTTTGAATTCATATGGAATCTTAGAAAAATGGGCTTGACTCAATCCCAAACAATCCATGATTCTGTAATTCAGAGTACCGAAATGCATCCATGATTAAATTCACATCTGTAAAATCGGAGATCGAACCAATGTTTCGTTTAACTTCATCAAATGTCTGGAGCAATTTGACAATAGTCCATGCTCACTGTAAAATAGATAGATGCATGTGACATACTTTAATGCAGATCTTATTTTTTTACTGTGACATTAATTTTCAATTGTAATTTGTAATTTATCAGTAAATGTACGTAACGTTTTTATGTAAAGCTACAATCTAAAACAAAGTAGGTATTTATTAAATCCATAAGCACTGTGAAGATTTCCAGGATTTTGGAAATAACATATTATTTCTTCTTATTTCTGATACAAGAGATATATAATATATGTCTATCTTGTGTATTTTCGATTGCATATGTCGATCGCTATGCAGTTTCCTATTTATACAACATCTTGTATTGTGACGCTATAGCATTATTGATAAAAAGGACAATTTATTGTATAGGAGAACATGACATAACGTTGGTGAAATTTCCTTACACCAGAAATGAACATATGTATATACCGAGGGGGTTTGATTCGGTTACACACCCAGAGACATTGTAGCGTAAGCAACTGGGTTGAAAAGGGGGAACCATTTGGTAAACTTGATCTTCAGATATTTATTCAACATGACAGTAATAATTGATAAATTTGTCACAATTGTAACTTGATGGCAAACAAAATAAATGGAATATTTTTTTATTTTTCGATTTCGCATGATAGATTCAAGCTAGGTCATTATGATTACAACTCTTCCCTAGTTGGAGAGAGGGTTTTCGCCTTCAACATGTTTAAGTAATGTAACCAAGCCTCATGCATTATAAAATTGAGAAAGGAAATGGTGAATATGTCAAAGCGACAACCACCCGACCATAGAGCAAACAACAGCCGAAGGCAACCAATGGGTCTTCAATGTAGCGAGAATTCCCGCACCCGTAGGTGTCCTTCAGCTGGCCCCTAAAATATGCATAATAGTACAGTGATAATGGACGTCATACTAAACTCCGAATTATACACAAGAAACTAAAATTTAAAATCATACAAGACTAACAAAGGCCAGAGGCTCCTGACTTGGGACAGGCGCAAAATTGCGGCGGGGTTAAACATGTTTATGAGATCTCAACCCTCCCCCTATACCTCTAGCCAATGTAGAAAAGTAAAAGAATAACAATATGTGCCTGTCCCTAGTCATGAGCCTGTAATTCTGTGGTTGCTGTATAAAATAATTGTTTTTCATTTAAATTGTACAATTAGTTATCAGAGGTAAAAGGATTATAATTTAATACGTCAGACGCACATTCTGTTTCGTCTACACAAGATTCATCAGTGACGTTCAGATCAAAATAGCTAGAAAGCCTAACAAGTAAAACGCCAAAGAGCATTGAGGATAACAGTTTTCATTTCCTGTCCTTACTAGCTGATTTTGCGTTTGAATTTAGCTCATTGTTCAATGCCGTACAATGACCTATTGTTGTAAATTTCTATAACATTTAGTCTCGTGTGGGAAGTTGTGTCATTTGCAATTATATCATATATTCTTATTGTTATATTATATGTACATGAATCATCTTTTTGTATATACATGTATATCCAAGTAGGGCTTTATTATGATTTGACGGAGAATGGGGGTAGTCCTTAATGATGCCATATGTCACTGTTTTAATGACTTCGGTTTATTATGGGGTCTTCATGGCCATGGTTTTCCAGTCAACAGCATGTCAGCTACCTTGGTGGTCTAATCTTTTATGGTAATGCGTTGTGCCTGAATACAAGAGGTGGGACATTTAACAATTGCCGGCTTGAAAATTGGTCTTTGCTGCTCCGCCACTCATCATTTACCTTTAGGAGTAAGTATGGAACGCCCCAGCTGTATCAATCGTCATAATAGACTTTTGTCAGAAAAACTATTCTACAACTTGTGGCGAAACATATTAAAAATATGCCTAGGCTTATAATAAACCCCAACGAAAACTTTTTGGTGTTTCAAAGCATTAGGGTATTTGTATGGCGTAAACACCTAGTCAGTTTTGAGGTTAAAAGAATGTGTGTAAATATTAGCATAATGAAGATTAGGAATACCAGACAAAATAACACAACAAAATGCAATTACAGACAGACTTATGAATAAATAGACAGACGGATGGATACACTGTATGTTAGACATATAGACTGACTGGTAGACAGGTATAGACAGACTGTTGGGAACATACACAGACTGTTGGAAACGTAAACTGGCTGGTAAAAATGTAAATACTTGTATACTTAATAACTATTCAACAAAGAGACAAAATGATACACATGTAGATAGAATATGAAACACCAAGACGGACTAGTGAATATGAGTTCAGACTATTGAACATGCACACATAGACAAACGGGTGAAAATGTAAACGGACTAGCTAGTGGACAAAGACAGACTTGTAAACACTTAACCAGACTGTTGATAATGTAGACAGACTAGAGGACTATTCAAAAGACTGGTGAAAATTAAGACAAACTTTTGGACACATAGACAGAATGATGAACATGTAGACAGACTTGTGTTAATGCAATTTGACCAAAAATATTTGCCAGTGATCTTATTCTAACTCTTTTCTAGATCTTGCTAAAATTGAAACTATTGATAATAATTTGGATCTACTAACAGATGACCATTTTTACCTGAATAATATTAATGATACTGTAAAGGATATTTTTGATATATTTTTCAACGCCAAAAAACATACGTTTGGAACTTACAATCCAAAAAAATCTGATAAAATAACCTACAATGCGCAAAAACGGAAATCGATTGCACCATGGTTTGACAACAAATGTAGACAAAAACCAAAAAGACAAGGCGCACTCAAAGACTATACAGATTATGTAAATCATAGTGTTGTACTTTTAAAATATCTTACTGTATTTGTTTACCTTTAACTATTGTACTTGTATTTAGTTTTTAGAGAATAAAGTATCTATCTATCTATCTATCTATCTATCTATCTATCTATCTATCTATCTATCTATCTATCTATCTATCTATCTATCTATCTATCTATCTATCTATCTATCTATCTATCTATCTATCTATCTATCTATCTATCTATCTATCTATCTATCTATCTATCTATCTATCTATCTATCTATCTATCTATCTATCTATCTATCTATCTATCTATCTATCTATCTATCTATCTATCTATCTATCTATCTATCTATCTATCTATCTATCTATCTATCTATCTATCTATCTATCTATCTATCTATCTATCTATCTATCTATCTATCTATCTATCTATCTATCTATCTATCTATCTATCTATCTATCTATCTATCTATCTATCTATCTATCTATCTATCTATCTATCTATCTATCTATCTATCTATCTATCTATCTATCTATCTATCTATCTATCTATCTATCTATCTATCTATCTATCTATCTATCTATCTATCTATCTATCTATCTATCTATCTATCTATCTATCTATCTATCTATCTATCTATCTATCTATCTATCTATCTATCTATCTATCTATCTATCTATCTATCTATCTATCTATCTATCTATCTATCTATCTATCTATCTATCTATCTAACTCTGTTGTGCTTAATTTTCAGACTTGTGTAAATATAGTAAAACCAATACTACGGGGGAAAATATTGGCATGGGGGAAAATGACTATATGTATACGTATCACCAACTTTTCGTGGGAGAAGAATGGCAATTATCGTAAATTTTCCCTAGGGAAGAATTGGTTCGTACTAGTTTCCCCCGGGGGAAAAATTGGCATGGGCTCAGAATGTCTATATAACGTCAGCCCAATGAAAGTTAATATTTGCTGTTCCATTACTCAACATACACCTTTGAGGAGTAAGGGTAAAGACAGATATGTTCGGAGTCGAACCAGTGTATCTGTGCGAACTTACATGTCTTCCTGTGGACTGTTTACTTTGTGAATTATATCTTTAAAATCGCATGCATAGCTTGTCTGTCCGAAGGTTGTATATGCGTATAATGCCGTGCCCTGAAAATGCACTGAATGCGCCATTTGACGTTAATACCCATCCATCGACAGCAAATCTGATGGAGAATAAATTCCTGATGCTATATTGGATGAATACTACTGATTCTATATATACATGTGTTATATTATCTTTCCACTATGTGTTTTGTTGTACAGTCTAATTAGGTGTCCTAAAGTTAGGACGAAACATGCGATATATCCTTAGTCAAGAGAGCTTCGTGAACACGCCTTAGGACAAAGACTTGTCATAAATTGGTCTTAGGATACGTCCTAGTCCTAAGAGAGTTTCGAGAACACCACCCCAGGTATATTCGGAATCATACATGTATCAGCTTTCTATTTGCCAATTTTCAACAGATGTTTAAAATTATATAAAAAAGAAAAGGTCTTCCGAATACAGGTACCACCAAAAATAACCTCTGGTTTTCTGGAAAATTTTAAATTAGTATACTATGGAGTGCATTAATCCTCAATGTTGACTGCAAACGCATAAACAAGTAAATTTTAGCTCAAATTGGTCTTAATATATTACTCTTTCACCAAAAGTGTCATTTCTGCCAATTTGTTGTCACAATAGTCTAATAGAGCTTTGTGTGGATCCTTCGATTTCATAATTAGCTTCTTGATGGTTTGAACGCTTCTTTCTGCTTGTCCGTTCGACTGAGCATAGTGTGGGCTGCTCGTTGTATGTTTAAATCCATATTCGGTAGCAAATCTTTTGAATTCTAATGAAGAAAACTGAGGACCATTGTCGGAAACTAATTCGTCAATATATCCAAATCTTGACATTAGTCCTTTTAAGTAATCAATGGTGTTTTTGCTAGTTTCATTGTCTAGTTTCATAACTTCTGGCCACTTTCAGTAGTAGTCTACTACTAATAGATAATGTTGTTTTTGGTATTCAAATAAGTCGGTAGCAACTTTTGACCAGGGTCTTTCCGGTATTTCTGGCATTAACATCGGTTCCTTTGCGTTTAGAGACTGATGTTGAGCGCAAAGTCCACATGCTTTAACTTTGTCCTCGATGTCTTGTCCCATGCCGATCCAGAATAGTACATCACGTGCACGGCTTTTGCACTTTACGATTCCAAGATGCGATTCGTGTATTTTGTCCAACATTTCATTTTGTAGCCCTTTTGGTACAATTGCCTTGTTTGACTTGTACAATAGTCCATCGATGACTGAAAGTTCATCACGGTAAGTCCAATATGGCCTCAAAGAGTGTATAAGTTCAGATTTTTCATTTGGCCATCCATTAAATATGACATCTTGTAATTCCTGAAGTCATCATTTGCAGTTTCCTTCTGAAATTTAGCATACATTTCTGGAGCAATTGGCAAGTATGATATCAAATAAATGTCATTCACGTGTAAGTCAGGTACTAATACTTCCTTTGTTTCTTTTAGGAACGATCTACTGAGATGATCTGCTAGATACATCTCTTTGCCTGGTTTATAGTCAACTTTAAGATCATACTTTTCTAATGCTATTAAAAGTCTCTGTAATCTAGGCGGTGTTTGGTGAAGCGGTTTCAGGAAGATTGATTGTAGCGGTTTATGGTTGGTTTCTATTTGAACTCGGCGACCATATACGTACTCATGGAATTTATTACATCCATAAACAATTGCAAGAGTTTCTTTCTCGATCTGCGGATATCGTTGTTGTGTTTGAGTAAGAGCACGTGAGGCATACGCAACTGGTTTCTGATTTTGTATCAGTACAGCTCCAAGTCCTTTTGAACTAGCATCAACACTGAGTGTAAGCGGTTTGTTCGGATTGTGGTATTGCAGCAGAGGTGCATTTGTTGCCATTTCTTTTAACTTCTGAAAGCTAGTTTCTTGTTTTTCATCCCAGTGCCATGCTGTGTTTTTCTCTAAAAGTGTTCTTAACGGTGCACTGACTGTTGACATGTTTGGCATGAACTTGCCAAGATACTGAATAAAACCCATGAAAGTTTGCAGATCCTTGACGGACTCCGGTTTTGACATTTTATTAACTGCACGGATTTTTTCTGAGTCTGGTTTCACACCTTACCTTGTTAGACGGTGTCCAACGTATGTTACTTCCGGTTTGCTGATTTCGCATTTTCCGGCACTGAGTTTCAAGTTGTATTCTCGAGCTCTGTCTAGAACTTGTTTAAGACGCATATCATGTTTTTTTTGGTCTGATCCCCAAATAAGAATGTCGTCGATAATCGCTTCTGCTCCTTCTATGTCGGATACCATTTCAGACACAATTTTCTGGAATACTTCCGATGCTGAATTTATCCCAAAAGGTAAGCGTGCAAATCTATAACGTCCAAATGGTGTATTAAATGTGCATAGCTTTGAACTAGGTTCGTCTAGTTGAATATGCCAAAATCCACTGGTGGCATCCAGTTTACTAAAGACTTTAGCGTTCGGCATTTGCGAGATAACTTCTTCTACGGTTTTTAACGGATAATGTTCGCGTAAAATTGCCTTGTTCAGATCACGTGGATCAATGCATATTCGAATTTTGCCGTTTGGTTTAATGACAGTAACCATTGAGTTGACCCATTGTGTAGGTTCTTGCTGTTTGAAGATTACACCAATGTCCTCCATACGATCAAGTTCAGCTTTGACTTTGTCTTTGATAGCTATGGGTATCTTACGCGGTGCGTGTACAACTGGTGCTGCAGTTTTGTTGATACGTATCTTATGTGTTCCTGGTAAACATCCTAGGCCTGTGAATAAATCTCCATATTGGTGTTCCATATTTTCTGGTAAAAATTGTTTTGTCGTTTCTTGCGGATTGCTTGTTTGAGTGATTGAACGTATGCGCTTTAGGCGTTTCATGGCTTCGCATGTTTTTGCACCTATTACAGATTGTACATTACGGTCTACAATGTGAAATTTCACGCGTGATCTCGGCATTTATAACTACACCTAAGATTAATTACTCCAACAGTGTCAATGATGTGTCCTGAGTATGAACGTAGTGGCGATACCTGTTTAGTAACGATAGGATCCGAACAAATGGTTTTCAGTTTGTTTAGGGAAAGTACGTTGCACTTTGCACCTGTGTCTAGCTGAAAGTTAACTGGTACGTCGTTGACGTTGATTGTTTCGGTCCATTCGTCGGTATTTAATTCTTGATTATCAATTGTTGCTACAAAAAGTTCATCATCATCAGATTCACTGCATATGTCTAAAGTGTGCATTTTCTTTGATGATTTGTTTGATGACAGACAGACGGACGCAAAGTGGTTGTATTTATGGCATTTGTTGCATTGTTTCCCGAATGCAGGACATTTCTACGCTCATGTTTACCTCCACAGTTTTTACATTTGTTTGCGAAATTGGGTGATTGCCCCTTGTTATTTTGAGGTGGTCTCCTTTGTGGTGTGTATTGCTTGCCATACTTTTTACCTGATGATCTTGATCCTTGTTTGTTTAACATGTTAATTGTTTTATCTTCGCTTTCCATAGTTTTAAGTTGAGCCTTTGAAAGTTCATATGTTCTAGCGAAATTTATAGCCTTTTCTAACGAGAGTTCGGACCCTTCAGTGATACATTTCTCCCGAACTTTGTGGTCTTTAGTTCCAAAAACAATGGCATCACGTACCATTTCCTCCGGTGTCGCATATCCACAATCTTTAACCAATATTTTGAGGTCTGTGAGATATTCTTCGAAAGTGTCAATTTCTTTTTGTACACGGCTCAAAAATTTGTATCGTGAATAAATCTTATTCGATTTAGGGCGGACGTGTTTTTCAAAGTTCTGATAGTGCACATCAAGTTTCTTTTTATCGTCCTCCGAAAGATCCCAGGTCGAGTATATGTCCCTTCCTTTATTGCCGATCCATATCATTAGATAGTTACATTTTTGTGCTTCAGCAGTTTTGGCTAGAGGTCCCGCGAACCATAATTCTGTGTGTTGTTGGAAAGATTTCCAAGCGGTCACTAGGTCTGTCGCTTCCCAGTCCATTTTGGGGTGTGATCTGATAGTGCATCCATGATTATGATAATTTAGGTAGCTGGATTGTTCTTGCAACTTTTCAGATTGCTTCCATCTACGGATGGCTTAATTTCATGATGATGAGCTGTGGTTCAATCTGACACCATGTTGAATAACTATGAGGAAGACATATTGACAATAACAAGATATTTATTAACCTTCTATACAGGAGAGTATCATAATGCATAAAAATAATGTCCGGATCGTATCCGGTTAAGATATGTCAATATTACGGTATGTGACAATGACAGGGATATAGGGCTTACGACTTGTAATAATTCTGTTATTGATTATGCCATTATATCACCAAATCTATTCCGATCGACTGTTGATTTCAATGTATTGATATTTGATCCAATTCTTAGTGATATTCATAAACCTATTTGTTTACATTTGTGTACAAATTTAACTTGTGTTGTTGATGTAGATTTGAATAACTCTAATGTTAATGACAATGATATGGACAATACAAATGACTCTAATATTGTAATCACCTTGCATGGTGAATCAGAGTCTATTGTAAAACCAATATGGGCCAGAGACAGAGCACCAGTTTTCACGGAGAACCTAGACGATACCAGTATATATGAACTTTTGAATAAATATGAGGATATTGATCCTCAAAATACTGATTATGTAACTGTCAATAATGTTGTAAATGATTGTGTTAATATTATAAGGAATGCGGCAGAACAAGCCAATATGTTTGTTAAAATCAATGATAAAAATGTTAAAAAAAATGTAACTCTCAATTTGTACATCGTAAGAAGTATTTCAATAGTGAATGTTATGTAAAACGTAAAAATTATCGCAGGTCTAAGAAGTATTACTATAGAGTACGTTCAACAATTAATTATGATGATTTGGTATGTAAAAGTAGAGAGTACAAGAAAACTTTGAAAACTCAATTTAACGAGTTTCAGAAGGCATTTATAAGTAAATTGCGTGGTTTGCGTACCACTGATCCTAAGTCTTATTGGTCATTATTAAACAAGGGCTGTGAGAAAGGTAAAAATGTATCTCAGAAGGTTGCTCTTGATTTATTTTTTAACCATTTTAAAAATTTGAATAATGTAGAAAATGATATTGATGTTGTATTACCAGAAAATATTAGTGAGTATAATACTGTAATGTCTATTTGTGCAATTAAGTCTTTGAAAAATATGAAAAATAACAAAGCATGTAGCGATGACAGGATACTTAATGAATTTTTGAAACATGCAGCTTGTAAACTTATGCCTGTATTTTTGAAAATATTTAATGTTGTATTTGAAAGTGGTATTATACAGATTCATGGTCAAAGGGTTTTATCTGCCCTTTTTTTTAAAAAAAAGGTGATCCTGCAAATGCTGACAACTATAGAGGTATTACAATATTGAGTTGTTATGGAAAATTGTTTACATGTATTTTGAATAAAAGATTGTTCAATTATTTGAAAAGTTTAGGATTATTATGTGAAGAACAGGCAGGCTTCAGAAAGGGATATGGCACTGTTGATCATATCTTTAATTTGAAATGTCTCATTGATTTGTATTTATTTAGAAGAAAAAAAATTGTATTGTGCTTTTGTTGATTTTCGTAAGGCTTTCGACTCTGTTAACAGAATATTATTATGGCAAAAATTGTTACGCAATGGTATTGATGGTAAATTGCTGATTGCATTACAAAACTTGTATAAAAATGCAAAATCTTGTGTAAGAGATGGATCTAATTGTTCAGATTTTTTTGCATCTAATATTGGTGTGAGGCAGGGTGAAAACCTTATTATTTTCTATTTTTCTTAATGATTTGACTGAGTTTATGTCACATACTTGTAGTGGTCTGAATGATGTTTGTAATATGTCTCATTTATTGTTTGACAATGATGATATTGAAGTGTATTTTAAATTGTATCTGTTGTTATATGCAGATGACACAGTCATTTTTGCAGAATCTGCAGTTGAGTTACAATCAGCATTGAATGCAATGTATTTATATTGTGAAACATGGAATCTCAAAGTTAATACTGAAAAAACCAATGTTGTTATATTTTCTAAAATTCGACAGTCTGATAATGTTCATTTTATATATAATAATGACCGTTTATCTGTTATTGATGAATTTCAATATTTAGGTATTGTATTTTCTAGAAAAGGTACTTTTCATGTTAATGAACCTAGACTGGTTCAACAAGCCAGAAAAGCAATGTTTTATGTGTTACGTAAGGCAAGAAAATTGCATTTACCTATAGATGTATTGTTACAACTTTTTGATGCTATGGTTGGCCCTATATTAATGTACGGTGTAGAAGTTTGGGGGTATGAGAAAAATGATGTTATTGAATCATTGCACTTAGAATTTTGTAAATATATAATGAAAGTTAAAAAATGTACACCTAATTGCATTGTATATGGTGAGCTAGGTAGAGTACAAATGTCTGTTAATATTAAAGCAAGAATGGTTGATTTTTGGAACCGTATTGTTACTGGCAAAGAAGAGAAAATTTCTCGTACATTGTATGAAATGCTATATAAACTTGATTCTGGTAATGTTTACCACTCTAAGTGGCTGAATTGTGTAAAAGATATTATATCTGAATGTGGTTTTATTAATGCCTGGAATAATCAATATATAGATACAAATTGTCAGTTGTCTAAAAATGTGAAACAGTATTACAACAATTTGTTTGTAAATGAATGGAAGGCTCAAATATTTAATACCTCAAAATGTTTAAATTATAGAATGTACAAGTCTGAGTTTGGTTTTGAAAATTATTTAACTACATATTGCCTTTTGATCTAAGAATTAGTTTGTGTAAATATAGGTGCAGTAGTCATAGGTTACCTATTGAATGTGGTAGATTTTATAGCATTGATAGATCAGAAAGAATATGAGATTTATGTAACAGCAATGTGCTAGGAGATGAATTTCATTATATATATAATTGTACTTTCTTTAATGCTGAAAGGCTGAAATTTTTGCCTGCAGATATTTGTAAAGTTAAAAATACTATGAGTTTCTCTAATTTAATGAACAGCAAAGATAAATTTGTTCTTGTTGGCTTAGCCAAGTTCTGTAAAATTGTAATGTCAATTTACAAATGATATTTACCTTCCCATTTATTCATGCATAATTTGTAAATATGTTTGTTCATGCATTATATCTTATTTGTTGTATTGTACTATCATGCCTCATGTGAGGCCTTTAGTGAAATAAAATGTTTCAATGTTTCAATGTTTCAATGTTTCACCCCTGCAAAGCGGCCGTTTTCTGTGGTCCGACGAGCGGCCAGTTTTTGAGACGTTTCACTGTTACAAAGTGTCGACTGCTATAACTATTATTGTGACATTTTTCCTATTTTGTCTGTTTGTTTTGCTCACATGTTGTTGTCAATAAAGTTGAATTATATGCAACTGTCTACAAATGAAAGGTTTAGCAAGGTAATAAACCAGGTTTAATAAACCATTTTCTAAACAAGGAAATGTCTTTGCCAAATAAGGAATATAACAGTTGACTTACAGTCGTTTCATGTCTTAAAAGTTTTGATTTTGTAATTTGATAAAAAAAAAGAAAAAACTTTCCGTGTTGAATTTTAGTTTAATTATTTTATATTTTGACAGTGCGCACAATCGGTTGAATACGCACAAAGACTGTTTACACCTGTAACCATATTATATTTTCTTTTTTTAAATACTTAAGGTAAAATATAACCAAGGACATTGTATGTTTATTCAAGCGGATATCTGTTCAATAAAAAGACAAATAGTATGGTGACCAGACACAATTTTTTTATATTTAATCGTCAAACATACTATATGGCTATATTATATATCATTGGATTCGGAAAAATGAGTACTTTTGAAATATCGATGTCGTCAAATGAAAATGTGGTAACAGTTTTGCATAAAGTAAGGTCAAAGATCAAATTCTGTTATTAATTTTTTTCCCCATATTTTTAAAATTTTAAGATTTCTGCAACAATTTAGGTTAAATTTCAGAAACAGACATTTTTTTCAAATCAATTAGCAATGAATTATCTCGAAAATGTAAAAATAAAGAAAAAAGGACGTTGATTTTTTCTGAAAATTGGCGTTTTTCAAACACTTGTTTTATTATAAAAGATCAACACATATTCTATTAAAGTTACAGTTGTTACCTTGCTTGCTGATATTCAACATCAGCAAAAGATAATAAATATTGTTTTACCTGAAGCCTACTATCATGAAGGTGTATTTTGCAAATGCTCATTAATGTAGTTCATTCAAACTAAAAACCACTCAATACCTCGAAAAAAGTTACAATTTAAAAATCCAATCAAAGAGATCTACACAACAAAATTAAGCCGTAGTATGCTCTGGTTCGTCTGTCAAATAATATGATTGGAAATTATTTCTACATTATTCTAATTGTTTACAGGAGCGAAGCTCTGAACATATAAGATTTTGTTGTGAACCAACTAATGAATTTTACATAAAGATTTTCCCTCACATGAAAACACAAGATTCTGCAAGAATTCTGCTGACACCTGCCCTTTAAAATACACGGGGTGTAATGAATCATATAACTTGCGCCGATCGTATATATTCTAAGCGTGACGGAATAGGGCGTTCCGCAACGTGTAATGCGGTCCAAATATTAGTTTGAAACGAAGCACGTAAAACATTCTGTTTCAGTTCCGCTTCACAGGGAGGTAACCTGACTAAACTAACATCTACACTGGTGGCAAGTTTGACGCATTATTGTATAAATATCATGGAATGATTTAAAGAGATTTTTCTGATAATAAAGCTTTGAAATTAACTTTCAAGCCCAAACAAAGGCTTCATCTCTGTCAATATTAACGAAGCTCTGCAAAACCACTGAAATAGTCGTGCTTGTAGACAGTTTGTTTGCCTACTCAAAACAGAAACGAAGCTGTGTGGCATTTGGTAAGTGCACTTACAGGAGGCAATAGTTTACAAATGGTTGGGGAAAGTCACTTAGTTGATATATGAGAAAAATTATTCCCCCACCCTTTACTCTGCTTATGATCCCGATCTGCGCCCATAGCTCGTTTGTATGTGTCATATGTTTGTAGTAGTGAACGCACAAAACAATCACATTCGTTCATTGCTGTTGGTTTTGTTTCCTCATGCGAATTTGCATCTTTCCAATATTACACGACTAAGGGATTTTAGGAAATGTCTGGTAAAGGTCCATCTAACAAGCGCACTTTTGATTTGTTATGCCTAGACATCGCCACCGGATCCCCTTGAGGCTATTTTGACGGCCTTTTTGTTGCCATGTCGGTCCATATACCGTTAATATGTCTAGGAGTCTGTCTAATAGCAAAGTCACCATCTATAAAAGGTGCTCAATATTCTCAGAAAGGTGAAGCATATCGAGTAAGTAAACTGGCATACACCTTCAGTAATTGGTACGGTAACATTTGAAATGACCATCTCAAACAAGTGACCAGTTACCCTCTCGTTATATTTGTTATTCTCATCAGATTTTGTCTAATGCTAAGTTCGTTTCTGTCTGGTTACATTTTAATGTTGTGTCGTCATTCTCTTATATTTAATGCGTTTCCTTCGGTTTTGGTTTTTGACACGGATTTGTTTTTTTTTTCTATCGATTAATGAGATTTAAACATCGGTATACTACTGTTGCCTTTATTCTGCTCTAACATTTGACATCAAACTATGTACTGCTTCAAGGAATACATTTCAGTATTCGAATATATGTGATACAACACAATCAAATGGCTCATATGAATCTATAAGAGGCTGTATATGGGTTCGAATAGTTCCCTCATATGAGCGTTAGGACTTTTTCCTGGCTTGAATTGCTGAAATAGTGCTTCTGAGATAAATAAATTTGATATTATTGATTATTAAAGGTATGAAATATCATATAAATGTTGATTATTTTACATTTTGCCTAAAAACAGATGATGAAATTGAGTTGAAACATACTCTAGTAAATGTCCAATATTCGTAGTGTCAAACTTTTACAAAAACTCTTTAATAACGGATTAATTTTGCTAAACTTTTTTTGAAATCGTTAAAATAAGGTATAACAACAAAGTATATATTAACAGAAACCATATCACGGATGTTCTTTTACAATGTGAACCTCAAAACTTTTCAAAGTCGATTTTTCTTTCAAGTAAATTAACTTACTTAAAAGCCCATTTTACAAAAACTGCACCGTACGATTTTTTGACGACAAGTCAAAATGTTAAGTTTAACCTTTGAACTACCAATACTGTGATTTATAGCCATATAGTCCGAATGACGATTAAACTCCTTAAATAAGCGACTTTTCCTTACTTTGTCACCGTACTAAAATATCGTGTGTTATATCTTAACTCAGTATCGACATGCGACGTTATGTAGTATGAAGTTTAAATTTTAAAATGGGATATAAGTGAACGGTTTGAAAGTGAATAACTCTCATATTGATATTTAACGGATATTAAAGACAGTTTGAGGTAAGAACATGTTTTTTCTGTCTTCCTACAATAGTTTGTCTTTAACAATTAAGTTCTGAGTATTTAACAGTTGAAAGTCATCCATATTTAAATGAGATATGTAATTTTATTTTTTTCTAAAATAAAAGGTCAGGTTTATGAAAACTTCGCTATTAAACACTCCTTTAAGTTTCATAACATCATTTGGTCAGTCAGAATTTTTTGCTGATCGTCGATTGTTCTCTTTTTATAGAAAACATTTTATAACTTCTTATTCTTTAAGGTTCTATGTAGAAAAAAAACATGATTCATTGTTGCATCCTCCGTGTATGTCTGTCTATGTCGAAAACATCAGTTCCACAACGACACCCTCTTTTCCCCTCAAGTCTAGAATACGTATACGTAGGAACGTAATACATTCACAGACCCTCAATGGTTTTAATAAATTAATGTAAATGTAGAGAAATGTCTAGATCCGAAGGTTTTTAGGCTGTTTGGTATAGTCTAAAATGTTGATTTTGGTAATAAAAAAAAAGCAATGCCAATCAACTAACATATATACCAGGATTTTACTTGTATATTTGCACCAGACGCGCGTTTCGTCTACAAAAGACTCATCAATGACGCTCAAATAAAAAAATGTTAAAAAGGCCAAATGAAGTACGAAGTTGAAACGGAATGATGAGATAAATAAAACAACAGAAACAATTACAAATAAAATCTAACACAAAAGAATATATATAAAAATAAGGAGATGTGGAATGATTTCAAAGTTCAAAAGAAGTGGATGTTTTCAATTATATCCATAATGTATGCCTACTTTGCAAGTACCATGGATAATTGAATTGGGACTACAATATAGACAGCGACACCTCATTTTGAGGGGAAAAGGTCTGTCAATCTATTTATCACAATCTATTTATCATTTACATTTAGCCTGTACCGCGCGAAATTTCAAACATTCCTCAGAGCAGGGTAAATCTTTTATAAAATAAGACCATCGACAGCCGTTAACCCTATGAATTCGTTACAACTCGCAGAAATAAAAAATAATATTTTAAGTGTACAGAAAATATTTCGATTGAAATCATTTAAAGTTTTCTGAAATGTTTACGTAACCCAATACGTCTTTTAAATACTTAATGTGCAATATAACTGAGGCATTTATGTTTATTCATGCGAGGACCTTTAACAAAAATCACAAAAGGCACATTATGTGTACGTAGTCGATAGTTTAGTAACGACACTATTGTTAGGCTAGGATATAATATTTTAAAATTGGGTGTTGTTGAAAGGTTTCAAATTTTGTTTCGTATTCATTATTGAAATATGTTATAACAGATTGTACTATATCAAAAACATAAAATATCATTGTGATTTCTTTTCATTTGTTTACCCCTGGAATATATCATATTATCTGTTTTTTGGAAAATAAACCTTTCAGGGTTTCGGGCCCTGTTTTTGACCTTTTAATCTTGCAGATACGAGGTTCACTTATGAGACTTTTGTAGACCAGCCAACTCCCCTCCCTTTCTAAGGTTTTTATAAATATGCATTACCTACTGCACAATAACTGTTATAATTCAAGAAATATAGATGACTATTGAGTGGACACGTTTTAATCTTCTCGTACAAAACAGTAAAATAGTCTACTTAATAGTTACTAGTTATTGTCATTTCGGAGCCTTTTATAGTGGTATGGGCAAAGCCCATTGTTGAAGACCCTACGGTGACCCATAATGTTAATTTCTGCGTCATTTGGTTTCGTGTGGAGAGTTGTCTCATTGGCAATCATACCATATCTTCTTTTTTATATGACATGGAATATTTTGTTGATAGTCAGTTGTATTATGTTACATGCCATTCAGTTCTTATATATACGATAAATATTCCGTGTTATATGTTTTGTAGATATCAAAATAAAACGTTGTTGTAATCACTCAAGCTTAAATTATTGAACCGAGACTAGAAAGGACTATTTCACATAAGACTACAGTTTACAAAACATTATATCGTAGCTCTTATTAATAGTTGAAGTTTGTATTTCTTACCCCTAACCTTTTATTTCACCTTATTTTGTTTTTCATATGAATCAAAAATCAAAATTATTTAAACAACATGTTACATTTGCTTCATGCTTTTCAATATAATGCCCCCTTTTTTGTTTACCAAACCTGACCAAGAGCATAAGATAAAGTTACCCCCAACACACTGGACCAGTTAATGGGTTATTTTTATATATTATTTTCACTTTTACAATTGTGTCGAATTATAAACTTCACGGTTCAGGTCTATCGTTATAAAGACTCTGTATAGTTTTAATTAACGTGAATCCAAAGAGAGGATACTGCAGACCTAGCCAAAGCCAAGTTTTTGAAATTTGGTAAATATGGCATATTTGTATTTCTCTTTGAATTGTTCCTAACTGTTAAGAATTTGGATATTTATTAGTTTGAAATATTGCGTTGTCATCTATTTATTGTTGAAGAATGTTTAATTAATCTAGACATATTGTTGCTTCTTCTGTCGGTTGTTTTGTGCCTCAATAATGTACACTCAACTCTTACTTTGTTACATGTCGATCTTAACAGTTAAACTGAATAAAGGGTTGACAGCTGCACTGCAATACTAATTAATATGATCGATAACGAAAGCATAATTTCGAAATTACTGACATTTTCAATTACTGGCCAAATAGTATTTACAAAATGATTGCCGGAAAAGGTTAAGAACTAAGCTCCTCAAATTGCTAAAACTTGTTATCGCTAGCATATAATTAGGAAATGCAACAGAATGAAATGTTCATAAATAGTATGACAAGTCTGTTTACACATGTAACTACACATAATATACTTCTTTTAAATACTTTCGGTACAATATAACAAAGATCCTGTTTGTTTATTCAAGAGTAAAATTTTAAATCAATAGACAAATCGCGTGTTTAGCATTGATTGCTTAGTAACTAGACGCTACATTGGGTACAATATTAAACCTTTTAAATGGAATGTAAATGAAAGATATTATAATGTATTACACACATATTCATATAAGAAAAACGTAATTGAGAGCTTGAGGTAAGAATATTTTCTATCTCTCTTCGTCACATAGTTTGTCTTTACACATGTACATGTATTACTGAATATATAACAGTGACGTGATATGAATGTTAAGGTAATATGGTATTTTCTCAAAATGAGATCATAAGGAAAGAATAACTAATGCTTTGCAATTGCACAAAAGTTTATATTTTCTCTAAATTCAATTGCCTTTTTATTGAATCATTTAGATTATTTTTTTCGGAAGAGAAATCTGATTTTTGTTTTGCTTTTTCGAACTTATCAACTTAGAATTCAGACTATTCGGTGCCTCCACGACCCCCGGCTTAAATTAAACGGACCGTAAAGCATGTGTACTAGATGAATAAAAAATACACTAATACAAGGGTTAACGTCATATTTGCGTGGGTCATGAAGAGTTAACAGTCACGTAAAATTGAATCAAAGAATACTGACGTCCTTACCGAAACAAATTATTTGGAAAAGACATGATTTTATAGGAGTTTGTGAACAAATCTATTTTGACTTACATTTAGTCTGTACAAAAGAGGAGTATCCGCAAAAAAATAGACATTTAAAACATGCAAATGTACAAAGTACTTTTAACTTGTATCTGCAATGAGACCATAGACTGCCGTAAAAAGAAGCATGTGAATGTGTTGCATCTCGCAGAAGTAACGAAGTTAAAATTTTGTATAAGTTTATTGAATAATGCACAGTTATACCCCAATGGGTTAGAAGGCATACATAAATCAACAAAATAAGTTTACAAGTTATAAATGTACAGGAAATATTTCGAGTGAACAAGTATTAAAGTCGTTGTCATTGTTTTCGACACCAAATAATTCTGTTAAATACACCCGGTGCGATTTAACAAATAGCCATACAAGTTGACCATGTGTGGAAATTTTAAATATATATACAACACACACATTTTATATTCGGATGTCATTTAAAGTTATTGATTTAAGATATGCCAAAGAGAGCTCGTTTTTTGTCTCTCTTTATCACATAGTTTGTATTTAGCCATGTGTTATTGACGATTATTGATTTATTAGGTTTGAGAATGTATTTAAAGTTTGTATTTAAAGTTTGTAGTTTTTCTCTTGAACCTAACACAATAAATGATTATGCAATCTCAGAGATTTTAAAGTTTGTCAAGCAATTTATAATATTGTATTCCTTTCAACATTTACATTATTTAATATTCCTGCTTTTCTATTGATAAAGGGATATTTTATTTGCCAATAAGACATCACTTGAGTTAGGCCTGTTTATATTTTATAATAATACCAATATTCAATGTGTACATAAGTGTATAAGAGAAACAGATATACAAGTACGTATGGCTTTGACCTTAACACGTTTACCTCGACACTGAAACGTGTCTTTATTCTACATTTCATATGATTGTTTTTAAATGTTCGTTTTGTTTTCTATTATTGTTTGATTATTTTTCTGTCAACCTCATAATTGATATATAAAACCGAAAGGACAGATTGCTTGGAAACCTTGACATTTTATGATGTATTTTTTACAGTAGCAAACCTTGTTTTGTGTATCATTTGCCCATTGTATAGCGTTTACATGTCGCAATTGATACGTAAATTTAGGGAATGTTCGTTATAAACCAACTGCTTAAGCAAGGGTTGTCTTCTCATAAAATGAAAAGAAATGTCGCAAAAGTGTTATGAGATAAAACCATAAAATTAACAGTAATTTTGCGTGACGATCACCATCAAGAATTCTTTGAACGTCTTTTTTCAATTCAAAAGCGACTACAGTCCTACTCTAATATCAAATATCGAAAGAGTCTTTAGATCTATAAATATATCAACGATGTCCTATTCTACATAGACAAAATTTGGACGAGTCTGGATTTGTAAGACGGGAAAAAATACAGAACGTAGATGCTTTTCTTGTCAATTGGAATGTCTCTTTTATTTGTATAATCTGTATGTAAACACCTCGTTTCACACTAAGTTAAAAGGTTGATATTATGAAGTAACATGTATTCTAATACTTCTTACGAGGTATTTACAGGCCTTATATTATTTTATAGTTAGAGTTTTTTGCGTACGTTGTATGATTGATGTTTGTTAGTTTGGCCTTATTTATAATTATATGAAATTAGATGTTCCACTTGTCGTGTCCATCCGTATATATCAACATAAATAATCAGTATGCTCATTTTGAGAGCAGTAAAATCAAATTACTTACTCGGAAGGTTATCTTTTCTACAGTGGGATTGGCATGTAAAATAAACGATATCTTCTTCACATTGCATTCGCGAAAAAAAATCTTAACAATTAGTGATTTCAGTCATCTTGTTTATGTATAATCCTGATGAAAGAAAACATAGCATAGCGCTTCGGACACATGAAATTTAGAACGTGGTGTTTTCATTTTTTACAGCACTAAGTCGATATCTCTAGTTGGTGGCCTATCAGTCACCGAGGGTATCATCAGTTCAGTAGTCAAAACTTAGATACTAAATTTGTCCGTTAATAAATATTGAAATTAGAAAATAAGGTTTCGACTCCCTGAGGCAAAGTTGGCCTTATATTGATTTTGGCTATCTTTCTGTCCTTTTTATTGTACATTATAAATTTATATCTAAACACACTATCATATCGAAAAAAATGTTTCGTCAACTGTTCCATTTTAAAAACTCGGGTAAAACTTGATATACGAAGATTAATTATAAGACATCTGTGTTTATCAATATGAATATTTTCACTTTTTGTCACAAAAAAAAACCATTGTAATTTAAAAAGACTATTCTTTTCAACTATATTCTGCAAAACACAATTAAACCAGTTTTAACGATTGATGAAATATAATTGACTGGCCATTAGACTTATGCTTCGTAAAATATAAGATTCATTAACAGGGACCTGTTATTCGCTCCCTCTCGTCGAATACCCCTTTCTAAATGTGTCAAACTTTAAGCTTCTGGGTTAAGATCTCTCTTTGTATGGTCTCTATACAATGTAAATGGACGCAAATTTAGAGAGAGGCTACTGTAAACCTTCCGAAAGCAATGTTTTGGAAAATAGGAATAGATATCTTTAATTCTTTCTGATTGATTTGTTCAGAACTTGTTAAGAATCGGGATGATTGCAAGTTTGACACATTGAAAACCATATGTCTGTTAGTAAAGACTGTATCATGCTGTAATACTTTACTACTGTCGTTAGGTGTATGCCCAAGTTTGACGCATTGAAAACTATATGTCTGTTAGTAAAGACTGTATAATGCTGTAATACTTTACTACTGTCGTTAGGTGTCTGCCCAAATGACGCATACTTCACATCTACAGTTATGCTTATTGTCGAACTTTAAGACATTTCACCCGATATACTTCCCATAATCAGATATAATAAGGATTAACTTGTTCATATAATTTTTCGTACATAAATGGCAGTGCATCATCAGCCTCTTAAGGCTTGTTTAGTATCATGTAAACTGACTGCTTATGTTTAAAATTGTAATTTAGTATCATGTAAACTGACTGCTTATGTTTAAAATTGTAATATCTATCTATCTATCTATCTATCTATCTATCTATCTATCTATCTATCTATCTATCTATCTATCTATCTATCTATCTATCTATCTATCTATCTATCTATCTATCTATCTATCTATCTATCTATCTATCTATCTATCTATCTATCTATCTATCTATCTATCTATCTATCTATCTATCTATCTATCTATCTATCTATCTATCTATCTATCTATCTATCTATCTATCTATCTATCTATCTATCTATCTATCTATCTATCTATCTATCTATCTATCTATCTATCTATCTATCTATCTATCTATCTATCTATCTATCTATCTATCTATCTATCTATCTATCTATCTATCTATCTATCTATCTATCTATCTATCTATCTATCTATCTATCTATCTATCTATCTATCTATCTATCTATCTATCTATCTATCTATCTATCTATCTATCTATCTATCTATCTATCTATCTATCTATCTATCTATCTATCTATCTATCTATCTATCTATCTATCTATCTATCTATCTATCTATCTATCTATCTATCTATCTATCTATCTATCTATCTATCTATCTATCTACCTATCTATCTATCTATCTATCCATCCATCTAATCTACTTCCTTTAAATACTTAATGTAACAATATAACAAAGAGTCATTTATCTTTGTTTAACCGGAATTACGCTAAATGAAATACAAATAGTGTGAGTGCGTGTGTGTGTGTGTATGATCGATTGTATAGTAACTAGACAGTCCTTCCTTTTTGTAACTTTGACGTTCAGATGTTGTAATTGAAAGGTTCTATAATGTATCAACACAAATTAATATGTGAAGAATGCTATAGTGAGCTTGGAATATATGATTTTCCTTTCTGCCTGAATCATTTATTGTTTACATGTGTTAGTTTACACAGAAGATGATATTATCAAAATGATTGACTTTTTGATCGACAATATAGTTGTTGACTTTGGAGTTCTGATATGTTAACATAGAGTCCGTTATCCAATGGTTTCTAATTTTGCACCCCTGATAGTCGATTCGTGTTTGTACTCGTATGAAGCATTATTCATTCAGACCCTTCTAAAAGAAACAAAGAAAGCACCTTGAGAAATTCTTTATGTTTTTCAGATATATTGATAAATTGTCCTATCACTTAATTACCCACATGTCAGTACTTACATCTCGTGTATCCTAGTGAACTTGAAATTAAGGGTACTACTGATATTACAAGGACAGCTGCATATCTTGAATTTTTCTGCATTATTGACACAAATGGACGATTTCACACTAAAATATATGACACACGGGATGATTTCAACTTCCCAAATTATCAATTTCTCATTTTTCAGCAGTAACATACCCGCTTCCCCGTAGTACGGTGTTTTATAAGTTGATAAGTTATGATCCTGCATGTTCAGGTAGCAAGCCATTTCGTACCTTGAACATTTCGTACCTCTGTCATTTAGTACTAAAAATTATCCCCCCAGACATCGAGGTTCTGGATCCGCCCCTGCTTTTGAACCAGGCGTGACTAAGTTATTTTATTTTCTTCAAGGTAAAATTGTTTAAGGAAACAAATTTGTAAGTTAAAAGTGCATTTGAAAAGTGTATCAGTTTTTAGACACCAGACGGCGCTGATAATTGTCACATTTGTTTTGTTTGTTAACAAGTATTCTTTTTTAAAAAGCTTGTCTGAGCCTTCATTTATAATGCGTACAGAATCAAAATTGGCACAATATAAAATCTTTGTATTTGAAAATTAAAAAAAAGTTAAGAACAAATGATTATTAAGATAAAGTTCGGTTCCTCATCCACAGGTATGAGACAATATTAAAATTTTTACATTATAATATACCCCCAAAGGTATACATGTAACTTTAACAAATTATTTCAGAAAATAACAGGCATACTGTTACTGTGGCAATTCTGATAGAGTTATCTCCTCCTGTCTTGAATTGTATTGAAATCACCCGTTATTTTACAAAGAAACAATGTCTGTATGTAATAACGCCTTTCAGTCATCACAGTCACAGGGACTCGGTTAGCAGATTAAAATTTTGTAAATCAATGTTTTTAAATTTTTTTTTATTATTTCCTGTCTATTTGCATAACTACATATTTACGATCATTAGAGATCAAGATAAGAAATTTATTTTTAGTACAGTCGATCTTTGCTATTTAAACTGCTATCGACAAACTGCAAACAATTCTTTTTCACCAAGAAGACGTCATTTCAATGTCTTTAAATGGTAAGTTTTTTATATTTCTGTTATATCTGACTCAGGTGAAGAAATGACACATTCATTTTAGGTGATTTTAAAAATATTTTTTACAGTTTGAACACAGTTGGACATATTTCCGGGTTTCCATATCTCTTCTTCTTAAGTTTGCATTAATGCTCTAGATCTGAACAATGACTGAAAAAAAAAATTCAATTGAACATTTAACTGAGTAATTTTATTTTCTTCAAGGTAAATTTAAGTATTTGTAAAACCAAATTTGAAAGTTAAATAAAAAGACAGTAAAACGTGCATTGAGCTGGGTTGGTTTCAATATCGTAGCAGCTATGTAGCGGCTACGTAGCTGCTACGCAGCTGCTATCAATATCTATGTAGCAACTAGTCTATAGCTACACGTTCAATAGTAAACATCTACGTAGCACTAGGTAGCTGCTACGATATTGAACACAGCCCTGTTGAATAGTTTTTAGAAACCAGGCGGCGCTGATGTTTGTCATTTGTAAACAAGACAAGTATAAAAAACTTGTCTATCTGAACACTTGTTTCTATCCATTGGAAGAACCACTCAACGTATATTTAGGAGAAGGTTCCCAACGACTTTTTTTACCTCCTCTTCAAAACCTTATTTTGCTGTCAATTCATGCTCAAATTTCTGGTTCATACGTATACCCCATACACCTTATCGCTAATCCCGGCTGACCCGGCCGCTTGAACTTTTGACGCATACAACAATCACTTTTCCATTGTGGCGTCAGATATTTTGTATTGTGACGTCAAAATTTTACGGGAACCTGTGTGATATCCAGTAATGGTGGACAAATAGCGATAAGGTGTATTCTATTCGTGAAAAGCTTTTCTTTAGATGGTATACATTGTATTTACCCCTTACATGCAATACTCTAATAAAACTAATATTCCAGATCAAGAAAAATTATCTAAAGAAAATGTTCGATTTTTTATTTTTAAATCCTGTAATGGACTAATAAATCGTTTCACTTTTTTTGCGGGGATAATCCCAGACAGGAACCAGGGTTCCACAGAATTTACGATATCTAGTATTGCACTAGTCCAAATAATTATGACGTCTTGAAAGGCTATTATATTTTTTTTCTTTGACGCCTTACTTCGACGTCATAATGCTGAAGCCACCATTTTCGGTTGGACTTTGAGAGCATATTTTGAACGTAGTATTATCACATGATTGGGGTATAAAACAACATAGTATTCTTATAAAACAACGTAGTATTCTTATCACATGGTTGGGGTATATAACAACGTAGTATTCTTATCACATGATTGGGGTATAAAACAATGTCGTATTCTTATCACATGGTTGGGGTATAAAACAATGTAGTATTCTTATCACATGATTGGGGTATAAAACAACGTAGTATTCTTATCACATGATTGGGGTATAAAACAACGTAGTATTCTTATCACATGATTGGGGTGTAAAACAACGTAGTATTCTTATCACATGATTGGGGTGTAAAACAACGTAGTATTCTTATCACATGATTGGAGTATAAAGCAAAGTAGTATTCTTATCACATGATTGGGGTGTAAAACAACGTAGTATTCTTATCACATGATTGGAGTATAAAACAACGTAGTATTCTTATCACATGATTGGGGTATAAAACAACGTAGTATTCTTATCACATGATTGGGGTATAAAACAACGTAGTATTCTTATCACATGATTGGGGTATAAAACAACGTAGTATTCCTATTACATGATTGGGGTATAAAACAACGTAGTATTTTTATATCATTTTGAGTTCATATGTACAGAAAACACGAAGCGTAAGTTTGCATATATATATATATATATGTTCCGGACCATATCAGTATTTGGACCATACGGTATGATCATAACCATATGCGTATACTCATATGGTCCAACAATATGAGTATTATACTCGTTTGGTTATTAACGAGTCGGACCATATGAGTATTATACTCGTTTGGTTATTAACGGGCCGGACAATCATGAGTATTTGGACCATAAATGCATTTTTATACGACCGCAAAAATTGAAAAGTTTTTCGTCGTATATTGGTATCACATTAGTGTCGTCGTCGTCGTCGTCGTCTGTTGTCGTCGTCGTCCAGAGACATTTGGTTTTCGCACTTTAATTTTAGAAAAAGTAAATTGAAATCTATGAAATTTAACACAAGGTAGGTTGGGATTGATTTTGGGTGTTTTGGTCCCAACAATTTAGGAATTAGGGGTCAAAAAGGGCCCAAATAAGCATTTTTCTTGGTTTTCGCACGATAACTTTAGTATAAGTAAACAGAAATCTATGAAATTTTAACATAACGTCTATGACCACAAAAGGAAGGTTGGGATTGATTTTTAAAGGTTAAGTCCGGACAGTTTAGGAATTAGGGGCCAGAAACAGGTCCCAAATAAGCATTTTTCTTGGTTTTTGCACACTAACTTTAGTATAAGTTAATAGAAATCTACGAAATTTTAACACAAGGTTTATGACCACAAAAGGACGGTTTGGATTGATTTTGGGAGTTTTTGTCTCAACGAATTAAGGTCCAAAGGGTCCAAAACTAAACTTGGCTTGATTTTAACAAAAATTGAATTCTTGGGGTTCTTTGATATGTTGAATCTAAACATGTACTTAGATTTTTATAGGACCGCAAAAATTGAAAATTGTTTGGTCGTTTATTGGTATCAGGTTGGCGTCGATGTCCGTCGTCGTCGTTGGCTTCCGAAGACTTTTGGTTTTCGCGCTATAACTTTAGTATAAGTGAATAGAAATCTATGAAATTCAAACACAAGGTTTATGACCATAAAAGAAAGGTTGTGATTGATTTTGGAAGTTTTGGTCCCAACAGTTTGGGAATTAGGGGCCAAAAAGGGCACAAATAAGCATTTTCTTGGTTTTCGAACTATAACTTTAGTTTTAGTAAACAGAAATCTATGAAATTTTGACAAGAGGTTTATGACCACTAAAGGAAGGTTGGGATTGATATTTGGAGTTTTGGTCCCAACAGTTTAGGAATTAGGGGCCAAAAAAGGGCCCAAATAAGCATTATTCTTGGTTTTTGCACAATGACTCTAGTATAAGTGAATAGAAATCAATGAAATTTGAACACAAGGTTTATGAACACAAGGTAGGTTGGGATTGATTTTGGGATTTGAGATCCCAACAGTTTGGGAATTAGGGGCCAAAAAGTGGCCCAAATAAGCATTTTTCTTGGTTTTCGCACCATAACTTTAGTATAAGTAAATAGAAATCTATGAAATTTAAACACAAGGTTTATGACCATAAAAGAAAGGTTGGGATTGATTTTGGGAGTTTTAGTCCCAACAGTTTATGAATAAGGGGCCCAGAGGGTCCAAAATTAAACTTTGTTTGATTTCACCAAAAATTGAATAATTGGGGTTCTTTGATATGCCAAATCTAACTGTGTATGTAGATTCTTAATTTTTGGTCCCGTTTTCAAATTGGTCTACATTAAGGTCCAAAGGGTCCAAAATTAAACTAAGTTTGATTTTAACAAAAATTGAATCCTTGGGGTTCTTTGATATGCTGAATCTAAAATTTTTTGATTATTGGCCCAGTTTTCAAGTTGGTCCAAATTGGGGTCCAAAATTAAACTGATGTACAGCGGGCGGGCGGTCGGATTAGCCAAATGTTGTCCATGCATTTACTCATCAACCGTTCAAGCAAAGCTTTAAAAATTTTAATATGTTGTTACTGATGACAAAATTGAGGTCAAGTTCAATAATGACGATTTTGACTTTAACTGTTCCAGAGTTATAATGGTTCTTGAAAGATTGAAAAATGGTGTTTCCAGTTGTGTCCGTTTATTTACTCTTGAACTGTTCAACTAAAGTTTTTAAAATTTTAGTATGTTGTTCCTAATGACAAAATAGAGGTCAAGTTCAATAATGACGATTTTGACTTTTACCGTTCAGGAGTTATGATTCTTGAAAGATTGAAAAATGTTGTTTCATGTTGTGTCTGTGTATTTTCTCATGAACTGCTCAACCTAAGCTTTTCAAATTTAAATATGTTGTTACTGATGACAAAATTGAGGTCAAGTTCAATAACGGCGATTTCCTATTCTTCTGTTCAGGAGTTATGGTTGTTGAAAGATTGAACAATTGTGTTTCCAGTCATGTTGTTGCATTTACTCCGAAACCATTCAACCAAAACTTTTCAAATTTTAATAATAATGTTGGTACTGATGACAAAGTGGAGGTCAAATTTTATATTGACGATTTTCACTTTCACCGTTCAGCAGTTATGATTCTTGTGATATTGAAAAATGCCAGGACACAAATAAATGTTGATAAATTCGGTTTGCTGTTGCTCTGACTACCTCTTGTTGCCTATAAACATGATTATCTTCAAGGCTATAATAGATAAAGAGAAACTTTAAAAGGCAGAAATGATCAATTTCATCTAATAAGTCTCATGGTAAAATCGTCAGTTGACTTCTATTTAGAGTAATATTGCCCTTTGATAACGATTTTTACCAATGTTTTGCATTTTTGCCTCATTTCTTAAAAATTATAAAAGATAGATAGAAATTTAAATAAGCAAAATAGATCAGCAAGACACGACCTACAATTAAGACAAATATGGAGAAAATCGTCCAACAACTCCTTATTTTTGGTGTCATTGCCCTTAATAACATTGATATTTTTTTTTTGTGTTTTGTCTTATATTATAAAAATCATAATAAACAGTGTATTAAAAATAATTAGAATGATTATTGAATTGGAATTTAGGTAAATTTGTGCTAGGGACATTTTTCATGCCTCACATGTATTAAAAGAGAATATACATATCTTTAGATCCTTTTGAACTTTTAACAAGTCTTTTAATAGCAGATGGAATTAAAGGTAGTTCTAATTTGTGATTTTTTCCCACAACTGATTTTGATGCTTGATGTATAGCAGATATAATACTGTTATATCTCATGAAATTCACATTTATCTGATAAATTTCTTCTATCTTTTGTTGAGAGAAAAAGGTCCCATATTCATTTACAATGTCATTTATAAATCTTATACCATTTTCAAACCAATCTTTATAAAAAATAGGTTTATTTGCTACCTTTATATTATTGTTAAGCCAGATTGGACTAGGAAGAAATCATTCCCAACTGTCATATTTATCTCTTTCTCTAAGAAGTTAATTGCCATGCTTTCAGAACATCTTGCCAAAATTTATTTTTGATATGGTGTTGTAATTTTTGGATATAAACACTTCCACAGCCATACATTTTTTCAAGTTCTACATTAGCATTTGACAAAAAAACGTTCTGCCATTTGTTGTCTGTTTTAAATAATCTCCTTATCCATGTACACTTCAGTGCTAAAAAAAAATGCACAAAGATTTATCATTTTGAGTCCACCATCTTCAATATCATTTTGTAAAACATCTCTCTTAATTCTATCAACTGGTGAACTCCATATAAAATTGTACATAAGTTGAATAATATTTTTCAAAATATCATCACTTGGATTTGGTAAGGATATAAACAAATGATTTAAAATAGGCAATATCAATGTCTTTACTACAGTAATTTTACCAATAACAGTAAGATTTCGTTTTGACCATTGTCTAATTACACATTTAATTTGTACAATTTTTTCATCATAATTAATTTTTACAATTCTATCAAGATTAACATCAAAATATATATACCTAAAACCTTAAAACATGTTTCTCCCCATGTAAGGTTTCTATTTTGGCATAATACCTCATTACTATACTTTTTATTTCCTATCCAAATAACTTGTGTTTTAGAAAAAAATAATATTTAAAGGGGCACTAGCTACGAGATATATAAAAAATCTAAAGTTTGATTTTTTTCCGTTCAATCAATAATGAAAGTGAAATTGTGAAATAACTATTCGCTTTTTGCAGCCCAAAAGGTTCAATTTTTTCAAGTTACGCTAAGAAACATTGATAATTAGTCATTCACTTGCAAGTGAATGAGATGACCTCTTTAAATCTGTATTCATGTGAACTTCAATTTAAGCCCTAGCCAGAGATTGACAACGCATGCATTGTACATGTACTGGTTATATAAAGAAATAGAATGTCAACACTGAAAGTGAAACTACGGTAAATCATTTGATTGCTAATTCGATGCACATAAAATCATTCTTATACGGATTTAAAAACAATGAGATACATCTATTTTTAATCTATAAAATCAAATCAAAAAGACCTATAAAAATCCAATTGCACGCGTTGGTTTAATCTATTCATAGCTTTATTTATCTTTACATCGCTTTTATGGTCATCTGAGGTCAAATCGATAGTTAATTAGATGGCGTCTGGACTAAAATACACACGAAACGAACCTATATATTATCTACCCCATGCTCTGTAAACTGTTTATTTTATACTTTTGATAGTTTGGATAAATGTTTTACATTGTTATAAATCAAATATGAGAATTTGAGTCATATCGGTGACCATGACTTTGACAGCTAGTGCCCCTTTAAACCAGATATATTTCCAAACCAATCTAATTCATTTAATGCTTCATTCAAAAAATCTTCTTTACCATCTAAAATAAGAGATGTGTCATCAGCAAATTGTGAAAGTTTGTGCTCAACTTGCGTAATTGTAATACCATTTATTTTATCAGTATTTCGTACTTTTAGTGCTAATATCTCAGCACAGAGAATAAAAATATAAGGTGACAAGGGATCACCTTGTCTACAGCCTCGTTCTATAGAAAAAAATTCTGATAGATGTCCTCCCTGGTTTACAGCTGATTTGATATTGTTATAAATACTTTAACCCAATTTATTATTGATTCTCCAAAATTGAACAACTTCAAGACACTGGTTAAAAATTCCAAAGAAATCTAATCAAATGCCTTTTTGAAATCTATGAGCAGCAAAAGTCCTGGAATATCTCTTTCCTCAGTAAATTGCATAATATCATAAATTAAACGAAGATTTATTCCAATATATCTCCCACTAATAAATCCAGTTTGATCGAAATCTATCAGTTTATCTAAAACTGTTTGAAAGCGTTTTGCTATTACTCCAGAGCCAATTTTATATACTGTAAATAAAAAAGATATAGGTGGCCATTTTTTTAAGAAATGTCTAGGCTTATTTCCTTTCGGAAGGCATGTAATGATTCCTTGTTTTTGCGTAACAGATAGTTCACCAATCTCAGTACTGTAGTTCAAGGAGTTTACAACAAAAATTTTCAAATCTTTCCAATAAAATTTATAAAAAACTGTGGAGAAACCACCAGATCCTGGTGTTTTATTATTTTTCATATTTTTCAATATCAAACCAGCTTCTTCAATTGTTATTTCACCTTCATGATTTTTTTCTCATCATCAGTTATTTTTTTAAATTTTATAACTTTCAATCCTTCTTTAAGTTTACTGAATTCATCTCCCTTTGACTTGTCCTTATTTTTGTATAAATTTTCATAAAAAGATTTTACTTCTTTTAAAATATCTTTTTGTTTTGAAATTACATCTCCATTTTCTTATTCTACTTTTGGTTTTATCTTATTTGTAAAAATTTTTGATTCAAGCCCTCAAAAATAGCTAGTAGATTTTTCACCCTCTTCTACCCATTGTATTCTTGATCGAATTATCTTCCCTTTAATTTTTTCTTTTCTTATATTTTCTAATTCTTATTTTTTATTTTCCAAAATCTGTATTGAATCTTCGGCTACCCTTTCTTCCAAAAAAAGAATTTCATTACTAAGATCTTTTTCTTCTTTTTGTTTTCCTTTTTCTTATAACTTGAATAAGATATAGTTTTACCTCTAATTTCCATCAACATTGTCTCAAGAAATAATTGACTGTTAATATCAAAATGGAGATCTTCATTATTCATGTCTTCAATTCTATCTATATCATAAACAGGTGTTACATATTGTTTTTTAACTTCTACTATTTTTTCTTTAACAATCTTTATATATTCTGGATCATACAATAATGAATTATTAAATTTCCACAATCCGCTACCTCGATCAAAAGGATTAAATTCTAGATTTAATACAACAATAGAATGATCAGAGCGATAGCTAGGCTCAATATTACAAATTTTCAAACAGCATAGTAAATCTTCAGATAAAAGAAAAAAATCTAGCCTTGCTTGTTTAAAGAAGGTTCTTTTTCTCCATGAGAAACGCTTCCAATCTGGCTAAAGTTCACAGAAAGGGTCAATGAGACACCTTTCCTGAATGTTTTCTAAAACTGTCTCTCGAGCATTTGGGTTATTAACATGTAAATAGTTAAATAAGTCTATATCAGGGTTGAGAACAAGATTAAAATCACCACATATCATATAGCTATCATTACCAAAATCATCTATAATTGACATAATTTGATCATACAAAATTGGAGTATCTATATTTGGTCCATAAATAATTACAGATGTAAAATGTAAAGTATCAACAACTAAGTCTAATACTAAATAATTGCCACCAACATCTTTTTTTTCTTTTAGGACCTTAAACTCAAAGTTGTTATTAAACATAACTGCTACACCTCTTGAATTTGAGCTATAAGATGAAAAACAACTTTCATATCCCCACATAACTCTTATATTATTTTCATTTTCACATAAGAAATGAGTATCTTGTAAACAGTAAATATTGTAATTCTTCGTTCTTAAATAGTTCAAAACATCTCTTCTTTTAACTCTATCTCCTAAACCTTGGCAATTAACAGTTAATACCTTCAGGGCACACATGATATGATGTCAGTAAATAAACTAGCACATAACATGACATTAGAAAAATCTAACAGTAATATCTGATTATTCTCCATGTGTGTAAAGATACTAAAGAAAAACATTTCACCAACATAAAGTTGCATAAAAATGATAAACAGGATAACTCACCATAAACTAAACCAAAAACAAAATGTAATGGAATGATATTGCAGAATTGCAATAACTAATAAAAAGAATAAAGGACTGGAAAGAAAAAGAAAGAGATAAAAACAAAAATTAAGCATCAAAATGGCAGACATTTTTGATTGAATTAATGTAAAAAAAAATATAGTTTTTTGCAGTATAATTGTTCTTTCAATTTTATATATCCTGAAAGGGAACAACTTAAGTCTATGATAAGTCAATGGTATTTGGTAATGAGAATGTCCAACTCATGGAGGACAAGCTGTAACCAGCCCGCACTGTCGGTGGTGAGTGACAGACTGTCCCACTCAGGGAGGACAAGCTGTAATTAGCCCGCACTGTCTGTGGTGAGTGACAGACTGTCCCTCTCAGGGAGGACAAGCGGTACCATCCTACACTGTCTGTACTGAGTGTATCACTGTCCCACTCAGGGAGGACAATTTGTACCAGCCCAAACTGTCTTATATAGACAGACTGTCCCACTCAGTGTGGACAAGCTGTAACCAGCCCTCACTGTCTGTTGTGAGTGACAGACTGTCCTACTCCAAGAGGGCAAGCTGTACCAGCCCACACTGTCTTGTAGTGACAGACTGTCCAACCCCGCACTATCCTGTAGTGACAGGCTGTATCCCCTACACAGTCTGTACTGAGTGACAAACTGATCCACTCAGGGAGGACAAGCTGTACCTGCCTGCACAGTATGTACTGAGTGACAAACTGTTCCACGCAGAAAGGACAAACTGAACCAGCCTCCACTGTCTGTACTGAATGACAGACTGTCCCACTCGGGGATGACAAGCTGTACCAGCCCACAATGTCTTGTAGTGACAGATTATCCAACTCTCAGAGAGGACAATCTTTACCAGCCCGCACTTTCTTGAAGTTACAGACTGTCTCACTCAGGGAGGACAAACTGTACAAGCCGGCACTGTCTGTACTGGGTGACAGACTGTCCCACTGAGGGAGGACAAGCTGTACCAAACCACACTGTCTGTACTGGGTGACAAACTGGCCTACTCAGGTAGGACAAGCTTTACCAGCCTACACTGTCTGTACTGAGTGACAGACTGTCCCACCCAGGGAAGACAAGCTGTACGAGCCTTCACTGTCTGTACGCAGTGACAGACTGTCCAACCAAGGGAGGACAAGCTGTAACAGCCTACACTGTCTGAACTGAGTGACAGACTGTCCCACCCAAGGAGGACAAACTGTACCAGCCTTCACTGTCTGAACTGAGTGACAGACTGTCCCTACCTAGGGAGGACAAGCTGTACCAGCCTTCACTGTCTGAAATGAGTGACAGACTGTCCCACCCAGGGAGGACAAGCTGTACCAGCCTACACTGTCTGAACTGAGTGACAGACTGTACCACCCAGGGAGGACAAGCTGTACCAGCCTTCACTGTCTGAACTGAGTGAAAGACTGTCCCACCCAGGGAGGACAAGCTGTACCAGCCTTCACTGTCTGTACTGAGTGACAGACTGTCCCACCGAGGGAGGACAAGCTGCACCAGCCTACACTGCCTGAACTGAGTGACAGACTGTCCCACTCAGGAAGGGCGAGCTGTACAAGCCAGCACTGTTTGTACTGGGTGACAGATTGTCCCATTCAGGGAGGACACGCTGTACCAGCCTTCACTGTCTGTAGTGAGTAACAGACTGTCCCACCCAGGGAGGACAAGTTGTACATGTTGTACCATCCTACATTGTCTATACTGAGTGACAAACTGTCCCATTCAGGGAGGACAAGCTGAACCAGGCTGTACATGTCTTGTAGTGACAGACTGTCTCACTCAGGAAGGGAAGGCTATACCAGCCCACACTGTCTTGTAGTGACATACTGTCCCACTCATGAAGGGCAAGCTATACCAGCCTGCAAAGTCTGTACTGAGTGACAGACTGTCCCACTCAGGGAGGCCAAGCTGTACAAACCCACAGTGTCTGTACTGGGTGACAGATTGGTCCACACAGGGAGGACAAGCTGAACCAGCCTACACTGTCTGTACTGAGTGAAAAACTGTCCCAGCCAGGGAGGACAAGCTGTACCAGCCTTCGCTGTCTGTACTGAGTAACAAACTGTCTCACTCAGGGAGGACAAGCTGTACAAGGCTGCACAGTCTTGTAATGACAGACTGTCCCACTCAGGGAAGGCAAGCTGTACCAGCCCATGCTGTCGTGTAGTGACAGACTGTCCAACTCAGGAATGACAAGCTGTACAACCCTGCACTGTCTGCACTGAGTGACAGACTGTCCCATTCAGGGAGGTCAAGCTGTACAAGGCCGCACTGTCTAGTAGTGACAGACTCCTACTCAGGGAGGACAAGCTGTACTGATACAAACTGTCTGTACTGAGTTACAGACTGTCCCACTCAGGGAGGTCAAGCTGTAAAAACCAGCACTGTCTGTACTGGGTGACAAATCGACCAACTCAGGGAGGACAAGCTGAACCAGCCTTCACTGTCTGTACTGAGTGACAGACTGTCCCACCCAGGGAGGGCAACTGTACCAGCCCACACTGTCTTGTAGTGATAGAATTTCCCACTCAGGGAGGGCAATCTGTACCAGCCCACACTGTCTTGTAGTGACATAATGTCCCACTCAGTGACAAACTGTCCCACTCAGGGAGGACAAGCTGTACTAGCCTGCACTGTCTTGTGGCGACTGACTGTCCCATCTGGAGGACAGGCTGATAGATTGTATCATTCTTATATATTATTGTTCATTGCTACTTTCTATCGACAAGGAGTCAGTGTGTATATATTTAAGTTCATTGTTAATCGTATTAATAGATAGTTTTTTGGTGTTGCCATATTGTTTATGGATAGCTTGACTGGAACGAATTGTTTAAGATATAAACGCCTTACTGGTTACACGTTACACTTTCAACACATGTCAATATTCAATGATTATCAATAATGCAGAAAAAACAGAATGTGCACTTTTGTTTACAGGTTTTCATCTGTGTATTTGTTTAACATTTTTTATAAAACTTTATTTGCAGTTTCTTATCAGGCTAATTGACTGTTGGCAGAAGGGGTATATATATATAATATAAAGTGGCATTAACTTAGGCCATGAAGACAGACTTTACATAACATACTGAAGTTGAAATTAGAGTTTGACAAAGGCCCACGTGTAATCCTTTATTGACATTTGCAGAACTTGGACCAACAGATTTCTTTTTGGGTATTTAATAAAATTGATAATTAGCTTTACTTTAAGTTTTTTTAATGATTTATGCTGAACACATGCTGAAACTGAAGATGTTTTAACAGTATAAAAATAAAGAGATGTGGTATGATTGCCAATGGGACCACTCTCCACCAGAGACTAAAAATGACTGAACCAATTTAGACAAATGGTTGCTACAAAGACTTTAACATTTTCATTTTTCTGATTAAGGGCTATTGTTCTTATTGATTGAAAAATAACTGTTTATGACATTTCTGTGTAATAACTTCCATTCAATTATGAAAGTGCCAATTTTCACTTATACTGCTCAGTAGTTATGGCCCTTGATTGTTTTAACAATGACACTAAAATGTATGCAAAATCTGAAAGTACAGCATCTATTTCATTGTTTTTTAAAAAAAAGTGATTTTGTTCTAAAATTATCTAATACAACTTTATACATGGTATGTATATATATTTTATATGATTGTATGTAATAAGACAAGGTTGGATGCTAATCACAGTTCGGAGAAAAAACTAAATATGACATCATGATTACAATTTCAATATTCCTCGTCAAATTACAACTCCTGTATACATACACACATGATAAAATGTTTTCTTTTTTTTTTGTAGGATATAATGGCAAGTTGGGATCGGGTAAGATTTTCTTCTTAAAAGTCAATGGTCATGTGACCTATGTTGTCAATAAACTGTACAGAAAGATACAGGCATGTAGTATTCTCAGAAGGAAAATAGGAGAAAAACAATTTCATTACAGTGAAAAAAATTTTAATATACAAAATTCCAGGGAACAAAAAAAGAGATGTAAGACAGTCAGGGGTACTACTTGTACAAGTTAATTTTATTTACTTGAAGAAGTAAAAAAAATTATACACATATAAGTAAATAGATAATGTTTAAATCATCTCCCCTTAATTTTCATTAAAAATTTACTTGTATAAGTAAATTTTTCTGACAATCCCACAAAAATCCTCAAGTTTTGAGATGTCAATTCATGCCTTTAATGATTTTTCCCAGCTTTGCTTAATTTTTTTTATAAGAGTTCAATGTTTCGTCTCATTAATTTAACAAAGAAACTGATTACACAAAAATCTTAAGTATTTGCACAAGGCCTTCAAAAATTGCTCCTTGGGGGCTTGTAAATGAGCAGCGTTCTGAAGATAACAGGCAAATGGAATTTTCAGTCAATATTTTTTTTACCTATACAAGTAAATAAAATTCACTTGTATAAGTATCCTACAAATTTCCTTATATAAGTATATTAATATTACTTCTTCAAGTAATTAAAAATAACCTAAACAAGTAGTACCCCTGACTGTAAGATATCAAAGGATATTCACAACTCTTTAAATCAAGGAGAAAGTGACAAAACCATGGCAAAAATGAAAAACAATAGCTTGAATAGAAATACAAACAACAGTCTTCAAAACATTGTATAGAAAAGTAAAGAAAGAGCAAAACAAACCCCAGCAAAAACCGAGGCTGATCTTAAAACTGATCCATACTACAGCTGTTTAAAGTCTTAACTTAAAAAACCTCTGAAATTATAGACAATGTCATTCCCTCTTCATAGTCATTGTAGTTAGTATAAGCTATTGAAACTGTAAACATGCAGCTTATTAAATTCAATTATTACATTTAATATACATTTGTATATTTTAAAGGAAATTGAAAAACTTTGTTATACTTACAGAAACTTCGTACAGCTGCAAGGGAGGGGAATATAAAAAAGGTAGAATCATGTGTAAAGAACGGAGCTAATTTGGACTATAAAGATGGTGTAAGTAAAGTGAAATGTTTATATATATATATATATATATATATATATATATATATACAATATGAATCAGTTAGGCATAACCCTTGTTAGTGTTCAGTGATTCAATGTTAATTTCTGGTTATTGAATGAATGAATGAATCTTTATTGCATTAGCAACATCATTGCTTTAGCATAATGCAATATACATATATGACAAATATGACAGAATTCAATTAAATAAATTAAATAATGTAGAGATAACTTATAATGATATGAGTAATATTTACTTCATTACACTGATGAATACCACTCCAGTGTGTATGTCAAAGGATATACAGCTGAAATCATCATGACAAATGATCATACAATAATCATTTACCACTTCTGTATTAACATGCCATGTGGCACCTGGTCATACAACATTTATTTACCACTCCTGTACTGAAAATGACATGTGACACCTGATCATACAACATTCACTCCTGTACTGAAAATGACATGTGACACCTGATCATACAACATTTATTTACCACTCCTATACTGAAAATGACATGTGACACCTGATCATACAACATTCACTCCTGTACTGAAAATGACATGTGACACCTAATCATACAACATTCATCCACCACTCCTCTACTGAACATGACGGGACACCTGATCATGCAATATGTATTAACGACCCCTGTACTTAACATGACAAGTGACACCTGATCATACAACATTCATCCACCACTCCTCTACTGAACATGACATGTGACACCTGATCACACAACATTCATTAACCACTCCTCTACTGAACATGACATGTGACACCACACAATACAACATTCATTTACCACTCCTGTACTGAACATGACATATGACACCTGATTATACAATATTCAGTCACCACTCCTGTACTGAACATGACATATGACACCTGAATATACAATATTCAGTCACCACTCCTGTACTTAACATGACATGTGACACCTGATCACACAACATTCATTAACCACTCCTCTACTGAACATGACATGTGACACCACACAATACAACATTCATTTACCACTCCTGTACTGAACATGACATATGACACCTGATTATACAATATTCAGTCACCACTCCTGTACTGAACATGACATATGACACCTGAATATACAATATTCAGTCACCACTCCTGTACTTAACATGCTATCGGACACTTGATCATGCAATATTCAGTCACCCCTCATCTACTGAACATGACATGTGACACCACATAATACAACATTCATCTACCACTCCTGTACTGAACATGACATCTGACACCTGATCATACAACATTCATTAACCAATCCTGTACTGAACACGAATACTGACATCTGATCATATAGCATTCATTTACCACTCCTGTACTGATCATCATATATTTTCATTTACCACTCCTGTACTGATCATCATATATTTTCATTTATCACTCCTGTAGTGATCATCATATATTTTCATTTACCACTCCTGTACTGATCATCATATATTTTCATTTACCACTCCTGTAGTGATCATCATATATTTTCATTTACCATTCCTGTACTGATCATATATTTTCATTTACCACTCCTGTCCTGATCATCATATATTTTCATTTACCACTCCTGTAGTGATCATCATATATTTTCATTTACCACTCCTATACTGATCATCATATGTTTTCATTTACCACTCCTGTTGTGATCATCATATATTTTCGTTTACCACTCCTGCAGTGATCATCATATATTTTCATTTACCACTCCTGTAGTGATCATCATATATTTTCATTTACCACTCCTGTACTGATCGTCATATAATTTCATTTACCACTCCTGTACTGATCATAATATATTTTGTCATACACAATGTCACTTTAATAAACATATTTGTATTTATCACTCCGGTACTAACATGACATGGTTAACCTGGTAACATGTGACATAACAATGACATACTTACACCAACATGTGACATTGCAAAACACTCTTATACTCAACACCAAGTTGACATAGCAATCACACTTTTATACTCAACACCAACACGTGACATAGCCATGACATGTTTATCCTCAGCACCAACATCTGACATAGCACTGACACTGTTTTACTAAACACAATCATTTGACATAGTTATGCCACTCTTTTCCTTAACACCAATATATGTGACATCGCAATGACAGTCTTATACTAAACACCAACATGTGACATATCACTGACACTTTTATTCTCAACACCAACATGTGACATAGCAATAACACTCTTATATTTAACAGAAACATGTGACAGCAATGGAACACCATCATCTGACATAGCAATGACACACTTATTCTCAACACCATCATGTGGCATAGCAATGACACTTATATTCAGGACCAACATGTGACATAGCAATGACATTCTTATACTCAGGACCAACATGTGACATAGCAATGACACTTATACTCTGAACCAACATGTGATATAGCAATGACATACTTATACTCAGCACCAACATGTGACATAGCAATGACATTCTTATACTCAGGACCAACATGTGACATAGCAATGACACTTATACTTAGGACCAACATGTGACATAGCAATGGTATACTTATACTCAGGACCAACATGTGACATAGCAATGACACTTGTATACTCAACACCAACATGTGACATAGCAACGACACTATTATGCTCAGCACCATTATGAGACATAGCAATGACACTATTATGCTCAGCACCAACATGTGACATAACAATGACATACTTAAACTCAGCACCAACATATGACATAACTATGACACTTGTATACTCAACACCAACATGTGACAAAGCAATGACACTCTTATTCTAAACTTCAATATTTGACATAGCAATGTCACTCTTTTTCTCAACACCAACATGTGACATAGCAATGACACTCTTATACTATACACCAAAATGTGAAATACTCAACACCAATATGTAACATTACACTGACATACTTATATTGAACACCATCATGTGAAATAGCAATGACACTATAATACTAATGTCACTTTTGTAAACACCAAAATATGATATCATTGACACTCTTATACTCAACACCATCATGTGACAGAGCAATCACTAGTAGCACGATTTCAGTCTGAAACGGTCATTTTGGTCTGATCGTATCTTAATTGACTGGATTTACCGCTAGAGGAAAACGTCAAGATTTGTCAGATCGTTAAGTCTCCATTCGGATCGATAGTCTCATTAGGTAAATTAGTCCCGTTAAGGCATGTCAAGATATTTAAGACTGTATTTATATTTGAAATAGGATAAATAATCAAGAAAATGTTTATAAATACGTCAGACACGGTACTTAAAGTACATTTAAAGACCAGGTTACATATATATTACATGCATACAGCATAATAAAGCTGGTTTAATTTGAATGACTATCCATTAGGGACATTTTTCGACGATAATTAATCAAATCTGACAAGTTTAATTAAAAACGGAAAATAATTCTTCGCCCGTAAACGATTTAACGTTACCGTACCCTCTTTATTTTTGTTGCATTCATGTCGCATGTGTGTCGGCAGTGTCAGCGCTTCTAATAGCTAACTTATTTTACACAAAATCGTTGACATGGTAAAAGGAAACTATAGTACAATATAAGCTGAGCTGGAAATTGCAATTGGTGAGTAGAAATGAATATTTTAATACATGTCTATCAGAATAATCATTGATCATGGATCATCACCCAAGAGTTTGAAGGAAAAATGTTCACATTTGTTAAATTTGTGCATACAGGTATGAATCGACGTTCCAATACTCCACACTCTTGGATAGTAGCCTGTTCAAAGGCAAAGTAAGAATTTGGGCTTGTTAAAAAATTGTTCCTGTGATTGGACCCCCCCCCCTTTTTCATGTTTTTTGGAAGATCAATGCATGATTTAAAAAGTTACATATAAACTAGTATGGTTTAAACCCCCTTTTAAAAATGGCTGGATCCACCCCTGTTTATTGCCTAACATGCATTGACATGTGGGGTATTCACAATGGTATGGTTGTGTGGGATGACCTTAGTCCAAATAATTATGACGTCTTGAAAGGCTATTATAATTTTTTTCTTTGACGCCTTACTGTAAAGCGTCAAAGAAAAAAATTATAATAGCCTTTCAAGACGTCATAATTTTTTGGACTAGGATGGCCTATACAACAGTTACAAGACCTAAACCCCTGATCGAGTAATCCTACATATTGTATGTTAATGTATTGATAACTTTCACGTCCTAAATTTGCATGAAATATTTGTCACTTTTTTTTATTAACCAATAACCAACCAACCTTCACATGTTACGATGTAGTCCGTGACAAGCTTGTCTGGCAAAACAGCCGTTTGAACGTCAGAGTAATCTCGGACTAGTTACGACGATGATATACCTATTTATATAGCCACTGGTGGGTGATGTACAATAATTATACATAATTTGTCACATATGTGTTATGAATACCTTCAACATGTGCAAGGCTTGGGTTTGTATATATGCAATAACCTCAAAATTGCCCGGGGCAAAAAAAAGAGTATATTGATATTGTGCCCTGACATGCCTGATTCCAAATGATGAGACGGCATTGCGTCCTTAAGAACAATTTTTAACACTTTTCATCTTTTGTGATAAGAAATTTAAGATTTTACCGGGTATGATTCATTATTTTGTTATAAATGATGTGTTATGCTCTAAATTTTGTAGAACTTAAATATATGTTATAACAAGAAAAAGAAATTATGTTGAAATTTTTATTTTTATCTTTTGTATATTATTCACTGTCATGACTGTCATGACTAAATAAAAATTAGATCCCACGCATGCGCGGCATAATTAAATAAGTGCCCGACACGTTATCATCAGTATGTTGATGGATTATAAAGAAGAAGAAGAAGAATCTTAAAAATACTATTTGCTTTGTCACCATGTCACGTTGGTAGTAATATTCAACAAATTCTATTTTAAAATAAAAAAAGTATTATAAATTGATCACAACAAGTATAGTGCTATAGCCTCTATTAGACAGTAACCCTTCAATGAAGTATACACCTAAGAAAACATTGATGTAGAACGAGAGAACATTTTGTTTTAGAAATAGAACCTCAAAAAAGGGTTTTCTTCTTCTTCTCATAAGGGACTTATAAATCAATTAAATTGTATAAGTCATAAATTCATTTCTTTACATCATTAAACTTTGTTGTCAAGCAAATTATGATTGCTAGTTTTTCTTGTAGATAAATACAAGTTTATATATAATAAATACTTTATTCTTAATGTATATTTTTTTTGTAGATAAGATATCACATTGGTTTGAGCATGATTCCCAGCCAGATTATGAAGCGGCATATATCATGTATATCAATGTATATATAGGAAATATATAGTGTCACTAAGTTACTCTCTATGGTACCTCATTTGTACCTGTAACTATAAATTGTGAAATGGTGGATTCATTCATAATTTTGTGTTACTTATTGGTTTGGAAATAACGTTGATAGAGCTAACAGCATTATGTCATGATGTACAGTTGATGGGATGATCTGATTGGACAAAAAGAGAATTGTGAATTGAACAAATAGCAAACTTACAATTCATAGAAAAAATGTAGGGAATACAATGTACTACATTACTTGGTGACAGAGCATACCTTTGATATATATATATATATATATATTTGAAATAAGTAATATTAACAATTTGAAATAAAGAGAATTTAAAGTTTTCTAGGAATATTAGTAGTGCATCATATCTTAATTCCATGATTATCTTGGATAGTTATATCATTAAGAATAGAAAATTGGAATAATGGAAATTTCTAGTTTCAGTGAATATCAATCATTGTCAATACTAAAAGTGCAGCATCATGATCATACATCATCTGATTCACCTTGGATAATTATTCATTTGAAATAAGAATTTGGATATAATAAGAGTTTCTATGCTGCCATTGCTATTGTTGGCTACATGTACCACCAGGGAGTGTTAAACCTTCTTTACTTTCCATGAGGGTCTGTCACGGTCCATCACTATTGGTTAGTGTCATATATATGCATGATGATGGAAGTTTTTACCAACCTAGACAAGCTTTACAGCCCTGACATGGTTGTTGGTTAGAGTCGAATGACAGCTTGCTGTATAGTTATAATAGTCTGAATGTATCTACATGTATTTTAATAATCTTCTAAATTACTGTTCATTCTTAAACTGGCATTTTATAATAGTAGTCAAACATATTAAACAAAACATGTACTTCAAAGTATCATTTTATTTTGTCTCGCCTTACACAAAAGTCATGAAAGTTGGTTGTATACAAGAAATTTGTATTACAGTCTTGGGGTGATGATGTAAGCTATTTTATACTGAGCTTTACATTTTAAAAGCTAAAAGAGCTGGATGTTTCTTGTCTTGTATTCAGATGCTAGTAGCTAATTAATATGTTATGATGTTTCAGTTTGCCATTATATGTACATTGCACCTGACCCCATTTTCATGGTTCAATGACTGCATGTAAAATATACTGTTACTTAATCAATGAAATGCTCTTTTATACTGTATATTTTATATATGTAATTGGATACATTTTATTGTATATGAGTATCTTGAAAGATCTACTTGTCTATCAGGTTGGGTTGACCCGACCTTGACCTTCATGGATAATTTAAGTGATTAAGGTTATTTCAGTTTGATACAATGTTAACATGGTTAGGTTTGTTTCTCAGTTTATACTTCCTAATAAAATTGACACTGGAAATAGGGAATGTGCCAAAAAAGACAACAACCCAACTTCAGAGCAGACAATAGCCGAAGGTCATCAATGTTTCTCATAAGCTATAAGCTACATTGTACATGTATAGGATCACTACTTTTGGCATAATTATGGAATAAATGTAAGTTGTACATGTTTGACATTTTTGAATGGCTTATTTCATCTGACAATGACACCATTTTCATGGTTTTTATGTTTAGTCTTTTTCTCTGTTTCTATGGTTACTACAAACGTTTAACCATAAATTTGGGGTATGGAAGAACTGTGAAATTCAAAAATCATGAAATTCATGAAATTATCTGTCACATATCTGTCTGGCATGGTTATTTTGACTGGACTTCATTTTAATGGATTATTGATAATGTAAAGTTTATGTGATACTTATAGACTAGTAAAATCTTCTTATTACAGAATTTCAATAAAAAGATCATGAATAAGGCCACATTTAAAAGAATGTCTGTTTCCCATCCCAGGGGGCTTATTTTTTACCTGGGTGTGGGGAGGGGAAACAAACAATTTTATTTTGGCCTAAGGAGATATGGTGAGACGACTATCAACCATTTAAACCATGTAGACCAAGTGATTTACTTGTTAGTCACTATATAATAGGTCACTGCACACCCTTCAACAATGACCAAAAACTAAAACTTTATAATGAGCACCCCATAAAAGGTTCAGCCTGTAATGAGGCATCTGACACAGTTAATGTAAAATATTCAGACGAGAAACCCAACAGTGATGACAATTTGATTTATTATACCATACCCTCCCCCCTCCCTTGAAGTTAAATGTCTAATCCCTTGGTGTACTGATATGAATAGTATTTTACTGGAAATGTTTCGGAAAATAGATATTGATGCTAACGTAAATATTTTATCCAATAAAAAGACAGGAAATAAGTCGGTGAACAAAAAAGTTCAAATCTAATTGAAAATTAAAGTGCCCATGAACTCACTGATCATGTACGAGTGATTCTATTCATAAAAAGTGTCCATGTAACAATTAAGAAGAGTCTGTGTAACACCCCTTAATGTACTGTTTTTCTATAGCTCTGCAAGGGGGGGGGGGTCAATGTCGTTCAAAGGTCACTGTACGGCCTTTAACAATGAGCAAAATCCATACAGCATTCTAGTACGGCATACGTTTTACCTCAGCGAACTCACTGTCTTGGTGATGTATCAATCATTTGCTTCAGACCGATCCATTTCGCATCTCGTCATGAATATGCGTGATATATTTGCCACTGGACATTAAGGGAGCAATCAATTTATCAGTTTCATTTAATGATGCATGCTAATTATATATAGTTCTCAAATGATAATTGTCTAAAACTGTTTCCATTTTTGTGTATTCTATTTTTTGGTGACATCCCATTAGTCCGACAACCATTATTCCGACAGCCCATTACTCCGACAAACCAATATTCCGACAGCCCATTATTCCGACAGCCCATTATTCCGACAGCCCATTACTCCGAAAACCCATTATTCCGACTATGCATCTGTCTTGTGTGTATGAGCAAACATTGACCTATATTGGTTTACTTTTGTAAATTGTTATTTGGATGGAGAGTTGTCTCATTGGCACTCACACCACATCTTCCTATATCTATTGATACTGAATGTTGTTTGGTATCAATGTGTAAGTTTTTTTCTTTTTTCCTATTTTGTTTAGGCTCCGATTTCAGGGTTTATTGAACATGTTGAAGTCGGCTATATCGTGTGATGCGTTTTCAGATTTATAACTCAAATGATAGCCAAGTTGAAAATTCTCGTCATATTTTTCTCAGAAACTACAAAACAATGATTTCTGAAATTTGGTTTCAATGTTTATATAAGTCCATTATACTGTGTGGTGCTTTCAGATTCACAAATCAACACCTTTCGGCTATTTACCGAAATATTTAAGCGGGGTATCGTCAGTAGCTCGCACCATCACTGGTTGGTCTTGATTTATATATATGCTCTTAATACTCAGTAATTTGGAAAATGAAATATTCTTTTCTGTTCTATTCTGTATATATACAGATTTCGAATTGAGTATATAGAAAGTATTCGAACTATCTTAGTCTTATGTAATATATACGTAGTTATTTCTTAAAATCTGTTATATCATAAACGTAATAATATACAGACAGACAAATTTTATTTTACCCTGATACCCTAAGCTGATATTTGACTTGAAAAGTGTCGGACTTATGGGTTGTCGGAGCAATGAGTTGTCGGAGTATTGGGCTGTCGGAGCAATGGGTTGTCGGACTTTTGGTTTGTCGAACTAATGGGTTGTCGGACCAATGGGCTGTCGGACAAATGGGCTGTCGGACACGCCATTATTCCGACAGCCCATTTGTCCGACAGCCCATTGGTCCGACAACCCATTGCTCCGACAGCCCAATACTCCGACAACATTACATAAGACTAAGATAGTTCGAATACTTTCTATATACTCAATTCGAAATCTGTATATATACAGAATAGAACAGAAAAGAATATTTCATTTTCCAAATTACTGAGTATTAAGAGCATATATATAAATCAAGACCAACCAGTGATGGTGCGAGCTACTGACGATACCCCGCTTAAATATTTCGGTAAATAGCCGAAAGTTGTTGATTTGTGAATCTGAAAAGCACCACACAGTATAACGGACTTATATAAACATTGAAACCAAATTTCAGAAATCATTGTTTTGTAGTTTCTGAGAAAAATATGACGAGAATTTTCAACTTGGCTATCATTTGAGTTATAAATCTGAAAACGCATCACACGATATAGCCGACTTCAACATGTTCAATTAACCCTGAAATCGGAGCCTAAACAAAATAGGAAAAAAGAAAAAAACTTACACATTGATACCAAACAACATTCAGTATCAATAGATATAGGAAGATGTGGTGTGAGTGCCAATGAGACAACTCTCCATCCAAATAACAATTTACAAAAGTAAACCAATATAGGTCAATGTTTACCCATACACACAAGACAGATGCATAGTCGGAATAATGGGTTGTCGGAGTAAGGGGCTGTCGGAATAATGGGCTGTCGGGATATTGGTTTGTCGGAGTAATGGGCTGTCGGAATAATGGTTGTCGGACTAATGGGATGTCACCGTATTTAACGTATATTACTGCAATAATGACTGTCACTGTATTTATATCTAGTCATAAAAAATCTCAAGTCAGCACAATACAAGACAAGAACAGACAGACAGATCCGGAATTAATGATTATGAGAATTACGATTTTTGCTTTATCCTACATATCGGTCTTTTAATGTTTTTAATTTCCCTAAAATTTTAAAGTCTTAAATAACAATGAATCTATGTTTTTGCTTTGAGACCAGAATATTGTCGACAAAAAGCTAAAAATGATTTGCGTTTCTATGTAAGTAAGAAAGAGTCTGGGAAACGCTCAGAATGCACGATTTTGCGTTATTTTTCTCAGAGCTTCTGGAGACCCCTCGCCTGAAATTTTTTGCCTCGCTACGCTCGACGAATATATTTTGCCTCAGTACTAAAAGGGGCTAGTTACGGCCCTGCTTTCTATTACCAGTTCCTTGGCGTTGCAACACCACTGCATGGTCATCCAATCAAAAAAGGAAAGTTATAATATTTATTTTATTAATAATATAATCTTTTATTCGTAAGCAATACAACTTACAGAAAATAATTATTACAAATATTCAATTACATCAGTGAAACATATTTACATTTAAAAAATTAGTCAAATAATCATATAAGTAGGTATACCATTATAACAGTACAGCAGAATAGGATCAAATGGATTTTTAGCATTAATGAATGAATTTAATTTCGTACTTTCTCAGTCAGAAATAAAAACTTCCCTTTAATTGGTTAGTTCCTTTACATTATGAACAGATACTGGTGAGAACCCAACCACTTTAAAAGGGGGTCCCAACCGATCTTAAAAAAAGGGGCGAGTTCCAACTGTATATATATGCCCCCTTTCAAATGCATTGATCGTCTAAAAAGTTTAAGATTCGACGGTTTTCTCCAACAATATGGTTTGATAAAATTCTTTCGAAGTTCATTATACTTTTCACATACTAAAATAAAATGATATTCATCTTCAATTACTTGTTTATCACACCATATTACAAAATCTCGGATATCTCTTAATATTATAAAATCGACAAGTTTCTATATTCAAACAGTGAACAGACTGATTTATGCGGTATTTACAATGGCTATGGATTTTTTTTCCAAACATTTTTTTTGCGACAAATTTTTTTCTTTCAATATTAGCATTACATATTGATATAGTGTCAGCTGAGGGTAAAACAAACATTTTTTTTCTCAGGGTCAAAAACAAACTTTTTTTTTTCCAAAAAAAAAACATAGCCCCCCCCCCCCCCCCCCCCCCTGTTGATGGGAATAAACAAAATTTAGCTGAATTTGTATTATTCAAATTAATGAAAAGGCAAGCTAGTGTGTGTTTAAAATGATATTGTTGGAATGGATTTATAACATTAAAAATGTGTGTAACCGATTTTAGGGTGACTTGAAAATAATTTATTTGTGAAATCACATTCTTTAAGATGACATATTTTGTAAGTACGTTAACCTTTTATTCTAATTATAGTATCTTTGAAATGCATTTTATAGCTGACTATGCGGTATGTGCTTTGCTCATTGTTGACGGCCGTACGGTGACATATAGTTGTTAATGTCTGTGTAGTTTTGGTCTCTTGTGGACAGTTGTCTCATTCGCAATCATACCACATCTTCTCTTGTATATTTATATAGCTGTTACTTACAACTGTCATGTGTACATGTTCCAGGCTCGTGCCGCTGAAAAAGGTCCCTTTTCAAGTTTGAAAATAGGTGAATAGGTCGGGAAAACTATCAGAAATATATATGATAAAAAAAACAGTAAAGTTCCCACTACTTTTTTGGTAAACTTTCTTGCTATTCCCGAATGTGTTTTTGTGATTTATGCAATTTTATTCATAGACTAGCTAGCATAAAGAATTACATGTACTTTAAATGTATAAAATAATTTTTTTCTACAATGATATATAATTAGGAATGGAAATTAAAAGCCTAATTCAAAAACATAAAAAGGATTTTTTTATTTGTATCTTTAAATATCCTCGAAAATAACTGCGTTTGAAAGCTTCTTTTAATATAATTTACACGTATATCGAAATGTGTTCATACCAATTGTCCCGCTTAATACCGAACCCGCGTAACCTTAAAATTAAGACATTACACAATCAAAACATTACAATTTTGTTTATTACAGATATTTTATCATATCCACGGTTGAATGCACAATATCCCCACCAAGAGAACCGTCTACTGTTAGAGGTGGGACGACAGCCTAGATGTCGTGTGCAAACTTGCGTATTGTAATTTTAAATAGTATAGATCGATTCGTGTTTTAAAATCAAACAAACGCTACTGCTTGCACTGATGATCAAAAAATTACTTTTATATATATATATATAAAAACAATGTATTTGTTACATGTTATTGGTATTAAATTGTATATTTTGAAGATCATATTCCGTAATGTTATGCCCTGAATTCTATTCGATGTCTATAAAGCAAATAAAATCTATTTGTATACTCGTAACAAAAAGGAGAAAAGATTGGGCTGCCTCTCTTCAATTTTGTCCAGTTACCCAAGTAAAATCAAAATTAAATTCTCCGACAATGCACATGTTGATATATTGTATATGTCATTCCAACACTTACACTTGTTCTTTTATTTGTGTGGCAAATTTAATGACCATTTTAATTCAAAGCTTGGATTTGCATCCTTCATTCTCCAGTACGTTTGAATTTCTACATACATCATAGTCAGTAATTAAAGTTGTGTGTTAAACGTCAATACGAAAGCAAACAATCCATAGTAAAAAAAGATATTTAGAGGGCACATATGTATCTTTCGTCTGACAGCACGTATACACCACAGTTATCGTAAATTATATAAACATATAAAAAAAAAATCGATTTTTTTTTTTAAGACATAAAAGAGAAAAGAACTGATAAGTGCGGGTAATCCATGCGCCTTGCCTCCTTTATGTTTCGATATCTTAAAAATTAATTATTCTTTTATCTATTATAACACGTGAAAACTACACCGGTGAGTTTCATGCATGTCATAAACTTACAGCTGGTCCTGAACATGCATGAAGTATTTGCCACTGGACTTTAAACAACAATCAATCACACTACAACTTATAGTATATATAGTTGTGAAATACAACATGTATATTATAATGATACATTTAGATGAATAAATAGAATACAAATACACACTACTTTATATAACTGACACAACTTAAAGGAATACTCTCTAAACTATATAGAGAAGCGAAACGTTTCTTTTGAATACTAAACAAACTTTCTAACAGTACATGTTTTTTTAATGGTTTTACATGCGGCGCTCAAATATTTTGCATGGTCTTTTGGTATAGTGTTTTGACATATATGATATTGTAAGAACCTTTAACGTATAATAGATTCACATTCGTTACTTTGCTTAATATAAAAAAAACATAAGCATTAATTTATATTAAAAACTGAAGGTCAGACATCACTAATACGTGTTCATTCATTCTTTATTAAAGTTTAGACCTTTTTATCAAGAATGATGATGAGAGTAATTGTAAAATATAATAGGCATGTACTTTCTTACGTTATGGATCATTGATTTTGTTACCTGTTGACCCGGTTGATTACTAGCACGTGCCATTGAACTCGACCGTTTTAACTAAAACAGATTTTATTTTAAATTAACGCCATATATATATATATATATACAAAGTATATACAAAGTACTATATACATATTATATGGATAAGACAATAAATATTATAAGGATATATTGTTTGAATGAAAATTTTTATACGGTGATACTATAACACCGTCCCGACAGAGACTGAATGCAGTATATGATCAGGTTTCGGGATCCGGGAAGTCTTTTTTCGAATTTCCGAATGTCGGGAACATTTTTTTCCAACTTTAATAGAGTAACTCGCACGAAAAAAAAAATAAACATTCCAAAAAAGCAACAGCTTCAACGGTAAACTAGGACATATATCAACAGAAAACAAATTAAAGAAACTGTCATGCATAAAACAAAAATATGCATGACTGTGTTAATTTGCCTCCGCTGCATTTCTGTGGATTGTCTCATTGGCAATCATACCACATCTCCTTAACTTTTTTAGGTTACGTTTAGGATTTTCCGTTACTAATCTTCAAATACAAAAAACATTTTTACCGGTGTTCACAACATTTCAAGGTTAAATTTATGGCATACATTCTGGTGTGTATACAATTAACGTACGTCCTTGCATTTAATTATCAATACATATTTATATAAACTAACATTTATTAGAAAATAAACAACATATATATATAGACGAATAATTTATTAGTTCCTCAACAAAACAAGAAAAGAAATAAAGAATTAACACAAGATTTAATCTTTTTTTTTTAATTAATCAAAATATACTTCAAATTCTAATAATAAAATACATATATACATGTATTAATCTAAAATGCATTATCGAGTAGAAGGGGCGAAACTCGTGGTATCAAACCGGTATACTGAACGGATCAAAACAGGGTCTGAAAATTTTGAACGTTCTTTTGTATCAATGGTCTGTTTTGGTCTGACACGGTCTTAACGGGTCTAAACAACCCGCTAGACGATTCAGTCTTTTCCGTCTTGACACGCCTTAACGAACTGATTTACCTGATGAGGCTATCGATCTGAACGGCGACTTAACTATCTTAAATATCTTGACGATTTTTTCTAGCGGTAAATCCAGTCAATCAAGATGTGATCAGACCAAAATGACCGTTTCAGACTGAAATCGTGCTACTAGTGAATGTCACTTATACTCAGCACCAACCTGTGACATAGCAATGACATACTTATACTCAGGACCAACATGTGATATTGCAATGGCATACCTATACTGAGCACCAACATGTGACATAGCAATGACACTCTTATACTCAACACCAAAAAGTGAAAACACGGCTTATTGAAGTTCTTCACTTATACTCAACACAACATACACCATTGATATATTACCCTTATACTCAACACAACATACACCATAATTATATTACGCTCATACTCAACACAACATACACCATTGCTGTATTACCCTTATACTCAACACAGCATACACCATTGCTATATTACTATAATTACCCTTATACTCAACACAACATACACCATTGCTATATTACCCTTATACTCAACACAACATACACCATTGCTATATTACCCTTATACTCAATACAAACATACACCATTGCTATACTACCCTTATACTCAACACAACATACACCATTGCTATATTACCCTTATACTCAACACAACATACACCATTGCTATATTATCCTTATACTCAACACAACATACACCATTGCTATGTTACCCTTATACTCAACACAAACATACACCATTGCTATATTACCCTTATACTCAACACAACATACACCATTGCTATATTATCCTTATACTCAACACAACATACACCATTGCTATATTACCCTCATACTCTACACAACATACACCATTGCCCTTATACTCTACACAACATACACCATTGCTATATTACCCTTATACTCAACACAACATACACCATTGCTATGTTACCCTTATACTCAACACAATAGAGGGACGAAAGATACCAAAGGGACAGTCAAACTCATCAATCTAAAACAAACTGACAACGCCATGGCTAAAAATGAAAAAGACAAATAAACAACAGCACACACGACACAACATAGAAAACTAAAGAATAAACAACACGAATCCCACCAAAAAACTAGGGGTGATCCCAGGTGCTTCGGAAGGGTAAGCAGATCCTGCTCCACATGCGGCACCCGTCGTGTTGTCTAATAGTCTAATTCGGTAGGTCACATTCATGAAAGGGAAGGGGATTGTAGTTACGACGTAAGGAACATATCCGATATCATTTGTGAAACGGTTATTCCATAACGGTCAACCAACTCGTGATGGCGGCCGTAAAATTTACGAAGGGATGATTTCAACTTGATCATTTGGAACTCTTGGTTTAATCGTTTCCTTTTGAGCAGCAACCCTCTATCAAGAAAATCATGATAGGAAATGCAAGCACGGGAATATCGTATCAATTGGGAGATATATACCCCGTATGCAGGTGCTGCTGGAATGTTGCTACTTAGGAATGGAAAGTTCACAATTGTAAAGCTGAAATCATCTCTTTTGTCGTAAAGTTTTGTTTTCAACCGACCCTCATTGTCAATTTCTAGATGTAAGTCAAGATATGAGGCCGACTTAACTGTATCTGTAGTATCCTTTATCTCTAGCTCGATATAGCACAATATACACCATTGCTACATTTGTATATTACCCTTATACTTACCACAACATACATCATTGCTATATTTCCCTTATACTCACCACAAACATACACCATTGCTATATTACCCTTATACTCAACACAAACATACACCATAGCTTTATTACCCTTATACTCAATACAAACATACACCATAGCTATATTACCTTTATACTCAACACAACATACACCATAGCTATGTTACCCTTATACTCAACACAACATACACCATTGCTATATTACCATGATTACCTTTATACTCAACACAACATACACCATTGCTTTATTACCATGATTACTCTTATACTCAACACAACATACACCATTGCTATATTACCATGATTACCCTTATACTCAACACAACATACACCATTGCTATATTATCTTTATACTCAACACAACATACACCATTGCTATATTACCCTTATACTCAACACAACATACACCATTACTATATTACCCTTATACTCAACACAAAATACACCATTGCTATATTACCATGATTACCCTTATACTCAACAGACACATACACCATTTGCTTTATTACCATGATTACCCTTATACTCAACACAACATACACCATTGCTTTATTACCATGATTACCCTTATACTCAACACAACATACACCATTGCTATATTACCCTTATACTCAAAACAAACATACACCATTGCTATATTACCATGATTACCCTTATACTCAACACAACATACACTATTGCTATATTACCATGATTAACCTTATACTCAACACAAACATACACCATTGCTATATTACCATGATTACTCTTATACTCGACACAACATATACCATTGCTATATTACCCTTATACTCAAAACAACATATGCCATTGCTATATTACCCTTATACTCAACACAACATACACCATTGCTATATTACCCTTATACTCAACACAACATATACCATTGCTATATTACCCTTATACCCAACACAAACATACACCATTGCTATATTACCCTTATACTCAACACAAACATACACGATTGCTATATTACCCTTATATCCAACACAAACATACACCATTGCTATATTACCCTTATACTCAACACAACATACACCATTGCTATATTACCCTTATACTCTACACAACATATACCATTGCTATATTACCCTTATACTCAACACAAACATACACCATTGCTATATTACCCTTATACTCAACACAACATGCACCATTGCTATATTATCTTATACTCAACACAACATACACCATTGCTATATTACCCTTATACTCAACACAACATACACCCTGGCTATATTACCCTTATACTTACCACAAACATACACCATGGCTATATTACACTTATACTCAACACAACATACACCATTGCTATATTACCCTTATAATCAACACAAACATACACTTTTTTTTTTAACTTTGATGATTCATCACTGTTAATCAGTCAAATTTAATAAAAAAAAAAGAACTTGACAGAATTATATTTAATAGAATTATATAAAATGGGGTCTCATTTTATTCGTAACACAGAACTGAATCAGATAGTAATGGTTTTATTTTGTTTCTTGACACAAAATTATTTTGTAAACATTTGATTTGAATGAGAAGTTGATGAGAACAACTTGAGTTAACATCTTTTGTCAGATAATGTTAATTCTACAGATCTAATGTAAAACATCTTTTAAAAATAACAAATACTTGACAGAATTATATAAAGTGGGTTCTCATTTTTCTTGTCTTTTCGTACTGAATCAGAAAATATAACTCGTTTTTATGTTTCTTGAAAAAAGTTATTTTTTAAACTTTGATCATTCTACGTAATCATGGTTAATCAGACAGATTTACTGGAGAACAAATATTTGATAGAATTATATAAAGTGGGGTCTTATATTAATTGTCTTGTCCAGCTGAGTCCATTGATATAAATATTGTTTATGTTTCTAGAAATATTTTTTTTAAAATGACAGTTCTGATGGAAGTTCTGACATCTCACAATAAAACATGTTGTTTATTTGTTGTTTATGTGGAATATAAATAAAAGTGTGACTGGTCATTTTTTTCAGTTTTGACCACTGATTCATGTGATATATATTTTGTTTATATTTATTACACAACATTGTCCAGTTTATGACACAAGTTTTGATGTCTGTTATATGTTGATATTACAGGAGGGAATGACACCATTAATGTGGGCGGCTTTAGAAGGACACCTGGAGGTAGTGATGTATCTAGTCAGTCACGGCAGTCAGTTAGAGGCCACATCCACCGAGGTAATGATAGATATAATCACCTTACTCTGACCAAACACAACTTTATACAGAATCTACACAAAATCATGTTGTTAATCAGACAGGTTTAATGGACAACAAATATTTGTTAGAATTATATAAAGTGGGGCCTCATTTTATTCGTAACACAGAACTGAATCAGATAGTAAAGGTTTTATTTTGTTTCCTGACGAAAACTTATTTTGTAAACATCTGATTTCAATGATAGTTGATGAGAACAAGTTGTGTTGAGTGGGGTCTTATTTTTCTTGTCTTTTCGTACTGAATCAGAAAATATAACTGGTTTTGATGTTTCTTGAAAAAAAAGTCTTTTTTTTAACCTGACAGTTCTGGTGGAAGTTCTGACATCTCACAATGAAACATGTTGTTTATTTGTTGTTTATATAGAATATAAATACAAGTGTGACTGGTCATTTTATTCAGTTTTGCCCACTGATTCATGTGATATATATTTTGTTTATATTTATTACACAACATTGTCCAGTGTATGACACAAGTTTTGATCTCTGTTATATGTTGATATTACAGGAAGGAAGGACACCATTATTGTGGGCCGCTAATAGAGGACACCTGGAGGTAGTGACGTACCTCATCAGTCACGGCAGTCAGTTAGAGACCGCAGACGAGGTAATGATGGATATACTCACCTTACTCTGACTAAACACAACTTTATACAGAATCTACACAAAATCATGTTGTTAATCAGACAGGTTTAATGGACAACAAATATATGTTAGAATTATATAAAGTGGGGCCTCATTTTATTCGTAACACAGAACAAAATCAAATAGTAAAGGTTTTATTTTGTTTCCTGACGAAAAATTATTTTATGTACATCTGATTTTAATGAGAAGTTGATGAGAACATGTTGTGTTTACATCTTTAGTCAGATAATGCTAATTCTACAGATCTAATGTAAAACATCTTTTAAAAATAACAAATACTTGACAGAATTATATAAAGTGGGGTCTCATTTTTCTTGTCTTTTCGTACTGAATCAGAAAATATAACTCGTTTTTATGTTTCTTGAAAAAAGTTATTTTTTTTAACTTTTATCATTCTACGTAATCATGGTTAATCAGACAGAATTAATGGATAACAAATATATGACAGAATTATATAAATTGGGCCTCAATTTAATTGTCTTGTCCAGCTGAGTCCATTTAATATAAATATTGTTTATGTTTCTTGAATTTTTTTTTTAACCTGACAGTTCTGATGGAAGTTCAAACATCTCACAATAAAACATGTTGTTTATTTGTTGTTTATGTAGAATATAGATACAAGTGTGACTGGTCATTTTATTCAGTTTTGACCACTGATTCATGTGATATATATTTTGTTTATATTTATCACACAAAATTGTCCAGTTTATGACACAAGTTTTGATGTCTGTTATATGTTGATATTACAGGGTGGATGGACACCATTAATGAGCGCGGCTCGGTGGGGACATCTGGAGGTAGTGACGTACCTCATCAGTCACGGCAGTCAGTTAGAGGCTACAGACCTGGTAATGATAGATGTACTCACCTTACTCTGACCAAACACAACTTTATACAGAATCTACACAAAATCATGTCGTTAATCAGACAGGTTTAATGGACAACAAATATTTGTTAGAATTATATAAAGTGGGGTCTCATTTTATTCGTAACACAAAACTGAATCAGATAGTAAAGGTTTCATTTTGTTTCCTGACAAAAAAATATTTTATAAACATCTGATTTTAATGAGAAGTTGATGAGAACAAGTTGTGTTAACATCTTTCGTCAGATAATGTTAATTCTATAGATCTAATGTAAAACATCTTTTAAAAATAACAAATACTTGACAGAATTATATAAAGTGGGGTCTTATTTTTCTTGTCTCGTCGTACTGAATCAGAAAATATAACTTGTTTTTATGTTTCTTGATAAAAGTTATTTTTTTAACCTGACAGTTCTGATGGAAGTTCTGACATCTCACAATAAAACATGTTGTTTATTTGTTGTTTATGTAGAATATAGATACAAGTGTGACTGGTCATTTTATTCAGTTTTGACCACTGATTCATGTGATATATATTTTGTTTATATTTATTACACAACATTGTCCAGATTATGACACAAGTTTTGATGTCTGTTATATGTTGATATTACAGTATGGACAGACACCATTAATGTGGGCGGCTTTGGAAGGACACCTGGAGGTAGTGACGTACCTCGTCAGTCACGGCAGTCAGTTAGAGACCGCAGACGAGGTAATGATGGATATACTCACCTTACTCTGACCAAACACAACTTTATACAGAATCTACACAAAATCATGTTGTTAATCAGACAGGTTTAAAGGACAACAAATATTTGTTAGAATTATATAAAGTGGGGTCTCATTTTATTCGTAACACAGAACTGAATCAGATAGTAAAGAATTTATTTTGTTTCTTGACGAAAAATTATTTTGTAAACATTTGATTTTAATGAGAAGTTGATGAGAACATGTTGTGTTAACATCTTTAGTCAGATAATGTTAATTCTACAGATCTAATTAAGAAATAATTCATGGAAGCCATAGATTATTGGAAATTTACACATGGCCTGGGCCGTGATATTCGAATTTTATCTTGAGCGTTAGCGAGGGATAAAATTAACGAATATCACGGCCCAGGCTATGTGTAAAATTCCAATAATTTATGGCTTCCATGAATTATTTCGATTCTAATAGGACAAATACGATCATTAAAAACTGAAGCGAGGGTGGATAAAGCTATGTGTGTGGCTGTTCTTTTTTACTCCCTGTTAGAAAAAGCTCAAACATTCTAACAAATCCGTTGCTTGCATGGATTATTTCGTGAACAACCGCTTTTTTAGCGTTTTCATTTGTATGACGTCATGTTTTGAAATGACTTAAATGCGCCAAAAACATTAATAGACTTTCGCGGAATTTTGTTTTATTTTTATTTTGTTGGTTTCTCCGAGGTCTTGTACATTACTTCTTTTTATTATGCATCGGAATAAGAATAAAAGTGATTTTGTCTTTTTTTAATTGCAATTTTTAAAACAATAAAATCGGCAAAGGGTTTGCAAATAGGTTTCAATACATGTCGATTTACGTGGGAAGTATATTGTAACAGCCATTATTATGTACACCACGGAGTCTGCCCTAAGTATAAATATATCGACAATTTTATCACAGTGTTGTTTACAAAGCGAAAGAAGCATGTCATATTAGAATGTAAAACATCTTTTAAAAATAACAAAAACTTGACAGAATTATATAAAGTGGGGTCTTATTTTTCATGTCTCTTCGTACTGAATCAGAAAATATAACTTGTTTTTATGTTCCTTGAAAAAAAAGTTTTTTTTTTTAAACTTTGATCATTCTACTGAATCAACATAAAATCATGTTATTAATCATATTAATCAGACATGATTAATGAACAACATATATTTAAACTTTGAATTGTTAGACTTATATTAAGTGGGGTTTGCTATAACTTTTTCCTATTTTGTATATAGAACTGAATTAGAAAATATCTTTTAAAAGTACTTGACAGAATTATATAAAGTGGGGTCCCATTTTTTATGTCTTGTCGAGCTCAGTCAGAAAATATAACTTGTTTTTATGTTTCTTGCGAATTTTTTTTGTCAACATTGATCTTAATACAGAATCAGCATAAAATCATGTTGTTAAGGCCATTTTTTTTATTAGTTGATTTACGAAATTCTTCTTAAAAAAGGAAGGGTAGGAGGTCGAAAAAAAAATAAAAATAAAAATAATGAAAAAATATAGGGTAGGAGGTCGAAAAAAAATTAAAAATAAAAATTGGAATAAATACTGCTTTTTTTTACCAGAAATGGAGAGAAACAAACAATGACATTACTCTATATAATAGTATTATACTAACAATGTATGCAGATCATAATTTGGTATTAATTCTTGCTGTTTAAGTGTTTTAATTTAAATTAAATGTGTTACAAGGAGTCCAATGTCAGTGTAGATTGATGAAAGCAGATATATATATATATATATATATATATATATTTCCCTGATGAAAGGGAAGTGTCTTTTCCAATTGCATTTCTCTTTGTTCTGTGTATTTATTTATTAAATTTAGATCAGGGAGTGACAAAATTCGTCATAACACAATACAATCTTATTGAGGAAATACCATATGCGCTCTGCATGTCATATGCCTTCATATGTGGTACATGAAAGGATGTACTTTTTAGGCTTTTTATGCTATTTTACACTGGTAAGTATTAGCTTATATCTTGAAGTGTCCTGTGATTGTCCCTTTTTATAAATGTCAAAGTGATTTTAATTGTCAGGCATTCTATGACAGTAATACATGTTCTGATTTTGTGTTGGGATCTTGTTCACCATATCCCATATCTGTTCCATTAAATCTTAATGGTACCGTGGGATGGTACTTAGGTATTTATATAATAAGGCCAATTAATGAGACACCCATCCCTGGCAGCAAGTTAAAAGATCCTTCCCGTTAGTGACGTCTGGAAAGGCTACTTTAAAACAAATTTAGGATGCCAGGAAGCATTGCCAGAAGTCACAATTATTTGGACTAGTACCTCATATGTGTAATGGAACTAAAACAGCCCCTTTCGACGGGTTTCAGACTTTCTGATCAACACTTGAACCAAAGTTGACCCGCCATCAACCTCACTGACTGTCTGAAACAGGGGTTCACATTAGCGGTGGTCCGACCTTTTAAACCAAAATTCCCAAACGATCTCAAAAATAATTTTCATTTTTATTATTCATGACTGCGATGTTCATTTTGTTCAACCGCTAGATTCACCGAAAATCTCCAACAATTAATGTGTAAATCTAAGTAAGAATTGTAAAATCGTATCTTGTCCTCCATTTTCAACTGGTTCCTTTTCACCGCATAAGATCATGATGAAACGTTGACTGAACAGGGAACCGCCTTTCAACTGGTTCCTTTTCACCACATTAGATCATGATGAAACGTTGACTGAATCCACTCCGAGGGTATTCCGACTGGAAGTCAGGAACAAGAAAGACCGATCTTTTTTATCATGTTTTTATTTTTATTTGTACTTCTTCAAACAGAAAAGGGTCGGCGGAATTAAAAAAAATCTTCAAAATCGTTTTTATTTTTATTCTAAAATCGTAAAAAACAGGGTCGGCAGATCCGTAAACCAACAAATAAAAAAGGGCCTAATCAGACATGTAAAATGTGCAACAAATACTTGTTAGAGTTATATAATATGAGGTTTGCTATTATTTAGCTTGTTCCAATTATATAAGTGTTTACTAATTTTTGTTGAACTGAATAAGGACATATATATTTAGTTTATATATCTTAATCTTCTATTTATCAGTTTATACATAAGTATAATTGGATATTTTCTTCTTCGATGTCATATTTCTTACATTTTGAAAAACTGTTTGACTCCTCTCTTGATTTATTATCACACTTTATTAACATGTATATATTTTATATTGTTATAGGATGGACGAACAGCTTTACATTATGCTGCTAGGTATGGAGGGATTGATATAACAAAATTGTTAATAGATCAAGGTTGCAGTCCTTGGGTGAAAACAAAACAGGTAACATTCAGTTTTATTCTTATTAGACAGATACTTTATTCTCTAAATACCAGTCAACAGAGAAAGTAGAATAACAAATGAATATAAATACAAATACAATAGTTAAGTGTAAAGAGATGCTGTACAATAATGTAAAATATAGTACATCTTTATGATGAAATACCTATATAATAAACTAAATATGAAGAAATCAGTCTGGTGCTTTACGTTTACATGGATGGACTATCTTTATTAACACAAAAATGTATACATTTTGAATTCATATATACACCGAAAAATTTATTTGATAATTTAACATAAGTCAAAAAACTGATAAACCACAATTCAAACAATATCAACACAAAGATAACTAATACAGTATTTACAAATTTTTGAATTTTTTGAAAAACTAAGGCTTTACTACCTCAGGCATATATTACCTTAGCTGTATTTGGCAAAACTTTGAGGAATTTTGGTCCTCAATACTCTTCAACTTCGTAATTTATTTGGCATTTTAAACTTTTTTGGATTCGAGGGTCACTGGTGAGTCTTTTTTAGACGAAACGCGCATCTGGCGTATATACTAAATTTAGTCCTGGTATCTATGATAATTTTTTTTCAACTGAATAATAACCATTTATACACTACCAACACAACTACCATCTCATCATACACTACCAACACAACTAAGACCAATTATACACCACCAACACAACTACCATCTCATCATACACCACCAACACAACTACCATCTCATCTTACACCACCAATACAACTACCATCTCATCATACACCACCAACACAACTACCATCTCATCATGCACCACCATCACAACTACCATCTCATCATACACCACCAACACAACTACCATCTTATCATACACCACCATCACAACTACCATCTTATCATACACCACCAACACAACTAAGACCAATTATACACTACCAACACAACTACCATCTCATCATACACCACCAACACAAGTAAGATCAATTATACACTACTGACACAACTACCATGCCATCATACACCACCAACACACCTAAGACCAATTATACACTACCAACACAACTACCATCTCATCACACACCACCAACACAACTAAGACCAAGTATACACTACCATCACAACGACCATCTCATCATACACCACTAACACAACTAAGACCAATTATACACTACTGACACAACGACCATCTCATCACACACCACCAACACAACTAATACCAATTATACACTACCAACACAACTACCATCTCATCATGCACCACCAACACAAGTAAGATCAATTATACACTACTGACACTACTACCATGCCATCACACACCACCAACACACCTAAGACCAATTATACGCTACCAACAAAACTACCATCTCATCACACACCACCAACACAACTAAGACCAATTATACCATACCAAAACAACTACCATCTCATCATACACCACCAACACAAGTAAGATCAATTATACACTACCAACACAACTACCATCACAGCATACATTACCAACATAAATAAGACCAATTATACACTACAAACACAACTACCATCTCATCATGCACCAACAACACAACTAAGACCAATTATACACAACCAACACAACTACCATCTCATCACACACCACCAACACAACTAAGACCAATTATACCATACCAAAACAACTACCATCTCATCATACACCACCAACACAAGTTAGATCAATTATACACTACCAACACAACTACCATCACAGCATACATCACCAACACAACTAAGACCAATTATACACTACCAACACAACTACCATCTCATCATACACCACCAACACAACTAAGACCAATTATACACTACCATCACAACGACCATCTCATCATACACCACTAACACAACTAAGACCAATTATACACTACTGACACAACGACCATCTCATCATACACCACCAACACAATTAATACCAATTATACACTACCAACACAACTACTATCACAGCATACATCACCAACACAAATAAGACCAATTATACACTACCAACACAACTACCATCTCATCATGCACCAACAACACAACTAAGACCAATTATACACTACCAACACAACTACCATCTCATCACACACCACCAACACAACTAAGACCAATTATACCATACCAAAACAACTACCATCTCATCATACACCACCAACACAAGTAAGATCAATTATACACTACCAACACAACTACCATCACAACATACATCACCAACACAACTAAGACCAATTATACACTACCAACACAACTACCATCTCATCATACACCACCAACACAAGTAAGATCATTTATACACTACCAACACAACTACCATCTCAGCATACATCACCAACACAACTAAGACCAATTATACACTACCATCACAACGACCATCTCATCATACACCACTAACACAACTAAGACTAATTATACACTACTGACACAACGACCATCTCATCATACACCACCAACACAACTAATACGAATTATACACTACCAACACAACTACCATCTCATCATGCACCACCAACACAAGTAAGATCAATTATACACTACTGACACTACTACCATGCCATCATACACCACCAACACACCTAAGACCAATTATACACTACCAACACAACTACCATATCATCACACACCAACAACACAACTAAGACCAATTATACCATACCAAAACAACTACCATCTCATCATACACCACCAACACAAGTAAGATCAATTATACACTACCAACACAACTACCATCACAGCATAAATCACCAACACAAATAAGACCAATTATACACTACCAACACAACTACCATATCATCATGCACCAACAACACAACTAAGACCAATTATACACTTCCAACACAACTACCATTTCATTATACACCAACAACACATCTTAGACCAATGATACACCACCAACACAACTACCATCTTATCATACACCACCAACACAACTTAGACTAATTATACACTACCAACACAACTACCATCTCATCATTCACCACCAACACAACTAAGACCAATTATACACCACCAACACAACTACCATCTCATCATACACCACCAACACAAATAAGACCAATTATACACTACCAACACAATAACCATCTCATCATACATCACCAACACAACTAAGACCAATTATACACTACCAACACAATAACCATGTCATCATACACCACCAATACAACTACTATCTCATCATGCATCACCATCACAACTACCATCTTATCATACACCACCAACACAACTAAGACCAATTATACACTACTGAAATAACTACCATCTCATCATGCACCACCCATACAACTACCATCTCATCATACACCACCAATACAACTAAGACCAATTATACACTATCAACACAACTACCATCTCATCATACACCACCAACACAACTACCATCTTATCATGCATCACCATCACAACTACCATCTTATCATACACCACCAACACAACTAAGACCAATTATACACTACTGACACAACTACCGTCTTATTATGCACCACCAACACAACTACCATCTCATCATGCACCCCCAATACATCTAAGACCAATTATACACTACTGACACAACTACCATATCATCATACACCACCTACACATCTTAGACCAATTATACACTACTGACACAACTACCATCTTATCATGCACCACCAACACAACTACCATCTCATCATACTCCATCAATACATCTAAGACCAATTATCGATACCAACACAACTATCATCTCATCATACACCACCAACATAACAAATACCAATTATACACTACAAACACAACTACCATCTCATCATACACCACCAACACAACTACCATCTCATCATACACTACCAACACAACTAAGATCAATTATACACTACTGACACAACTACCATACCATCATACACCACCAACACACCTAAGACCAATTATACACTGCTGACACAACTACCATCTCATCATACACAAGCAAAAAATAAATACTAAAAAAATAAATTTTGAACGGTCCCATTTAGTGGAATGTGACTTTCAATTATTGAATTCACAGACTTTGGTCATCTGAATTTCCATTAGAAGTATCCACTATTGCTAAAAATGCAACAAATTCTTAACAGAATGCAACACAATTACCTTATAACATAACAAGTCTGTTTATTTTACAACCAAACGTATAGAAAATAGTGAACTTTTAGTAGGGGCGTGTATATCACCATTATCGGACTTGGTGATCAGACAATTTTTTTCTGGAATTTGACAAACCAAAAAAAAAATGCCCACTTACGGACCCTATTTTTTTCAGGATGTAACTGGAACCACCCATATATTTTTGTTTAGCCTTACACTTTACATTTCAATTTTTATCCAAGAAATAGAAAAAAAAAGCCTCTGATTCATACTCCTTAACCTACTATGAGTACAACTGGTCGGCTCGTTATAAATGAAAATAAAACAAATCATCTGAGTGATTACGCAACATTCTCATGAAGAAAATCATCATAAATCAGATAGCTCAAACAGTCGCTCGGTTTCATGTTGCTGATTTATAAGTCCCCTACCGACGAAGTCGAAGCGGACTTTAGGTTTGCACTCTGTCTATCTGTCTGTCTGTCCATCCGTCAGTCCGGCAAATCAGCTTTCCCACATTTTTTTTCTTCGTTAATTTAATATTTGTTAAATGGTTTTATCATGACAAGTTATAGATCAAGTTCGAATTCATTCTGATGATTTAGCCCAGAGTTATGGTCCATAAAAAAAATAACTCATTTTTTTAAAGAAATTCTTAAGTAAATTGTTTGAAAAATTTGTGCCAGTTAGTTTGTTTGTTATTTTGTATTAACTAATTTTTTATACGACCGCAAAAATTGAAAATTTTTTGATCGTATATTGGTATCATGTTGGCGTCGGCGTCGTGGTCCGAAGACTTAAGGTTTTCGCAATATAACTTTAATATTAGTGAATAGAAATCTATGAAATTTAAACACAAGGTTTATGACCACAGAAAAAAGATTGGGATTGATTTTGGGAGTTTTGGTCCCAACAGTTTGGGAATTAAGGGCCAAAAAAGGCCCAATTAAGAATTTTCCTGGTTTTCGCACAATAACTTAAGTATAAGTAGATAGAACTCAATGAAATTTAAACACAAGGTTTATGACCAAAACAGGAAGGTTGGGATTGATTTTGGGAGTTTCGGTCCCAACAGTTTATGAATTAGGGGCCAAAAAAAGGGCCCAAATAAGCATTATTTTTGGTTTTCGCACAATAACTTTAGTATAAGTAAATAGAAATCAATGAAATTTAAACACAAGGTTTATGACTACAAAAATAGAAAGGTTGGGATTGATGTTGGGATTTGAGGTCCCAAAGTTAAGTAATTCAGGGCCAAGAAGGGGCCCAAATATATTCATTTTTCTTGGTTTTCGCACCATAACTTTAGTTAATGTAAATAGAAATTAATGAAATTTAAACACAAGGTTTATGACCACAACAGGAAGGTTGGGATTAATTTTGGGATTTGAGGTCCCAAAGTTAAGTAATTAGGGGCCAAAAAGGGGCCCAAATAAGCATTTTTCTTGGTTTTCGCATCATGTGGTCCAAAATTAAACTTTGTTTGATATCAACAAAAATTGAATCCTTGGGGTTCTTTGATATGCTGAATGTAAACATGTCTTTAGATTTTTGATTATAGGCCCAGTTTTCAAGTTGGTCCAAATTGTGGTCCAAAATCAAACTTTGTCTGATTTAAAAAAAAATTGTATATGTGGGGTTCTTTGATATATGCTTAATCTAAATATGTATTTAGAATTTTTATTATAGGCTCAGTTTTCAAGTTGGTCCAAATTGTGGTCCAAAATCAAACTTTGTCTGATTTCAAAAAAAATTGTATATATGGGGTTCTTTGATATATGCTTAATCTAACCATGTATTTAAATTTTTAATGTATGGGTGTTGTTATCAAATTGGTCCACATTGAGGTCTAAAGGGTCCAAAATTGAACTTTATTTGATTTCTTCAAAAATTGAATTCTTGGGGTTCTTAAATATGCTAAATTTAACCATGTATTTTTATTTTATCCCCTAAGGGTGACCGGGGAATAGAAATATGCCGAAGGGGGGAGTCTGTTTGGCTGTGCTGATTGTGTTAAGTTCGCAGTCACGTCCAGTCAAAATGGGGACACTAAATCCGATGTCTCATGTAAAGAGAGTGCCACACTCTTTTCATGTTAAGAACACTTGCAACAACTCTTTGAGGGCCCTTAGGTGGCCAGTTGCAAGGCAAAATGTCTGTCCCTACCCAATATGTTCTCATTTTCCAGTGGCAGTCCAAATTTCCCAGACCATCATCCCAAATGGCCTCCATTATGACAACCTACCTATTGTTTTTATTGTGACCTTGTTCTTGTCCTGAATATAAATGAAATATTTGCCACTGGACATTAAGCAAACAACAACCAATCAATCAATTTATGTTGATTTTGGATATTGGACGATAATAGGTAATGTCCACTTTAAAATTTAAAGTTTTTAAGTTTAAGTTCTTAGACCACATTCATTATGTGTCAGAAATATGTGCTGTATCAACTATTAAATCACAATCCGAATTCAGAGCTGTATCAAGCTTGAATGTTGTGTCCATACTTGTCCCAATGTTCAGGGTTCGAACTCTGCGGTCGTATAAAGCTGCACCCTGCGGAGCATCTGGTTGAATGCTATATATATATATATATATAAAAGTGAAATCCTTTAATTAGATAATAATCTATTTTTATTAAGGTATATATATTTCATTACATTACACTGTGTAGATAAAAGTTGTTGACACTTTATAGATAAATTACAAATCTATATTAGTTCGTGACAAATGAAAGAAAAAATATTTGGAACTATTGAATATGTTTGATTATAATTTGAAAACAGATATACATTGTATTACATCATGTCTAATTTTAGAGAATCATATCCAATGTTAAGAGTGTTTTCCACACTTTTTATGCCCCATTTATGTAGTCTTTGGCTTTTATCTCTGAAACCAAAGCATTTATAGCAAATCTGACAGGGGTAATATTGTTCATCAGGTCAACATCTATCTGCCCTGTAAATTTCTGACAAATCAGACACCCGTTGTTAGGTTGCTGCCCCTGAATTGGTAATTTTTTTGCTATTATCTTGAACAAGGTTTCCCCTGGGTCAATTATTTTTTTCGCAACCTCTTTCGCCAAAAAAATATATTTTTCGCCACTTTAATATTTTTTTTCGCCAAGTAACACAAATATATTTTTCTTTTAAAAATTTGACATCGCCCCCAACCCCCTCCCCCAAACAAGAAGTGGTTTTTACCACAAAAAAAAAAAAACATTTTACCACTTGAAATTTATCCCTCGTGTAAGGTGTAGTCATTACATTGAAGTGTTACTCTCATGCCAATTAACCTAACCTTTTGAATAGATTTCTTCATTACGACAGTTTCCTTTTCTAGACCATCGTAAATAAGTAAAACTATGCTTGAAACATTGAAACACGTGTGTCACTGAAACGACTTTAAAGTACCCACTCAAATCAATTATTTATATCAAAGTTAAATGATAAAGTTTTAAATCAGAGACCTTTCTTGCTTTTGAAGTTTTTTCGTCATAACAACAGTTTTCTTTTCTTGACTTTCATTAAAAGAAGGATCGAGAGGAAGCGTCAAAATTTTGCTTTAACACGTGCGTCGCAAAGTGGCAAAATCCTGTTTGTGACATGTGACGGACGACATTTAACCATATCATTTCATATAATACAATCAACACCTTTATTAATTAGTCCTTTGATGTCGATAGCTATAAATGCAATCAGCTGATTATTGATTTTCTGACAAAATCTTAACGAGTTCAAGGTGAATTCCGAGTATTGTCTGATCGGGTAAAGTCCGAGAAACCCGAAAAAAGTAAATAAACAAGATGACTGAAAATAAATCGTTATATATATTTCTTTCGCCAAATTCTTTCGCCAATGACAAATTTTAATCGCCACAATTATTATTTTTTCGCAAATTGGGAAAATGGAGTTTTTGCCCTTTATAGTCAATTTTTAACCGGATTTTTGAAAGAAAAATCGCTTATCACCAATAATACACTGTCAGCACATCAACCATGTAATCACACTCCAATTACACATCTAACACAAATCGTACACCACCAGCGCATCAACCATCCAATCATACCTTACCATCATAAGTACCATCTAATCACATTCCACCAACACACCTTACACCAATCATACACTACTAACAAAGCTATGATCTAATCATATTCCAGCAACACATCATACACTACCAATACAACTACACTCTTATCATATTTTACCAACACACTTGATACCAAGCATTCACTGACAAATCAATTAGCCGATATAAAGAGTATAAAACAAGAACAATGTTACACCACATATTTCAGTCTTTTATGCAGTTGTCATTTTGCTTGTAAATAGAGCACAAACAAGAATAGTGACACTCCACAGTCACATGTGTCAGCCTTTTACTCATGTGTCATAGTGGTTGTCAATAAAGCATGTACTAAAATAATAATACCCTCATTGTTTATGTGAATCAAACACAAAACACGAATAATGACACTCCACAGTAACATATGTTAACCTTTTACTCATGTGTCATAGTTGTTGTCAATAAAGCATGTACTAAAATAATAATTCTCTCATTTTCCATGTGAATTGAACACAAAAGACGAATAATGACACTCCAAAGAAACATGAGCTGCGAAGGGTAGAAATCGACCTTATGCATGTAAAGGCAAATATGTACATGTACAATACTCTGATTTATTTTTGAGCATTGATTTACGAAATACAATGAAATAAAAGATGAAGTTTTATTCATTTTGTAGCATTCGATTAACAATTCAACTTGCAAACATTTCCAGACCTTCCATTGAATTTGTTTTCAAAACCTAAATAGGTTAACAGATACATTGATGTTGATTTGCATAAGGTCGATTTCTATCCGACGCAGCTTATATATCAGCCTTTTACTCATATATCAGCCTTTTACTTATATATCAGCCTTTTACTCATATATCAGCCTTTTACTCATGAGCTATTAAACTTGTAAATATATAGCGCAAACAAGAATAACAGACCTAGGTTTGAGCACATATATAATTTAGGAGTCACACATAAACATGATTATTTTTATGCCCCTGCCGTAAAGGAGGGGGCATAAAGTTTTACCCTTGTCCGTTTGTCCGTACGTCCCAAAGTTGGTTTCCGTTCTCTAACTTTAGTTTGCCTCAACCAAATGTTATGAAACTTATACATAACGCTTATTAACACAAAACACAGATCAAGTTTGAATTTTGGAGTCGTCACTTTAACCATTCTAGAGTTATGTCCCTTTACATATGGAAAAATGGGGGGAGGGCATCATCAAACACATTCCCAATTATTTTTTTTTCAATAAATAATCTGAGATATGTAGGAAGAAAGAAACAATCCCAGCTGTATTTTGCAGAATGTATTTTAAAATAAAAGTTGTACTGATAATATGAGATTTTTCATATGTGAAAAATATGTAGAGGTAATAAAATCCGTAACACTCTGGTGTAACTTATTACAAGTTAATGACACTTTGCTGAACATTATTGCTGTTAACAGTTTATCTCTATTTATAAACATATACAAGAAAATAACCAAAAACGGCAAAATTTCCTTAAACAATTAACTGTAAAACAGATTGTTGAATTATGATAAAGAAACTTAATTTTTTTTAGTTTGTGTGGCTTTTATGTAATATTTTACATACTATAATTTCTTGAACAGTAAAATCTCAAATATTATTCATTAATCTCTTTATAATGTTCAGATGTTACTTTATATTTGTTGTTTATTTGGGTTTTTATGTCAAGTACAAAATGTATATATAAATAAGTCAACATTCTGCATTATATAGGTAAAATTAATGCAACAATTACCTATTATTTATCGTTTTATATTGTATAGGTAAACATTAATGCATTAATTACCTATTATTTATCGTTTTGTATTATATAGGTAAAATTAATGCAACAATTACCTATTATTTATCGTTTTATATTATATAGGTAGAAATTAATGCATTAATTACCTATTATTTATCGTTTTATATTATATAGGTAAAAATTAATGCATTAATTACCTATTATTTATCGTTTTATATTATATAGGTAAAAATTAATGCAACAATTACCTATTATTTATCGTTTCACATTGTATAGGTAAAATTATTGCAACAATTACCTATTATCTATCTTTTTACATTATATAGGTAAAATTATTGCAACAACTACCTATTATGTATCTGTTTACATTATATGGGTAAAATCAATGCAACAATAGAATTATTATTTATCGTTTTATATTATATAGTTAAAATTAATGCAACAATTACCTATTATTTGTTGTTTTACATTGTATAGGTAAAATTATTGCAATAATCACCTGTTATTTATCTTTTTACATTGGATAGGTAAAATTAATGCTACAATTACCTATAATTTATCGTTTTACAGTTTTTGAAATAAAAGAAGATGTATATGTGTATGATAGATGTGAGATTATTTGATTGTATTTCAGGGTCAGACTCCCTATGATCTGGTAATAATATCAAGGTATATTGATGAAGAAGAGAATAGGAAGAAGAAAGAAGTGATGGACTTCCTAAAGGTAAATATTCTGTCTTATTTAAAAAGAGATATTGACACAAATGTGATAGATTGTTAGAGTCACAACAGACTTGGTACAAAGAAGTTACAATAAAACAGTTGCCTTTAGTTGTCTATGTCACTGTGGCATTTGTTATCAGTTAACATTGAATGTAAGTTGACAATTCCAAGCTTGTAGCCTAGTATAGATGTTGGCATTTATGAACGAAAATGTTTGAAAACTGTGTACTCATTTGTTTGGATGGTATTGTTTTTGGTATTTGTTTTGTCGGCTTGCTGTCTTCTTGGTTGATACATCACATCTCCTTTTATGTAAGCAAAATATGTGCATTATGTATCAGTGTATGTAAAGATTGATTTAAATGTGTATGTAAGTATGTGATAAACATATATATATAAATGCACTTCTTTACATCATTTTTAATATGATGTCAACATGTGTGTGTTTTTTTGTTGTGTGTTATAAAATTAATCATTTCCGTAGCAGATAGGCACGGCCACCTTTTACATGTAAAGAAAAAACTGTGTAAAATCATTCTGAATCAAATACAAATACATATGACCTTCTGCTGTTGTTGGTTCTATTGTCGGGTTGTTGTCTCTTTGATACATTCCCTATTTCCATTCTCAATTGTAAGTTAATCACATCATTATTAAATATGCTAATTTGTACCATCGTCATATATTGCATATAAGAAAAACAAATTATCATGACTATATATAGTAAAGGATAATGATTTTTGTCGAGCCTGTGACTTTTTTCGCTAAAGTGAAACATACCGATCCTGCATTCCGTCGGGGGCGACGTCCAAAATATTCACTCTGTGGTTAAAGTTTTAGAAATTTTAATAACTATCCTATAATTCTACCAAACATGGGTAGAAGCTTGTTCATGATCATAAGAAAGTATCCAGAAGTAAATTTTGTTTATGATCATAAAGTAGTATTCATAAGTAAATTTTGTTTTTGATCATAAGATAGTATTCAGAAGTAAATTTTGTTAAACAAATCCCGTTTATCCAAATTTTACTTATAAATTGACTTATTTTTCTGTCAGTAAACATTACATTCACTCTGTGGTTAATGTTTAAAAAATGTTAATAACTTTCTTAAACTTTCCTGGATTTTTACCAAACATCGACAGAAGCTTGTTTATTATCATAAGTTAGTATCCAGAATTAACATTTGTAAAAATAAAAATCCTGTTTATCCGTATTCTACTTATAAATGGATTTAGTTTTTTTTCTGCCGGTTAACATTACATTCACTCTGTGGTTAAAGTTTTTAATTTTTAATTACTTTCTTAAAGGGGCACTAGCTGTCAAATTCATGATCACTGATTTAATTCTAAATCTCATTTTTAGCTCACCTGGCCCACAGGGCCAGGTGAGCTTTTCTCATCACTTGGCGTCCGGCGTCCGTCGTCGTCCATCGTCGTCCGTCGTCGTTAACTTTTACAAAAATCTTCTCCTCTGAAACTACTGGGCCAAATTTAACCAAACTTGGTCACAATCATTATTAGGGTATCTAGTTTAAAAATTGTGTGGCGTGACCCGGCCAACCAACCAAGATGGCTGCCATGGCTTAAAATAGAACATAGGGGTGAAATGTAGATTTTCACTTATATCTGTGAAACCAAAGCATTTAGAGCAAATCTGACAAGAGGTAAAATTGTTCATCAAGTAAAAATCTATCTGCCCTGAAACTTTCAAATGAATCGGACAACGGGTTGTTGGGTTGCTGCCCCGAAATAAGTAATTTGAAGGAAATTTTGCAGATTTTGGTTATTATCTTGAATATTATTATAGAAAGAGATAAAATGTAATCAGCAATAATGTTCAGCAAAGGAAGATTTACAAATAAGTTAATACGACTTAAATGGTCAGTTGACCCCTTAAGGAGTTATTGCCCTTTATAGTCAATTTTGACCAATTTTTCGTAAATTTTTGTAATCTTTTACAAAAATCTTCTCCTCTGAAACTAATGGGCCAAATTAAACCAAACTTGGCCACAATCATCATTGGGGTATATTGTTAAAAAATTGTGTGGCGTGACCCCGCCAACCAACCAAGATGGCTGCCATGGCTAAAAATAGAACATAGGGGTAAAATGCAGTTTTTGGTTTATAACTCAAAAACCAAAGCATTTATAGCAAATCTGACATGGGATAAAATTAATTATCAGGTCAAGATCTATCTGCCCTGAAATTTTCAGACAAATCGGACAACCTGTTGTTGGGTTGCTGCCCCCGAATTAGTAATTTTAAGGAAATTTTGCAGATTTTGGTTATTATCTTGAATATTATTATAGATATATAGAGATAAACTGTAAACAGCAATAATGTTCAGCAAAATAAGATCTACAAATAAGTCAACAAGACCAAAATTGTCAATTGACCCCTTAAGCAGTTATTAATCTTTATAGTCAATTGATAACAATTTTCATAAATTTTTGTTAATTTTTGTAAATTTTAAGGAAATATTTCCCACTGTAATTACTGGGCCAAGTTCATTATAGATAGAGATAATTGTAGCAACAAGAATATTCAGTGAAGAAAGATGACTCAATTTTGTCATGAATTTATTTGTGTTTATTGTTAATATGCACATAGACCAAGGTGAGCGACACAGGCTTTTGAGAGCCTCTAGTTTATACATCTCCTAGCTAGTGCCCTTTAAACTATCCTGGATTTGTCCCAAACATGGACAGCACCTTGTAAATGATTAAAAGCGAGTATCTAGAAGGAAATTTTGTAAACATTTATTTCCTGTTTTTCTGTATATTATATTACTTATGAATTGAATAAGTTTTTGTTCCAGTTAACATAACATAGTCTGCATTTAAAGTTTTTTAAACATTTATTAGATTCATAAACACAGAAGCTGTTTACAAGCAAAAGATAGTTTCTAGAGTTTTCTCAATATAATGCTAATATTTAGCTCAAGGAACTTACTTTAAATAAATCAAATTTATTCGGTAATAACTGTCCTTTCCTGGATTTAGATATTTCGATTTTCAACTGGAAACTCCACACAAAAATTTACGACAAAAGGGACGATTTTTCGTTTCCTATTGTTAATTTTCCATTTTTAGATAGTGATGTTCCTTTGGCACCATCTTACAGTGTTTATATTTCACAGCTAGTTCGCTATGCCAGTGTCTGTTGTGACGTTTTTTATTTTAACGGACGCAATTTATGTATTACTGGTAAATTATTAAACCAGGGATATTGTTGCCATTAATTACTTAAAACCTTTACTAACAATTTTCCATAGATATAAAGATTTGGTTTTGAAGTTTGGTTGTACCTGTAGAAAACTTATTTCAAACGGGATAGCACATCCTCATTTTTACGGAAATGTTATTAACCGTCCCCGGAGATTTAGAAATGATCCATGTAAACTTATCGCTCCTTTAAATCAACTTATTCTAAAAGGTTTCTAATTCAATACTGTAATAAGATCATTGAATATTGTTTTTAGCTCACCTGGCCCGAAGGGCCAAGTGAGCTTTTCCCATCACTTGGCGTCCTGCGTCCGTCGTCCTGCGTTAACTTTTACAAAAATCTTCTCTGAAACTACTGGGCCAAATTTAACCAAACTTGGCCACAATCATTATTGGGGTAGCTAGTTTAAAAAAATGTATCAAGTGACTCGGTCAACCAACCAAGATGGCCGTCATGGCTAAAAATAGAACATAAGTTAAAAATGCAGTTTTCGGCTTCTAACTCAAAAACCAAAGCATTTCGAGCAAATCTTACTGGGGTAAAATTGTGTATCAGGTCAAGATCTATCTGCTCTTAAATTTTCAGATGAATCGGACAACCCGTTGATGGGTTGCTGCTCCTGAATTGGTAATTCTAAGGAAATTTTACTGTTTTTGGTTATTATCTTGAATATTATTATAGATAGAGATAAACTGTAAACAGCAATAATGTTCAGCAAAGTAAGATTTACAAATAAGTCACGTTACCGAAACGGTCAGTTGACCCTTTTAGGAGTTTTTGCCCTTTATAGTCAATTTTTAACCATTTTTTCGTAAATCTTAGTAATCTTTTACAAAAATCTTCTCCTCTTTAACTACTCGGTCAAATTAATCAAAACTTGGCCACAATCATCATTGCGGTGTCTAGTTTAAAAAATGTGTCCGGTGACCCGGTCAACCAACCAAGATGGCCGCCATGGCTAAAAATAGAACATAGGGGTAAAATGCAGTTTTTGGCTTATAACTCAAAAACCAAAGCATTTAGAGCAAATCTGACACGGGGTAAAATTGTTAATCAGGTCGAGATCTATCTGCCCTGAAATTTTCAGATGAATTGGACAACCCATTGTTGGGTTGCTGCTCCTGAATTGGTAATTTTAAGGAAATTTTGCAGATTTTGGTTATTATCTTGAATATTATTATAGATAGAGATAAACTGTAAACAGCAATAATGTTCAGCAAAGTAAGATTTACAAATAAGTCACGTTACCGAAACGTTCAGTTGACCCGTTTCGGAGTTTTTGCCCTTTATAGTCAATTTTTAACCATTTTTTCGTAAATCTTAGTTATCTTTTACAAAAATCTTCTCCTCTGAAACTACTGGGTCAAATTAATTCAAACTTGGCCACAATCATCTTTGGGGTATCTATTTTAAAAAATGTGTCCGACGACCCGGCCATCAAATGCAGATGGCCGCCACGGCTAAAAATAGAACAAGGGGGTAAAATGCAGTTTTTGGCTTATAACTCAAAAACCAAAGTATTTAGAGCAAATCTAACTGGGTAAAATTGTTCATCAGGTCAACATCTATCTGCTCTAAAATTTTCAGATAAATCGGACAACCCGTTGTTGGGTTGCTGCCCTTGAATCGGTAATTTAAAGGAAATTTTGCTGTTTTTGGTTATTATCTTGAATATTATTATAGATAGAGATAAACTGTAAACAGCAATAATGTTCAGCAAAGTAAGATTTAATTACAAATACGTCAACATGACCAAAATGGTCAATTGACACCTATAGGAGTTATTGCCCTTTATAGTCAATTTTTAAGCATTTTTCGTAAATCTTAGTAATCTTTTTCAAAAATCTTCTCCTCTGAAACTACTGGGCCAAATTAATCCAAACTTGGCCACAATCATCTTTGGGGTATCTACTTTAAAAAATGTGTGGCGTGACCCTGCCAACCAACCAAGATGGCCGCCATGGCTATAAATAGAACATATAGGTAAAATGTAGATTTTGGCTTATAACTCCAAAACCAAAGCATTTAGAGTAAATCTGACATGGAGTAAAGTGTTTATCAGGTCAAGATCTATCTGCCCTCAAATTTTCAGATGAATCTGACAACTGGTTGTTGGGTTGCTGCCCCTGAATTGGTAATTGTAAGGAAATTTTGCTGTTTTTAGACGACCGCAAAAATTGAAAATTTGTTGGTCGTATATTGGTATGATATTGGCGTCGTCGTCTGCGTTGTCGTCGTCGTCCGAATACGTTTAGTTTTCGCACTCTTACTTTAATAAAAGTGAATAGAAATCTCTGAAATTTTAACACAAGGTTTATGACAACAAAAGGAAGGTTGGGATTGATTTTGGGATGTTTGGTTCCAACAGTTTAGGAATTTGGGGCCAAAAAAGGGCCCAAATAAGCATTATTTTTGGTTTTCGCACAATAACTTTAGTATAAGTAAAAAGAAATCAATGAAATGTAAACACAAGGTTTATGACCACAAACGGAAGGTTGGGATTGATTTTGGAAGTTGAAGTCCCAACAGTTTAGCAATTAGGGGCAAAAAAGGGGCCCAAATAAGCATTATTCTTGGTTTTCGCACGATAACTTTAGTATAAGTAAATGGAAATCTATGAAATTTAAACACAAGGTTTATGACCATTAAAGGAAGGTTGCGTTCGATTTTGGGAGTTTTGGTCCCAACAGTTTAGGAATAAGGGGCCCAAAGGGTCCAAAATTGAACTTTGTTTGATTTCATCAAAAATTGAATAATTGGGGTTCTTCGATATGCCGAATCTAACTGTGTATGTAGTTTTTAAAGTTTTGGTCCCGTTTTCAAATTGGTCTACATTAAGGTCAAAAGGGTCCAAAATTAAACTTTGTTTGATTTTAACAAAAATTGAATCCTTGGGGTTCTTTGATATGTTGAATATAAAAATGTACTTAGATTTTTGATTATTGGTCCAGTTTTCAAGTTGGTCCAAATCAGGGTCCAAACTTTGTTTGATTTCATCAAAAATTGAATAATTGGGGTTCTTTGATATGCCAAATCTAACTGTGTATGTAGATTCTTAGTTTTTGGTCCCTTTTTCAAATTGGTCTACATTAAAGTCCAAAGGGTCCAAAATTAAACTAAGTTTGATTATAACAAAAAACGAATTATTGGGCTTTTTTGATATGCTGAATGTAAACATGTACTTAGATTTTTTATTATGGACCCAGTTTTCAAGTTGGTTCAAAACAGGATCCAAATTATTATTTTAAGTATTGTGCAATAGCAAGAAATTTTCAATTGCAGAGTATTCAGCAATAGCAAGAAATCTTCAATTGCACAGTATTGTGCAATAGCAAGAAATTTTCAATTGCACAGTATTGTGCAATAGTAAGAAATCTTCAATTGCACAGTATTGTGCAATAGCAAATATTTTCAATTGCACAGTATTGCGCAATAGCAAGAAATATCTAATTGCACAATATTGTGCAATAGCAAGAAATTTTCAATTGGAGTTATCTTTCTTTGTTCAGAATAGTAATTGAATCAACTTAAATCATTGTTTTATACACTATACAATGTATATTCACTTTTACTACCAACAAATCTTTACCATTCAGTGATAACAAGCACTTTATTTTACATTTTAATATTTTATGATGTATCTAAGAGTAGTTATTGTTGCAAACTCCATTAGAAATTTGAATTGATGTCAGTTTTGGAAAAAGGGAAAGGGGGATGTGAAAAAAAATGGAGGGGGGTGGTTAAATTTTTCTCATTTCAGATTTCATAAATAAAAAGAAAATTTCTTCAAACATTTGTTTGAGAGGATTAATATTCAACAGCATAGTGAATTGCTCAAAGTCAAAAAAAAAAAAATTAAGTTCATTAGACCACATTCATTCTGTGTCAGAAACCTATGCTGTGTCAACTATTTAATTTTATATTTAAATAAGTTTGAAGAAGAAATCTTTAATTGATTTGTAAAATCTTGACATTTGTTTTGTGTAAAAAAAAACATATAATGTCAAAAATTTGATCACAATCCAATTCAGAGCTGTATCACGCTTGAATGTTTTGTCAATACTTGCCCAAACTGTTTAGGGTTCGACCTCTGCGGTCGTATAAAGCTGCGCCCTACGGAGCACATGGTTGGTTATTATCTTGAATATTGTTATAGATAGAGATAAACTGTTAACAGCAATAATGTTCAGCAAGTTAGATCTACAAATAAGTCAACATGACCGAAATGGTCAGTTGACCCCATTAGAAGTTATTGCCCTTTATAGTCAATTTTTAACCATTTTTCGTAAATCTTAGTAATCTTTTACAAAAATCTTCTCCTCTCAAACTACTGGGCCAAATTTATCCAAACTTGAACACAATCATCTTTGGGGTATCTAGTTTGAAAAATGTGTCCGGTGACTTGGGCAACCAACCAAGATGGCCGCCATGGCTAAAAATAGAACATAGGGGTAAAATGCAGTTTTTGGCTTATAACTCAAAAACCAAAGCATTTAGAGCAAATCTGACATGGGTGAAATTGTTAATCAGGTCAAATCTATCTGCCCTGAAATTTTCAGATGAATCAGACAACCTGTTGTTGGGTTGCTGCCCCTAAATTGGTAATATTAAGGAAATTTTGCAGATTTTGGTTATTATCTTGAATATTATTATAGATGGAGATTAACTTTAACAGCAATAATGTACAGCTAAGTAAGATTTACAAATAAGTCAACATGACTGAAATGGTCAATTGACCCCCTAAGGAATTATTGTCCTTTATAGTCAATTTTTAACAATTTTTATAAAATTTGTAAACTTTTACTAACATTTTCCACTGAAACTACTGTGCCAAGTTCATTATAGATAGAGATAACTGTAAGCAGCAAGAATGTTCAGTAAAGTAAGACGTACAAACACATCATCATCACCAAAACACAATTTTGTCATGAATCCATCTGCTTCCTTTGTTTAATATTCACAGAGACCAAGGTGAGCGACACAGGCTCTTTAGAGCTTCTAGTTTATATAATTAAGGCCGTTAGTTTTCACGTTTGAATTGTTTTACCTTGTCTTATCAGGGCCTTTTATAGCTGACTATGCAGTATGGGCTTTGTTCATTGTTGAAGGCCGTACGGTGACCTATAGTTGTTAATGTCTGTGTCATTTTGGTATTTTGTGGACAGTTGTCTCACTGGCAACCATACCACATCTTCTTTATTATATTATTACCATATAACACATATCAAGTTTGAATTTTGGTGGCATTACTGTTATAGAGTTATGCCCCTTTACAAATGGAAAAATTCCTGATTTTTTTTTCCTGTTCTCTAACTTTAGTTTGCCTCAACCAAGTGCTATGACACTTAAATACACAATGTCTATTACCAGAAAAAACACAGATCAAGTTTGAATTTTGGTGACCTCACTTTTACTGTTATTGAGTTATGCCCGTTACAAATGGGAAATTGCTGAATTTTTCGTTTTTATGTATGCCCCCGCCATAGTGGAGGAGGCATTATGCTTTACCCTTGTCCGTCTATACGTACGTACGTATGTAAGTCCTAAAATTGGTTTCCGTTCTCATATCTTAAGTTTGCCTCAACCAAATGTTATAAAATTTATACACAATGTTTATAACCACAAAACACAGATCAAGTTTAAATGTTGGTGGCGTCCCTTTAACCTTTCTAGAGTTGTGCCCCTTTACAAATGGAAAAAATGCTGTTGCGTTTTTGTTTCCGTTCTCTAACTTTAGTTTGGCTCAACCAAATGTTATGAAACTTATACACAATGTTTATCACCACAAAACACAGATCGAGTTTAAATGTTGGTGGCGTCCCTTTAATATTTCTAGAGTAGTGCCTCTTTACAAATGCAAAAGATCATACTGATTTTTTTTATTTCCGTTATCTAACTTTAGTTTGCCTCAACCAAATGATATGAAATTTATACACATTGCTTATAATTAAAAAACACAGATCAAGTTTGAATTTTGGTGGGGTCTCTTTTATTGTTCTAGAGTGATGCCCTTTTACAAATTGAAAAATTGCTGAAATATTTGTTTCTGTTCTGTAACTTCAGTTTGCCTCAACAAAATGTTATGAAATTTATATACAATGCTTATAACCACAAAGCACAGATCAAGTTTAAATGTTGGTGGCGTCCCTTTAACCTTTTTAAAGTTGTTCCCCTTTACAAATGGAAAAAACATGCTGTATTTATATTTCCGTTCTCTAATTTTAGTTTGCCTCAACCATATATTATGAAACTTATATACAATGCTTGTATATGCAAAACACAGTTCAAGTTCAAATTTTGGTAGCGTCACTTTTACCTTTCTAGAAAAGTTCCTATTTACAAATGGAAAAAAATGCTGATTTTTTTGTTTCCGTTCTCTAACTTTCAATTTGCCTCAACCAATTGTTATGAAATTGATACACAATGCTTATAACCAAAAACACAGATAAAGTTCGAATTTTGGTGGCGTCAATTTTGCCTTTCTAGAGTTATGCCCTTTTACAAATGGAAAACTGCTGAAATATTGTGTCTGTCCTGTAATTTTAGTTTGTCTCAACCAAATGTTATTAAACTTATACACAATTCTTAAAACCACAAAACACAAATCAAGTTTAAATTTTGGTTGCTTCAACTTTACCTTTCTAGAGTTGTGCCCCTTTGATTTTTTTTGTTTCAGTTCTGTTACTTTAGTTTGCCTCAACCAAATGTTCTGAAACTTGAGCACAATGCTAATTACTACAAAACACAGATCAAGCTCGAATTTTGGTGGCGTCATTTGTATTGTTCTAGAGTTATGTCCTTTTTCAAATGAAAAAAATGCTGAATATTTTCATTTTCATTCTCTAACTTAAGTTTGTTTCAACTAAATGTTATGAAACTTATTAAAAAAACAATGCTTATTAAACACAAAACTCAAATCAAGTACACATTTGGGTTGTGTCACTTTTACAGTTCTTGAGTTATAGTTATGTCCCTTTATAACGTTATATGCAATATGTATATAATATTTTAAACTGAAGTATAGACAACAGCAAAAGTAGGCAAGACACTTGGTTCCGCGGCGGAACCCTTACAAAATTGGTTTCAGTGCGTGCAAATACAAATATTTGAGACATTATTTGTAGCTATAGTAATGATGTTAAATAAGTTTTAATTAGTTATGAATGTAACCTCAATTTTGATAATTTGATTAATTACTCCAAGTTTGATTTAAAAAAGTGCTGTATTTTCAGTTTGAACCTGGCGCACAATAAAGCAAGTTATTTACAAATGATGAATACATCATGAATCTTGTCCTGGATTTATTTGTATGCTAATAAATGAAATATAACAGTATTATAACAAGAAGAAGATGCATAACCCCCATATTGTGAATAAACCTTTTTTGTGGTGTTTTGAAAAATTTAAAGATGTCATTTTGATTATTTTATTGTTATAGTCATGTTTACATGTATTTCATGATTTCTAACTGGACTGTCCTGAAGGGCCAAATAAGTTTTTGCCATCACTTTTTGTCCATCGATTATTGTCCCCTGTCCATTATCCCTTAACTGTTCTTAAAAAAAAATTCTCTGAAATTGAATCTCATCTATCAACAGTGCCACCGTGGATAAACATAGGACATAAGGTATAATTACAGTATTGGCTAATACCAGTATATATCGAAAACTAGAGCAATAGAGGTAAACTGTTTGTAATTCGTTTATTTTAAGGGGACCACTTATGTCAAGTCAAAATGATACTTGATATGCATCAGGATGGGCATATATATATATTGACCCTATACCCACAGTCATGGTTCAGTGACAATGTTTATATATTTCACATGCTAAAGTATTTGTGTTTGATATAGCCTACAAATGAGACATATATCTGTGTCAACTGTGTATATTTACTAGCACTGGGTCAATATCACTCATGTAGGACTATGAGTATACAGAAATGACTGTTAACAAACTTTTGACACATTCCACATTTCTATTTTTATATATGTACAGAAATGGTGGTTTAAGTTAAGTTTAGATACATTTGACTGTTTTATGTCCCTTTTGATCTTATAGCATATATAATTAACATGTTTAGGTCTTATAATTTTTAAAGGAGGTAGGCCTTGGTTCAGGTAGATAACTCTTTAAATCAGTTATGCGTTTGTAAAAGTCAAGTTTTGTCAGCGAATTTTAAGCATTTACCTGAAACAGATTGGAAATAATGTATGTATCCAAGAAGCTTAGAACATATTTATGAAAATGACTGACACAAACGTACTGATGATTTTAAGAGTTATTTTTCTTAACCTAGTTCTACCTTTTTAAATAGTCAGGTATGAGCCTTTATGATGATGGTAAATCCAAAGTGTTTCAAAATTAATCAATAAAGTGTAATTTCCGATTAGGTTTTTTTTTCTTTTTGACTTCTGTCTTTTTGTCTTGTTTTTACTTCATTTCGAACTGATGTTCATGTTAGTTATTGTGTTGTGTTGTTGCACCATTATCTCAAGTTTAGGGGGAGTGAGCAATCACAAACCTGTTTAACCACCACATTCTGTATGTGCATGTTCCAAATCTGAAGCCTGTACTTCACCGACTGTTTTTGGTTGCTGTCTGATATATTTGTATTTCGATTATTGATTGCTGGATATTAAACTGTTGATTTTCTCGTCTTAATGGCTTAACATTTTACCGTGGACACACCAAGTTTATGAATTGTTATGTGATATCAGATTGTTTATTCTTTTGTAGACTGTCATGTTAGAGACTCCAGAAAGTAAGTCTAGTTATGATCTGCAAGTATTTTTGTCTATTATACCGTTACTTAAGAGCAAAGTATTTTCCTGTACTAGTATTGCTAGTACATTTTTGTATGTCTGCTTTGTTAAACTTCTAATCGGGAATAAAAGAAGGTTGAAGGTTGGTTAACCATGGTATAGGTTAAAATATATGTTAATCATAATTTTATCTGTATAATGAGTTTTTGTGGATTAAACAGGTCAATCAAATGGTTTACCCTTGTTTGATTTCAATGTTCACATGTTTTTCCTTTTAATAATTGCGTACGCTTAATTCCTGCGTAACCCATCTCTAGCTAAGGGGTTAAGGTCACACGAATACGGATCCAATGATGTTGAATTATTCACTTGTAAGCATTAATTCTTCAGTGATGTTAATGTTTCTTAGCTTATTTTGACAAAATTTAACTTTCATTAATGATTGACGAAGAATATCATATTTTTTTTTATCTTTTTAGCTCACCTGGCCCAAAGGGCCAAGTGAGCTTTTCTCATTACTTGGCGTCCGTCGTCCGTCGTCGTTAACTTTTACAAAAATCTTCTCCTCTGAAACTACTGGGCCAAATTTAACCAAACTTGGCCACAATCAGCATTGGGGTACCTAGTTTAAAAATTGTGTCCGGTGACCCGCCAAACCAACCAAGATGGCCGCCATGGCTAGAAATAGAACATAGGGGTAAAATGCAGTTTTTTGCTTATAACTCAAATACCAAAGCATTTAGAGTAAATCGGACAGGGAGTAAAATTGTTTATCAAGTCAAGATCTATCTGCTCTGAAATTTTCAGATGAATCGGACAACCTGTTGTTGGGTTGCTGCCCCTAAATTGGTAATTTTAAGGAAATTTTACTGTTTTTGATTATTATCTTGAATATTATTATAGATAGAGATAAACTGTAAACAGCAATAATGTTCAGCAAAGTAAGATCTACAAATAAGTCAACATGACCAAAATTGTCAGTTTACCCCTTTAGGAGTTATTGCCCTTTATAGTATTTTTTTAACAATTTTCATAAATTTTTGTAAATTTTTAGAATATATTTTCCACTGTAATTACTGGGCCAAGTTCATTATATATATAGAGATAATTGTAGCAAGAAGAATGTCCAGTAAAGTAAGATCTACAAACACATCATGATCACCAAAACACAATTTTTTCATGAATTTATCTGTGTCCATTGTTTAATATGCACATAGACCAAGGTGAGCGACACAGGCTCTTGAGAGCCTCTAGTTATTATAGAATGACTAAATCCGTGACCTACATTCTGTACATCATAAACCAAAATAATTTAGTCTTCATCTTCTTCATGTTTAACTTATACAGCTACAGGTCCAACCCTTATTTTGTTGGGAAAACATTGTAATGATTTAGGCCTCTTACAGTAGCAGAAATTCATACAGTCATGCAAGACAGTAATATTTCAATCCTGGACTATTTGGCAAGTGTGATGAGTGGAATATTTAAGTTAGATGTCATTAATTAAAAACATTTAAATTAAAGAATTTATCCAAGTTACATGTATGAGTACACTTTATTATACATGTATTTCGATTTGTGATGATCAATTTTTAAAGAAATTAAGGTGCATTGGATAGGATAGCTAATTCATCATGGTCATGTACAATTCTTAAAAAACTACTTTAAATGTATCGTCACTTCAAACATATAGTGAAATTAACTTTTTCATAGAGATAACAAGTAGAATGTTAGGGTCAATCAATACCTTACATTTTCTTCATGAAGACATTATGCCACCCTTGTATTGATTTTTTACATTTATATATTTAATACATCTTTCTAATGTTTTATTATGTAATTTATATTGTAAGCCCTTAAACTTATGAAAATCAATATATATTACACAGATTAATTCTGCTAAACATTAAACACTTATTATATTTTATTATTATTATTATTATTATTATATATTGCATCCGAAAGGAACCGCCTTGCTACACGTGCCGATCTACAGGCCACCAGCATATACATGGACCAAGGAATTTCCATACTTGTGACGAAATAACAACTGAACCAAGATGACCAAGATGTTCAATCTATAAGTGATAACAGAAGAAATGTACCACGGGTGCCGGTCTTAAATGAAGTTCAACTAGGAATTAACAACCATACCATTAAACAGACCAACCAATACAGATGATCCAAAAATTATATAGAGTCACCAAATTTAACAAGGGAACATTTTTCGACAAATTTATTTTCCATAGCGGCGACCATAATCTTCCTATTGTTGCCGACGCGCCAGGAAGTATTAACCCCTAACAATGGCCAGGTTGGAAAAGAGGCCTTGCGAAGTGGTAGGAACCATGGGAAGTTCATCCAATTAGATACCAAGCCTTTAGAACAATTTCATGTATCATAGTAAAACGAACACAAGTTACATTGTAAACAAACTTTAATTTTCTATATTTATCTTATCTATTTATAACTCTGTATTGCTACTTTCACTTTTCATTGTTTCTCTCACCATGACGACGTCAAATTCAATGTACCACTTTGAGTACTTCAGGGATTAATTTCTGTATAAAAATTGTCCTGATGAAGCCTGCCCTCAGTGCAGGCGAAACATGTAGACCATAGCAAATAAAATTGCAGACCATTTGAAGTGTTGTTGTCAATTTGGAGTATTATAGACTGATTATATTTGGTACAGTTTTTTCAGACCACCCACATTATCTCTTGCTTGAAATTTGTATAGGAATACTAGTGTTTTCAGATATTAAAAACAAAATTCTACTTTATGCTTCTATTGGATGTTTTAATTATTCAAACTTGATAGAAGAAAACATTTTTAATTAAATGAACACTATATCACTTTCCAAGATTTTATTGAAAATACTACATGTGCTATGAAGGCGAAATCTTTATTGTAACCTTCCATGGGGTGGCCAGGCCAAAAAATAGCTAGTACTTGAAATTCAATAATATTAATTTATAAGATAAACTGATAAATTATTTCATAATTTTATACTCCTGCCACGCAGGAGGGTGCATTACATGTAAGTGTTACCCTTGTCAGTTTATGTACGTACATCCCAAAAACTGGGAGACAGGAGTCACAGGAAATAGGAATCCAAGAACTGTTAAGAGTGTAGTAGATACAATAACCAGTGAGGCAAACTGATGCCCCAGCACTCCTCTGAAGTAACTGTATCATGTGTATATTTTATTACTGAAAAAAAATATGTTTTAATGCAATTTTGATTGATGGGGAAATATTTCATTATTGGACATCAACATTTATTTTATGTCTTATTGAACCACTTGTTTATTTCAGGCTCTGGTGAGCAGGAGTTGGCAACAAAAACTTTACAGATTCAGTCAAAGAGATTCTATTTAGATGTCAAACAAAACAGACGTGGAAGATTTATCAAAATAGCAGAAGTTTGTATTTGTTATAGTTTCATCATGTCTTGACCACTAGAATTATAACCATGAAACATTTGCAATTGATTTAAGCTGGGAAAATGTAGACTTTTGTTCAAATAATTAACTTTTATTCAAATAATTGCCTCTTTTCTGTAATAAGATACAAAGCAGCACTGCCTGTAGTCCACTAGTCTATATACTTTCTTTCTTTGCAAGAATTTTGTTGTAACTTTTTTTTATATATATTTATGCATATATTGATTTGCAAAATGAATTTGCTCCTGGAATCTCAAATTAAACAATTTTTGTTGACATCCAATTGATTAATTTCCTATAACTAACAACTACTCAATCAACATTTGTTACATTATTTTCATTAAAAACAGATGTACAATATGTACATGTGTCAATGAGAGAGCACCTGATCAATAGTTATCAAAAGTACCAGGATTATAATTTTATACGCCAGACGCGCGTTTCGTCTACATAAGACTCATCAGTGACGCTCAGATCAAAATAGTTAAAAAGCCAAACAAATACAAAGTTGAAGAGCATTGAGGACCCAAAATTCCAAAAAGTTGTGCCAAATACAGCTAAGGTAATCTACTCCTGGGGTAAGAAAATCCTTAGTTTTTCGAAAAATTCAAAGTTTTGTAAACAGAAAATTTATAAAATGACCATATAATTGATATTCATGTCAACACCGAAGTGCTGACTACTGGGCTGGTGATACCCACTTTAAATCTAAAGGTCAAGACAACATACAGCATAAGACTTACATTTTGTATGTAGACCTATAGACTAGTATATATGTAAATGAGACATCAGTTTACCAATCCATGTAAGGTCTTCGACATTAGACTAATGTAACCCAATAGTATATGCCAATGAGAAATCAGTTTACCAATACAATAGTCAATACAAAAACCTAGAGGTCAAGACTTCATACCAGCACAAGACCTGTTGGAAATCGTCAATACATGTACACTGGACTAAATTTTTGTATTGGATTTGCATTGCAATCATGTCATACACTATGACAATATATAATTCTGATCTGTAATATCTGGTAAAATGCAGGTTTTAGTGTAAACAAATAATTCTGTAAGGTTTCTCCCAAACAGGGGATGAAAAAAACTGAAAAATTGATGCCTGGGAATTGATACATGAAATGACTGTGCATAATCAATCAAAATACACACTGTCGTCAACATCACATGTACCTATGTTGTTGTAAATTAGTCAGAACATAATATCACAACGAAAAATTATGATTGTCAATGATATAAATATGAATAATCTAAAGATGATAACAATAGAAATGATTTGTTATAGGTGTGTGCAGGAGGGAGGAAAAGTCGCCTCCTGTTGGCAATGTCTACCGCTGCAGAATTCAGGGATTATCTTACAGATTTTAGTGAACATTACGCATCACTTGGTAACTTGTTAACTTTTTTCCCCACCTCTTTGAATGTTGTTTTTTTTACCCTGGAGTGTAGACTTCAAAAAATTATTTAAATTGTTTTTATATTACATAATAAATAAAGGCAACAGTAGTATACCGCTGTTCAAAACTCATAAATCAATGGACAAAAAACAAAATCGGGATAACAAACTAAAACCGAGGGAAACGCATTAAATATAAGAGGAGAACAACGACATAACACTAAAATGTAACACATATAGACAAAATCCCACGAGAATAACAAATATAACATATATATATAACATCAAAACCTAATACATGAATTTGGGATAGACAAGTACCGTGACACGTCTTATTGCAATGTGAATTTACACTCAAAAATAAGAGAAAACAAACGACACAACGTAATAATGTAATACACACAGAAACGAACTATAATATAACAATGACCATATTCCTGACTTGGTACAGGGCATTTTTAAAGGAAAAAATGGTGGGTTGAACCTGGTTTTGTGGCATGCCAAACCTCGCACTTTTATGGCCATGTGAAATATAACATCAAAATGACAACACAGGACTACAATATAAATAAATTGGAGAACACAATTGACAAAGAATCACACGAACAACAGCCAACAAAAGGCAACAAGTTCAAAATTAATAAGTTATTCCCATTAATTTTTTGTATTTTATTCATCCCATTTTTATGTAAATGAAAGTATTATCTGAACAAAATCTTTCCATTTTATTACAAATGTTCAAAAACAAAATAACTGTCATTTCAATTTAAGTTTTGGTTCTGGCATTACAGATCAGATTTTTTTGCAAATGATCTTTGATAACTAAATATAATTATGTTTGGCCTAGAAATTATCAGGTAATGATGATGGAAAATAAATTTGTAATGCTTCATTTAATACAAATACATATTACTTACAGCTCTTGTATATATATATATATCAAAGTCTTCTTTATGCCCGGTTGTTTGGGAACACTGAAATTACTACATTGTAGGTCCTCCTAACCCAGATAATTTACCTGAAGATGGTAAACTGAAAAGTGAAACCATGATTAAAGACAATAGACGTTACTACCTTGACCTCAAGGAAAATCAGCGAGGGAGATTCTTGAGGGTAAGTGGCTAGGCTACCAGCATAGGGGTAATAGTACTTGAAATTTTCATAAAAAATAATAATTTACAGGTCGATGCAAGCCAGTGAAATTCATTTTTACCATTTTAAGATTGCTGAATAGCAGGTTTTTAACATGTTAGGAAATTTCAATTTATTTCAGATTTTACAGTAATTCAGAATTGAGACTTTTCTCTCCGGTGTGTTTGTTTATCACATTGTTGCTGTCATTACAGAATCTAGTTGTGTTCTGAAAAGTTTGATGCTGCAAAAAATAATCCACAAATATTCAATTTTCAGCAAATATAATAAAAGGATGGATTTATTGACAAATTTTAGTAGCCCTTTTTACCATGCAAGGACTTATTATACCCCACGCAACGAATTTGCGGAGGGTATAATGTTTTTGACCCGTCCGTCCGTCCGTCAGTCCGTCCGTCAGTCCTGTTTCTTGTCATCGCAACTCCTCTCAAACCACACAACAGAATTTCACGAAACCTTTTCAGATAATAAGGACATACTATGTAGTTGTGCATATCGACGGGAAATTGCGATTCAATTTTTTCTCTAGGAGTTACGCCCCTTTGAAATTATTTACTTAAATGTACTACTGCAACAGTTTGTCATCGCAACTCCTCTCAAACCACACAACAGAATTTCACGAAACCTTTTCAGATAATAAGGACATACTATGTAGTTGTGCATATCGACGGGAAATTGCGATTCAATTTTTTTTCTAGGAGTTACGCCCCTTTGAACTTATTCACTTTAATGTACTACTGCAACAGTTGGTCATCGCAACTCCTCTCAAACCACACAACAGAATTTCACGAAACCTTTTCAGATAATAAGAACAAACTATGTAGTTGTGCATATCGACGGGAAATTACGATTCCATTTTTTTTCTAGGAGCTACGCCCCTTTGAACTTATTTACTTTAATGTATTACTGCAACAGTTTGTCATCGCAACTCCTCTCAAACCACACAACAGAATTTCACGAAACCTTTTCAGATAATAAGGACATACTATGTAGTTGTGCATATCGACGGGAAATTGCGATTCAATTTTTTTTCTAGGAGTTACGCCCCTTTAAACTTATTTACTTTAATGTACTACTGCAACAGTTTGTCATCGCAACTCCTCTCAAACCACACAACAGAATTTCATGAAACATTGTAGATAATAAGGACATACTATGTAGATGTGCATATCAACAGGAAATTACGGTTCAATTTTTTTCTAGGAGTTATGCCCCTTTTAACTTATTTGCTTCAATGTACTTCTGCAAAAGTTTGTCACCTCAACTCCTCTGAAAACACACAACAGAATTTCATGAAATTTTGTAAGGACATACTATGTATATTGACAGGAAATTATTAATCAATATTTTTTCTTATGCAATTTTTTTTTCTTATACTTATTTAATTTCTCCAATGACAATGTGGGGACGTGGGGTATGTGAGCGTGCTCACTAAGGTTCTTTAATTATTACTGTATCTTCCTGAAATCTAGCTTGCCATTCTTTCAGAGGTTAGCAGTTTGATATTGACTCAAAGTTTACACATGTTCCCTCAATGTAATGCAATTTATTGTTATGTTCTCTTCGATTTTATGTTGCAGTTTGAAAACTTATATTGTCGACAAATGGCAATTTCTAAGGGGGTTTTCTCTCTTTGAATGACCCACCCATTACAGATGTAAGGATTTTACAGTTCAGGTGCAGGGAATGAAAATTAGGATATCCCTGCTTTATCAAGCGACCCCTATTGGTATATAGTGATGTGGGTGTTTGTCCTTCCATCCCCCTTTGTACCATCTACTGCTTCGGAACACCTTGAAATAATACATATAACTTTCACAGTATCAACATACAAGATGTTCTTAAGCACCTTCTTTTTCATTTTTATACAAATGATTGTTATGAGCTAACTGTGACAGGATATTAATGAACCTTCTCATATCAGCATATTGCAGTACACATTTGAATCAGCTTTTCCCTAACTCCTTTCAATAATTAATGAAAATCTCGCTGGGAAGGTTATATTTTGACAATTTGCATTAAATGGTACGTCATTATCATGTATATTCATTTGTAAGTTAGATCAAAGAAGCAGTAACATGTAAGTATAAATCTACAGTTATATCATCTGATTTTTCATGCAAATAATTTTTGCAAATGAAATGTTAATTTGTTATTATGAGATTTGTTTGCCATGAATAGGTAGCACAGACTCGTCCGCGAGGTGGACCTCGCTCACAAGTAGCCATTCCTGCACAAGGAATGATTGAGTTTCGAGATACTTTAACAGATTTGTTAGATGAGTTTGGTACGGACGACCACGGTGAGTCAGATGGTACATATTGTTTTATTTGTTGTTTTATACGCTTTTATTCCTGCTCATCAGTTAGCATTTGTATTTTATATCTTTATTGTAAGGGTGGGCCAAAAAATATATATCCTGTTGTGGATTCATTTATTTTCATGGGTACCAATGGTTTTTTTTTATTGGGGAAACATTTTTGTGGATATTTAATTTTGTGAATATGGCTTATCTGCATTAAAGTGTATAGGAAATTTGTATTTTGTTGAACATTTTAATTTGCTGTTTACCTATATTTACAAAAATTAGTACCTTACAAATAATAATGAATCCACTGTATTCATCAGTAATTATTGTTAAAAAAAATATATTTTGTAAAAACTGGTTATGAAATGTGAATGCAAATGATACTAGACACTGCTTTTTGCTCAAAATTTTGTTTGAAATGATGATTTACCACTTCCCTTTACATATGACCCACATTTTCTTCTCTTGCTGTATTCTTTGATTCTATCTATTACTACGGAAATTACCTAAATGCCAAAAAGAAGAAGTCATTGGTATATTTGTATTAAATGATTTAAAAGTGTCCATCCAATTTGAGAATTTTCATCAAAAGGTCCAGGGTTCATGTATAATTATAAGATAGGAGTAAAGCTTTGTATGGTTATTGCTTTAATGTATATTAGTTTTTATCCAATATATATATAGCTTCAAAGCGAAAGTTTGTTAGTAAATTTTGGTAGAGCTCCCGGTAAATATTTGCTGATGCTATGATAATGTTATACATGAAATAGGTACAGACATAACACTTGAGATCTTTTGACTTAGCCTTAATAAGTTTCACAATTCTTTAGTTCTCAATACTGAAACCTAACTCTATGAAGCAACATTAATGAATATATATACTTATTACATTGGTTGCAATGATTTCCCAGTTAGATAAAAACCGATAATTTCACATGTGAAATAAACGTGGTTATTTCACTCTCTGACGTCATACAACAATAGGCGTTGTCAAGATGTCGATAACGTCGGATCAAAACAAATTGTCAATGCGTAGGAAAAAGATATAGTTCCTTACATTTTCTACATTAATTTCTTAAAAAAAGCCATTTGCCAATGTAATAAAAAGAATAACTAATCGCCGTATTTGAATATCAAAAATAAGACAACTTGTGACCGAAAGCCGCTATGGATTAAACTTGTGCTGCGCACTCGTTTAATCCATGCTTCGTTCGGTCACGCGTTGTCTTATTTTTGATATTCAAATACGGCGATTAGTTATGCTATACATATGTCAGTTTTATTCTTGTATTGATATTGACATAGTCATTTGACTCTAAAATATACTGGTATAAAACTTTGAATATCAAGTAATATCAAGTTTTTTCTCCAAAACATTTGTATACTGTGAATCTAAAATTTTTTGCTAATCGGCTAAAAAGGGCCAAAATGTCCCCCACACAAGTTATTCGTACAAATAAACCCTTTTTAAGTAAAGGTGCGATTGTTCGATGCAAAAATTAAACCCCCCAGTTTAAAAGTTTTTCATTGAATTTTACACAAATTAACAACCTGTTAAAATTCCCATGAACGTTTACAGTTATCTTATTAATTAAAAAAACTAGATTTCCGGTTTTGTTAAAAGACTCCTATATTCTCTGAGACTTATATGGAGGTACATGTCATTAGAAGTTAACATATTTCAGCTTCAATTCTCTCATATGTTTAAAGTCCCTCTTAGATTTCATCATATTTTCATAACTTGTTTGAAAAATTGTACTAGACTACCTCATTAACAACATGGAACATCCTATTATATTGGTATTGTTTTTTCTATCTAAATGCATAACTGTAGAATAAGGAACTACATTTTTGTAAGTCTTCATTTAATTTCTAGGGTCAAAATAAGTACATAGGACTTGTATAAGACAACGTTACTATAATTTAGCTTGACATGAAGTTACACTTTAAATATATCAATTTGACAGATCTTATCACTTGAAAATATTGTCTTTGTAGAAGGACAGAGTGAATTACCAGAAAGCAAGTACCTGAGGGTTGAAAACAAAGTCTTCTATTTTGATGTCGGCTCTAACAGACGCGGGGTTTACCTGAGAGTGTCAGAGGTATGTATTATAACTTTGTATGGCTTTGATCAAACTTTTGTAATGAAACTTTGCAAAGAAAATAGAAACACAGCTATCTATCTGTAATAAACATCCTTGAAAGCAGGCATTACAGACCACCAACATTCTTGCATGATTGCATTCAGTATTAACCACTTGTATATGGTCCTTGACAAGGTTGTCATTAATGGCTGTCTGATTGCCCATCGTTCTAGTAAAAGCTGAAGTGTGCTTTCTGATAAGCAGGTAAACACTTAAAACACTCAAAATTATCATCACAATTAGCGCTAACAATATCTGCTACGGTAATTTTCATTTTAGTATTTTTCTGGTTTCTGCCAATCAGAGTTAAGTTTCGGTACACATTCTTTAATTGCAGGTAAATCATTAATTCCATTATCTCTTGAACAGACTAATATGGAACTTTACTTTATATTTGTTTGATCTATGTCTTATGAAGATTTATAAGTTGAATGTTTTAATGATAATGATTAAAAAATGATATTCTTTTTCAGGTACGATCTAATTATCGCACTGCCGTCACCATTCCAGAGAGGTCTTGGGGCAGGTTTCGTGACATGTTGTCAGAATTCGTTGAAGGTTCCACTCAGACAAGAACTGTAGCTGAGGCTCCAAAAGACGTGAAAGAGACGAAATAAAGATGGCTACCTATCTAACAGAGGAAATGTGCAACGTCGAGGGTCTGGTCCATATGTTTTGTAAAAAGTGCACTTGGTGTTGCGTTATGTGAAATTTTATCAGTAATTGATTGTCCTTGAGGAGAATTTTTAGCTGTTTTTTGATTGATTATAGTTGTAAGGATTAATGGTGTGTTTTTCATTTATGGTCAGAATCACAAGAAATCTTGTCTCTATTCATTCTATTACCCTTATTGACATTGTCTATGAAAATTAAAATTCCCTAGCACAGTATTTTTACGAGGCACATTTCCTTTGCCATGTTGACAAAGCAAAAGACATTTGACAACGCTAACGTCTAATGGCATAGGGAAAGATCGTATATTTGTGGAAAGTTTCTTACTGAATGTACTATAGTTTGTATAATGGTGTAGGTTCAAGGTTTTAACCTACTCTGGATAAAGGCAAATATGATATGATTGTGTGTTAATGTACTTGTACTGTTAGATGAATTTATAATAGATAAAAGAAAACGAACAGATGCATAAAATGACGAGCTGTCCAGGACTGACTGGATATGGTTCATTTGTCTCCGTGTTATACAAAGTTGGACATGCAGCTGGTTCCGTTATCGTTCACACATTTACATCATCCTTGCCGTTAGTGACCGTTACGCACAGAGATCGGAATTTACGACTGAAATAAACTGTGATAATTTATATCTGACATTAACAATATATCATTGTAAAAATTTATTCTCGAAAAAATTATATTTCATACTGTTAAATTAATGTTGAATAATTTTTTTCTGAGTGTTGAAATATCTTAATTACAGCATTACTGTACATACATAGCCTCCATTTATATTTGCCTTTTGTGGTGTTAGGGAGTAATTTCGTTAAACATTGTTTATTTAGTTGCATTTCATCAAACATCAAAAACAAAATATCAATCAAACAATTCATAACTAAATAAAGTTTTGCAGGACTAACAGACATCTTGTGTATGGTAAAGATAAGGCAGGTGATATTTTGAAGGTGAATAATGCCAAAATAGTTCTATGTACAATGCTGTAGTTTCAGGAAAATGTACAAATTCAAATATTATGTTTCATATAATGTTTAACTTTTTTTACTTTGTCACCATAGGAATAAGAAAAATCAGATAGAAATGTATTAAAAGTTTTCTATAAAGTAACAAATTTTTGTAAAATTAGTTTGGTCATTCCAAAGACAAAAGGAAAAAAATCCATCAAAAATAGACTTAAACAACCTTTGTGTTGTGTATGACAAAGTGTAAAAAAGTGTACATTATGTTATTATTATAAGGCCAATCAGTATAAGGAAAAGTGTTATAATTTATATACCTTCAACTGTGACAGAATTGTACAAAGTTGTTGTTGGTGATGAGATTCTATATTTAACCTTGTTTATGTTGACCTTGGAGCATGCTTCGATAAAGGACATTGTGAAATAAATGCTTCATTTTCCCAAACTAATTTAAAATCTTGTGGAAAATCTATTGGCATTTTTGTGATGGAAGTTCTCTCTTTGTATGCTTTCAAAGTTATCATAAACGAGTCAATTCTTGACCTTATCTCTTGTTAAAGTTTTTTGTTATATATCTCAAATTATTGGTTTTTTTGAAAAAAGTTTATTTTACATAATTCACAACTCTGTATGTGATACTTCAATACTTATTTTTTTAAGTAATACTGCATTTTCTGATAGAAAAAAGTTGATAAAAAGTTAATGAATGTTGAATAAAAACAAGACTGTTCCTTTACTACAACAAAGGAACACAGAATTGGAACAAACTAAACTTCATTAAAAAGTAGATATAAAGGTGAAATGTTATGTTTCAGAAAGTCTCTTCTTCTACCTTTTTCATAATATATAAAGATCAAAAGTAAAATAGTATATTTTACTCCCTTCCTTATTTAAAATAACTCAAGCTGCTTAAAACCTTGTTAGCTATACTCTTATTCTGTTATGTGTTTTTAAACATTTCTGTTAAACTTTGGCCTTAAGTTTGTTTCATAACAGATAAAGCTTTGCAATCATGACCTAATTTTGGTAAAATTTATTTTATATCATGCCATTATCTCAATAAACCTTCAGATATAAGAAATTGGAATGAGAAATTTGATATTTATAGGATAAGAATTGGTTATCTATACCTGTTTGCAATTCTTTCTGTAATGAGGCACCATTTACCTTCAACTGTAGCACACTTTGAAAATTGAAACCTAAAAGAATTTGTAATTTATTTGGGTTTTTTGGAAGTTTTTCTGTTGGTCATGTTAAATTACTTGTTATTCAACGTAGATTTATACAGCACACAGAAAAGTAGTCTTGCACACATTTGCAGTACACTCGTTGAGTCAATAGTTTTGGTTTTAGTTAATTTCTTGTTATTCTGTTTGTTTTTTCTGTTTATAGTTAAACTCTTACCTCAGGTTTTATCTTTTTTAAGTTTATTGAAAATCGGCCATTAATCTGAAATTGTCTTTCCGACTTGTAGTTTTCAGTACTGTGGCTCAGTAACCAAGTGCTGTATGTTCTTGCAAAAACCATGTTTAAGTTGTGTCTATATTTTATCATTTTGTTTTTTCTTCATGTTCAGTTTTTTCATACAAGTTAATAATGTATTTTTTGAAAATTCGAAACAGACCACTCATAGATTGTAACATGTTAGCATTGTTTTTCTTTTTACCATTAAGTAGTTTATCAAGAACAAAGAAAATAGATTTGAAAAAAAAATATTGAAATTGTATATCTAAAGTATGCCTTCAGAAAAAATAAAATATGTTATTTGTTATATAAAATGTGATGGAAATTTTTGTACCCCAGCTATATTCACATAAGCAAGATAAGGTGAAGACATTTAACTATAAGTTTCAGTTCAACAGTAGAAATAATAGGAAAAGTAACAACAGAATTTTAGCAGTGATGTTAAAGATAATACGGAATATTCATGCATTGAGTAATATTTTATTTTGTTTTAAACATGGTGATGACTTTTTCTGAAATTTAAGTTTGTTAAAACATTAAATTTTAAAAATGTGTTTACGAGATTTTTTGAAACTGAAGATCATGAATGAAACAATTAATTAAACCGTAACCTCATCTTAACTGATTTAATGATATCATTGTTTAAGATTAGTTTGTTGATAATGTTAAAATTGTACATTTCACTCGTAATTTTTCATTCTTATTGTTGTTAGGCCGGGGTACCTTGTTTTAACAATATACATATATATATATATGATGGTTTAATTTTATTGGCTATTTGGTTGCTATGTAAACGATAGAAGTGCTATGTTTATTTTTTCATATAACTAGAATTCTAGATATTCAAGGAATTTTTACCCTGCTTAATACAAGACTGATATTTTTTCCTTTGAAAATATGTTCATATTTTAAAAGCATTGACACAGATAAATATTAAATCTTTTTTTAATTTTGATCCTTTAGAATATGTTGGTTGGCTACTTGTTAAATTGAAAGTTGATTTTGTGATCGATAAAAAAATAATAGACTTGAAGAAGGGTAAGAATTTCTTGGATAACTGGATATTTTAGTTTTATATGCATAGGGAGGCTTGGTATAGAACATGCAAGGAGGACTCTATTGAAAATTAACTCTAATTGACAGGATTAGTCAATTTGAGAGGTATATCACCAGGTTGAAAGGTCAAACTGATGATATTATTATTTTATTATTATGATGTTTTACAACCTTTTGTTAAATTTTTGTTATTGAAAAGATATATTTATATTTAATAACAGTTATAATAATTTTGGGCAACTGCAATTTCATCAAACCTTGAAAATTATAAAGCAAATTTTAACATTGATCTTGATACGGTGTAGTGTTGATGTTTGTCTAAAGAGCTTGGTAGTTTAAAGATGTCAAAATGTGTTTTAGATTTTCACGATTCAAGCCACCCTTCATCACTGTAAAAAGGTATATTTATATTTAATTTTTTCATATCAAGAGAGAAATTGGATGTGCATGCTTGTTATGAAGTACTGGTTTGCCTGATCACTGTATCACAGGGTTATATATAAGATAGTTATAATTATACTTTTGGTTTAGTTTGAAATGATATCAGTTTTTAACTTTTGGTTATGTAGCTTATTTTGAATCTAATATGGTAAAAAAATAATTGATATAAAGTTCAAGGTTGTTATAACTTATAAAAGCAAATACTAAAAAAATAAATTCGACACTAACATTTAAAATAAAAGTTTCTTCATTTGAAATGGTTATGTTTTATTGAAAATCCTTCTGATACTGTTAAAACATGTCCTTGTATGCACACTGAAAAATATTGGTAAATATACCTGCCGTGCATAGTATTAAAGATAATAGTGCAATAATGATGAAGAATTCATGCACAAAATTATTTTTAACATGTGCACAGATTCAGAATTTCATATAAAATATGATTAATTGTACCGGTTTGAATTACAATCTACTAATTGATTGTTTCGTCATTTTACTGTTCTATTTTGTTGAGGAAGCCCTAATCAGTTTTTGATGTCTACCAGTACTTTGTTGTTAAACTTCACTTGTTTTATTGTCTCAAGGAATTGTTACTTTGTTATGTAAATTTCTGGACTTTGATGAGGATCACTCCAAACCGATTTTTTGCAAGCCATGAATGTACAAGAACCAAACAATTGAAGAGATATAGATATAAGGAAGATGTGGTATGAGTGCCAATGAGACAACTCTCTATCCAAGTCGCAGAATGTAAAAGTAAACCATCATAGGTCAAAGTACGGTCTTCAAAATGGAGCCTTGGCTCACCGATGTACAATGAAAACAACAATTCATAAATTTATATCTAACGTGACGGTACCCAAATTACACCTATTTTGACAGTTTTTTCACCTACGTTTTTTTATGATAAAGACAAAAATGTCCATTCTGTGTTTATTTTGTAGCCGTATCCTTCTTTATCATATAGGTACACCAATTTGATTTTTAATTCATATGGAATCATAGAAAAATTGGTCTAAACTGACCTTCAAACCATCAATGATTCCAAAATGAGGAGTACCCAAATTGCATCCATGCTTAAATTCCCATCGTCAAGAGTCTAATAACAGAGCTTTTGTTTAATTTCTTTGTGTATTTTAAACAATTGGATATTAGTCCATGCCTACTCTTCATTTTTAGCTCAACTGACCTGAAAGGTCAAGTAAACTTTTCTCATCACTTGGTGTCCGTAAACTTTTACAAAAATCTTCTCCTCTGAAACTACTGGCCCAAATTTAACCAAACCTGGCCACAATCATCCTTGGGGTATCTAGTTTAAAAAATGTGTCCGATGGCCTGGCCATCAAAATAAGATGGCCGCCATGGCTAAAAATAGAACACTGGGTAAAATGTATATTTTGGCTTATATCTTTAAAACCAAAGCATTTAGAGCAAATCTGACATGGGGTAAAATTGTTGATCAGGTCAAGATCTATCTGCCCTGAAATTTTCAGACGAATCAGACAACCTGTTGTTGGGTTGCTGCCCGTGAATTGGTAATTTTAAGGAAATTTTGCAGTTTTTGGTTATTATTTTGAATACTATTATAGATAGAGATAAACTGTAAACATCAATAATGTTCAGCAAAATAAGACCTACCAATAAGTCATATGACCAAAATTGTCAGTCAACCCCTTAAGGAGTTATTGCCCTTTATAGTCAATTTTAACAACTTTTTCGTCATTTTTTTTACTTGTACAAAAAATCTTCTTCTCATGGACAATCAGTTGATCCCTTTTAGGAGTTTTTGCCCTTGAAAGTCTATTTTTATTAATTCTTTAATTATGTGTAACATGGTAAAACTAAATGGAATTATATGAAACTTGGAAATAAGGTTCTCCAGCATCAGGAAATAAAATCTTAAGGGCTAAGTTAACTTCATATGCTTTAAATGTTTCCAGTTCTATTATCAATTTTAAGAATATTTCATTTTTTAAATCACACAAAAGATTGAAGTTATAAGAAACCTATAAAGGAAAATCAATTCGGAAAGTCCATAATCACATGGCAAAATCAAATAACAAAACGCATAATACCTTGTATTCGTTGATATGTAACTAATACCTTGGATTCGTTAACCTGTAACACTTAGGATGTAATGTTTGATTATGAACTGTTTGTGTTTATTCTACGGTCTATAACCAATAACATGCATTCTTAGATCTAAAATAAGTCGAAAATAAACTGACAAAACTAAGGTTAAAAAAGTAAACAGACAAACAGACAAAGTAACATGGAAATAAACACTAATTGCTGAACATCACAGACCCTATTGAAAAAGGGGGGATTTCGGGTTATCCGCAAGGTAAAGCAGATCCTGCTTCACATGTGGCATCTGTATTGATCATATTAACGCACACCCTTTTATAAGTCTAATTCGGTAGGTCACATTTGGGAAAAGTAGATTGATGTTATCATTTGTGACACGGATAGCATATAACGGACAACAAACTAGTTCGTAACCAGTACAATGCATTATATGATCTATAACTTATGATTTGCAATTATTTAATTGCATTCCTTTTTTGTCGAGCCTTCGACTTTAGTTGGAAAAGCGAGACATAACGATCCTACATTTCGGCGGCGGCGGAGGTATCCACACATATTCACTCTGTTGTTAACGTTTTGAAATGTTAATAATTTTTAATCGGATTTTTGTGACAAAAATATCGGTTATCATGGTTATTGATTTGGGGATGTACGGCGGGCGGTCGGTCGGGCGGCGGCTATCAAATGTTGTCCGTGCATCAACTCATGAACCGTTTTAAAATTTTAATATGTTGCTACTGATGACAAAATGGAGGTCAAGTTCAATAATGACTATTTTGACTTTTACCGTTCAGGAGTTATGGTTCTTGAAAGATTGAAAAATGGTGTTTCCAGTCGTCTCCGTGCATTTTCTCATGAACCATTCAACCTAAGCTTTTGAAATTTTTATATGTTGTTACTGATGACAAAATAGAGGTCAGGTTCAATAATGACGATTTTGACTTTTACTGTTCAGGAGTTAAGGTTCTTGAAAGATCGTAAAATGGTGTTTCAATTCACGTTGTTGCATTTACTCATTTTCAAATTTTAATATGTTGATACTGACAAAATGGAGGTCAAATTTGATATTGACAATTTTCACTTTCACCATTCATCAGTAATGGTTCTTGTGATATTGCCATGACACAAATAAATGTTAATAAATCTGGTTTGCTGTCGTTGTGACAGCCTCTTGTCTTAAACTATCCTGGATGTCTACGAAACTTGGACAGAAGCATGTTTATGATCATAAGATAGTATCCAGAAGTAAATTTTGTAAACACGAAATTCCATTTTCAGTTGTTTACTTATAAATGGACAAAATAGGCGAGACACTGGGTTCCAAGTCTGGAATGTGACAGTTGTTACCCATTCGTTTGATGTGTTTGAACTTTTGCATTTGCCATTTGATTTGGGACTTTCCTTTTTGAATTTTCCTCGGAGTTCAGTTTTTTTGTGTTTTTACTTTTTTCCACGAACCCTTACAAATTTTGTAACCTGTAACATGTATACGGTGACCTATAGTTATCAATTTCTGTGTCATTGTGGTCTCTTGTGGAGAGTGGTCTCATTGGCAATCATACCATATCTTCTTTTTTTATATTTGATCTATAACCAGAAACATGCATTCTTTTGTGTGTAACCTGTAACATGCATCCTTTGACTTAGAGAGCTGTTTTTTCTTCAGCACACATATATTACTTGATCGGCTCTTACGGAGATTGTTTAAACCTTGCAATGGTCACCCGTAAGCGTGCTCTTATCTTAAGATAGAAACAATGAATCTCTTATTACATCAAATTCTAACTTAGTACACATGTTCATTGTGATCTAAACCTGAAAACAGTTATTAAAACAAAAAACAATTTGGCCCTAAGTTAATGATTCACTGCATATATGCATGTAATATAATAAATGCAGTTTGTCATAAAGTTCTTGTCATGTCAACCTAGGATTAATTACGCACTTTCATTGTGGAGTTAACTTTAAAAATATATGCGGAATCACAATTTTGACCCTGATTTTGACGTTCAATGAGTAAGGATTATGATAGTGCCAGCGGGCAGTGGGTATTAACAATACATATTATTATTGTTATTGTTATTACAGTTATCAATGAGGAATAAAATTGAGAATGGAAATGGGGAATGTGTCAAAGAGACAACATCCCGACCAAATAAAAAACAGCAGCAGAGGGTCACCAACAGGTCACCAATACATGGATTTGATACCAACAGATGAAATACTAGATAAACTGGCACAAGTAATAGGTACAGTATCCTTCCAACTTGGTATAGAATTAGGACTACCTATAACATCATTAGATATTATACAGTACAACAATTGGCGGGATTTAGTAGCACAATGTAAAGATATATTATTTCAATGGAGAGAAGACCACAGAGTCCGGCCTACAATACGTGTCCTGGTCCAAGCTCTTGTAAATGTTGATAGAGGTGCTAAATGTTTGGAGGAAATCATTAAAACAGTTGGTGTGAAAAAATATACCCAACATGAGGAAGTTGAAGAGGAGAAGGAAGGAAAAGTTAAATCTCTAATGAAAAAACTGAATCCTATTCAGAAGAAGAAATAGGAAAGATGTTTCAGTTCTTATTTGTTTTATTATTTTACACCATCTAGGCTGTGTGTTAATCTTTGGGAACAGTTGTTATAGTGCCTCGTGTGGTTTACATGTTATAAATAGCAAATTATATACAAACAAGAAGATAAAAACTTTAAACAAATACAACTTGGAATATCGAAACAAAATGTTGTTGGCTCTACTAGTATCACATTGTCAGTGATATTGTTGGTTTTTTTCAAGACTACCTCTACACCTTGTTATTGGGAAAATATGCATCATTTTCATCAAATCGGGAAATTTAAAATAAACCATGAATTTGACTGAAACTTCAATTTACAGACCCATTTTCAAGAGTCAAACCCTGCTTTAGAATAACACCCTATTTTGTCTGTGTTGATAAATGAATAGACCCTCAAATGTGCACATATAGTCATTTTAGGCAAGAATATTGTTTAAATGAGTGTTTACAGTTTGTATTCATGCACAATTACTGCATGTACTACTAAGACTGCACTTTTTGGGAACAAAAAATGTCTTTTTGGAATAATTTTAAGCCATTTTTTTTCCAAATTGGTATTCTTCTCCAGGGGAAAAGCCTTTACTCTCCACTAATTTAAGGCAAACAATATCACTGATTGTAACAAGGGTAGATCCATGTAATCTTAATATACAATACATTTAATATACCTGAAGTATCTTTGCAAGTTCCATGTATAGGTAAATGCTAATTTTCCTCTTAACAGAAGATTTTATATTGAACTTATTAACATAGTAGTCAAGGTGGTTTTATATTTTACAAAGAGGACTTATTAAGTAGTAACAAATAGTATGAAAACTTGTCAAAGATATCAGACTATACAATTAGGTTGCTAGACACGCAGATCGTCTAATATTAGTATCATCCATGAGGCACGAATCTAAAGGGAACCAAATCTTCAAAGAGCAAATTACGAAGTTGAAGAGTTACCCATCTTATTAAATGTCACACTAATGTACCTATTATTTTATAATTCCTATCAACCTCATTTGATCCTGTTGTTTGTATCGTCACCCGTTTACTTTGTATTTAACATATTGAGCTAGTTGACCTACGTTTTATATCGAATGTTTGTTATGGGACATTCATTTCAAAAAAAATAGTTTTCTCTGTACAGATAACTTTTGCTTGTTCTGTTTTTACTTGCATTTTACATAACTATAGTCATAATTAGTTTTAATTTCCTTCAAATATATGTTAGTTTATAATTATTGGATTTTTTATTAATACCATTTTTTTGTAAATCTCCTCATTTTTATACGACTGCAAAAATTGAAATTTTTTTGGTTGTACTATATTGGTATCACGTTGGCGTCAGCGTCATCGTCGTCGTCGTCGTCCGAATACTTTTGGTTTTCGCACTATAACTTTAGTTTAAGTAAATAGAAATCTATGAAATTCTGACACAAGGTCTATGACCACAACAGGAAGGTTGGGATTGATTTTGGAAGTTTTGGTCTAAACAGTTTAGGAATAAGGGGCCAAAAAGGGTCCAAATAAGCATTTTCTTGGTTTTCGCATTATAACTTTAGTTAAAGGAAATAGAAATCTATGAAATTTTGACACAAGGTTTATGACCATAAAAGGAAGGTTGGGATTGATTTTGCGAGTTTTGGCTCCAACAGTTTAGGAATTAGAGGCCAAAAAAGGGCCCAAATAAGCATTATTATTGGTTTTTGCACAACAACTTTAGTATAAGTAAATAGAAATCAATGAAATTTTAACACACGGTTTATGATCACAAAAGAAAGATTGGGATTGATTTTGGGAGTTGTGATTTAAACAGTTTAGGAATTAGGGGCCAAAAAAGGGCACAAATAAGCATTTTTCTTGGTTTTCGCACCATAACTTAAGTATAAGCAAATAGAAATCTATGAAATTTAAACAGAAGGTTTATGACCATAAAAGGAAGGTTGGGATTGATTTTGGGAGTTTTAGTCTCAACAGTTTAGGAATAAGTGACCCAAACATTGTTTGATTTTTTCAAAAATTGAATAATTGGGGTTTTTTTATATGCCGAATCTAACTGTGTATGTAGATTCTTATTTTTTGGTCCCGTTTTCAAATTAGTCTTCATTAAGGTCCTAAGAGTCCAAAATTAAACTAAGTTTGATTTTAACAAAAATTGAATCCTTGGGGTTCTTTAATATGATGAATCTAAAAATGTACTTATATTTTTGATTATTGACCTAGTTTTCAAGTTGGTCCAAATCGGGTCCAAAATTAAACTTTGTTTGATTTCATCAATAATTGAATAACTGGGGTTCTTTGATATGCCAAATCTAACTGTGTATGTAGATTCTTAATTATTGGTCACGTTTTCAAATTGGTCAACCAACATAAAAGTTCAAAGGGTCCTAAAATTAAACTAAGTTTGATTTTAACAAAAATTGAATTTTTGGGCTTTTTTGATATGCTGAATCTAAAAATGTACTTATTTTTTATTATTGGCCCAGTTTTCAAGTTGGTCAAAATCAGGATCCAAAATTATTATATTAAGTATTGTGCAATAGCAAGAAATTTTCAATTGCACAGTATTGCGCAATAGCAAGAAATCTCCAATTGCACAGTATTGTGCAATAGCAAGTATTTTTAATTGCGCAGTATTGTGCAATAGCAAGAAATATCTAATTGCACAATATTGCACAATAGCAAGAAATTTTCTATTGGAGTTATCTTTCTTTATCCAGAATAGTAGTTGAATCAACTTAAATCATTGTTTTATACAATATACAATGTATATTAACTTTTACTACCAACTGATAAATTAAAACAATCTTTACCATTCAGCGATGACATGCACTTTTTTTTACATTTTAATATTTTATGATGTGTTGAAATGAGTAGTTATTGTTGCAAACTCCATTAGTAATTTGAATTTTTGGAATAAAGGAAAGGGGGATGTGAAAAAATGGGGGGCGGGGTTCAATTGTTTTCATTTCAGATTTCATAAATAAAAAGAAAATTCTTTCAACAATTTTTTTGAGAGGATTAATATTCAACAGCATAGTGAATTGCACAAAGACAAAAAACAAATTTTAAGTTTATTAGACCACATTCATTCTGTGTCAGAAACCTATGCTGTGTCAACTATTTAATCACAATCCAAATTTAGAGCTGAATCCAGCCTGAATGTTGTGTCAATACTAGCCCCAACCCTTCAGGGTTCAACCTCTGCGGTCGTATAAAGCTGCGCCCTGCGGAGCATCTGGTTTTAAGCTCTTATCTCAATTTGGGAATAAAATTGCATTATCTCGACTGGATTCGAGCGTCACTGATGAGTTTTTATACGACCGCAAAAATTTTAATTTTTCGTCGTATATTGCTATCACGTTGGCGTCGTCGTCGTCGTCTTGCGTCGTCTCGCGTCGTCCGAATACTTTAAGTTTTCGCACTCTAACTTGAGTAAAAGTGAATAGAAATCTATGAAATTTTAACAAAAGTTTTATGAACACAAAAGGAAGGTTGGGATTGATTTTGAGAGTTTTGGTCCCAACAGTTTAGGAATTAAAGGCCAAAAAGGGGCCCAAATAAGCATTATTCTTCGTTTTCGAACCATAACTTTAGTATTAGTAAATAGAAATCTATGAAATTTAAACACAAGGTTTATGCCCATAAAAGGAAGGTTGGGTTTGATTTTGGGAGGTTTGGTCCCAACAGTTTAGGGAGAAAGGGCCCAAAGGGTCCAACATTGAACTTTGTTTGATTTCATTAAAAATTGAATAATTGGGTATCTAATTTATAAATTGTATCCGAAGTTTTGATCTATCAACAAACATGGTCGCCATTGCTAAAAATAGAACATAGGGGTCAAATGCAGTTTTTGGCTTATAACTCAAAAACCAAAGCATTTAGAGCAAATCTGACATGTGGTAATATTGTTTATCAGGTCAAGATCTATCTGCCCTGAAATTTTCAGATGAATCAGACAACCCGTTGTTGGGTTGCTGCCCCTGAATTGGTAATTTTAAGAAAATTTTGCTGTTTTTGGTTATTATCTTGAATATTATTATAGATAGAGATAAACTGTAAACAGCAATAATGTTCAGCAAAGTAAGATTTACAAATAAGTCAACATGACGGAAATGGTCAGTTGACCCCTTTAGGAGTTATTGCCCTTTATAGTCAATTTTTAACCATTTTTCGTAAATCTTAGTACTCTTTTACAAAAATCTTCTCCTCTGAAACTACTGGGCCAAATACTTCTAAACTTTAATTGAATGTTCCTTAGGGTATCTAGTTTGTAAATTGTATCCGAAGTTATGATCTATCAACAAACATGGTCGCCATTGCTAAAAATAAAACATAAGGGTCAAATGCAGTTTTGGGCTTATAACTCAAAAACCAAAGCATTTATATAATTAGAGCAAATCTGACATGAGGTAATATTGTTTATCAGGTCAAGATCTATCTGCACTGAAATTTTCAGATGAATCAGACAACCTGTTGTTGGGTTGCTGCCCCTAAATTGGTAATTTTAAGGAAATTTTGCTGTTTTTGGTTATTATCTTGAATATTATTATAGATAGAGATAAACTGTAAACAGGAATAATGTTCAGCAAAGTAAGATTTACAAATAAGTCAACATGACGGAAATGGTCAGTTGACCCCTTTAGGAGTTATTGCCCTTTATAGTCAATTTTTAACCATTTTTCGTAAATCTTAGTAATCTTTTACAAAAATCTTCTCCTCTGAAACTACTGGGCCAAATACTTCCAAACTTTAACTGAATGTTCCTTAGGGTATCTAGTTTGTAAATTGTATCCGAAGTTGTGATCTATCAACAAACATGGTCGTTATTGCTAAAAATAGAACATAGGGGTCAAATGCAGTTTTTGGCTTATAACTCAAAAACCAAAGCATTTAGAGCAAATCTGACATGTTATAATATTGTTTATCAGGTCAAGATCTATCTGCCCTGAAATTTTCAGATGAATCAGACAACCTGTTGTTGGGTTACTGCCCCTGAATTGGTAATTTTAAGGAAATTTTGCTGTTTTTGGTTATTATCTTGAATATTATTATAGATAGAGATAAACTGTAAACAGCAATAATGTTCAGCAAAGTAAGATTTACAAATAAGTCAAATGACGGAAATGGTCAGTTGAACCCTTTAGGAGTTATTGCCCTTTATAGTCAATTTTTAACCATTTTTCGTAAATCTTAGTAATCTTTTACAAAAATCTTCTCCTCTGAAACTACTGGGCCAAATACTTCCAAACTTTAACTGAATGTTCCTTAGGGTATCTAGTTTGTAAATTGTATCTGAAGTTATGATCTATTAACAAACATGGTCGCCTTTGCTAAAAATAGAACATAGGGGTCAAATGCAGTTTTTGGCTCAAAAACCAAAGCATTTAGAGCAAATCTGACGTGGGTTATATTGTTTATCAGGTCAAGATATATCTGCACTGAAATTTTCAGATGAATCAGACAACCTGTTGTTGGGTTGCTGCCTCTGAATTGATAATTTTAAGGAAATTTTGCTGTTTTTGTTTATTATCTTGAATATTATTATAGATAGAAATAAACTGTAAACAGCAATAATGTTCAGCAAAGTAAGATCTTCAATTTAGTCAATTTGACCAAAATTGTCAATTGACCCCTTAAGGAGTTATTGCCCTTTAAAGACTTTTTTCACAATTTGTTCATCATGTTGACTTACTTTAAAAAATCTTCTCCTTTGAAACTGCTGTATCAATTTCAGCCAAACTTAGGCTAAATGAGTTTCAGAGTATCTAGTATAAACTTTATATTTTATTTCCTTGTATGTCAAGAAACATAGCACCTATGGCTAAAATAGAACATAGGAGAAAATGATTATTTTTGTTGGCTTTTGAAGAAAATAGGACGATCCAAAAAACATTTAAATAAATTGAAAAGCCAAAATAATCATTGATGAGAGATTTAACCAAAAGAATTAAGGTGAGCGATTCAGGCTCTTGAGAGCCTCTTGTTTGAAACACTCATACTAAATTATAGAGCATTTGCTCCCCTTGAACTCTGTTTGTCCTCTTCCCCATCATTTCCCTCTTTATTTGTTTAAAAGTCTTACTCTTTAATTGATTTACAGTAACAGCTGTTTTGTGATTTTGACATGTTATATTAATTAACGTAAACTATAATTTTAATATTGAACACATTTAACCGTTCAGTTTCCATGTATTTGTGTCTTATATGAAGAAGGTTTTAGGTCGTGTTTCCTAAACATCTTATTGCTATTTGTCTGCCATGACTGGACATCACCCAGGTTCCTGTAAAATTTTGACACAATACAAAATAACTGATGCCACAATGGAAACGGGCCAGCTGAAGGACGCCTCCGAGTGCGGGAATTTCTCGCTAAATTGAAGACCTGTTGGTGACCTTCTGCTGTTGTTTTTTATATGGTCTCTTTGACACATTGTCATAGGCAGATCCAGTGGGAAAAATTTGGTTGATTATATAGGGTATCACTGAAGCGTAACTGGACCCCAACCCACCCAGCCCTTTTTATCCGCCACTGATTGTTGTATAACATCAATAGTTGAAGTGGGACAGATTACCATTTTAGAAAACTGGGTTTCAATGCTAGTCAATTAGAGGAATATTTGATTTTCATTGGTTGTAGATATGAAATCTTATTTTATCATGAAGTCAGGTTTGATAATGACTTGAGGAATGAAGATTAACGACCCAATGTCATTTTTAGTATATTAAAATACAAAATGTATATAATTATGTGTACATATATATCACTGATTCAGTGCATGTGGCAATGGTAAATAAACACTGACAATGCAAGTCTTAGATAACATTAATATAATAAAATACGATAAAAAATCATGTCTTTTTCAGGACTTCTGATCCAACCATGTAGTATGGCACGTTATTGAGATATGGTTTTGGTTGATGGATGTTCATGAAGGACCTGTAGTACAAAGTATATCTCTGGATTTAGCTCTTTGTCAAAGTGTATTTTTAAAGTACTTTGCTTTGAGCTCAGTTCATTGTTATGCAATTCATTCTTTGTGAAATAAAGATTTGACAGACAACTCTCATGCTCAAGGATTTGTCAAAGTAGTATCACCTGTATGTACAATGTAAGTAATAGGGAGGTACATGTACATGTTAAAGCATTCTATTTCGATTTGAACCAAGCAATATATTTCCATTGACCAAATTTTAAAAAACCCAAAAAACTAATTTACACAACAATGCTACTCCCGCTACTGGAAATATGATGCTATGTTGTTTTAATACACCTGTTGCATACTGATTACTCAGTCCTGAGTGTAAATGGTCCTTTAATCATGTTATAACAAAAAAAATACCAGATGCTCTGCAGGGCACAGTTTTATACGACTGCAGAGTTCGAACCCTGAACAGTTTGGACACAACATTCAATCTTGAATTTGGATTGTGATTAAATAGTTGACACAACATATAGGTTTCTGACACAGAATGAATGTGGTGTAAGAACTTAAACTTAAAAACTTAAAAAAAATAATTTAGACATTTATCTACATGTATTATGGTCCACTATCCAAAATCTAAATGCATGGTTAGATTCAGCATATCAAAGAACCCCAAGAATTCAATATTTGAAATCAAATAAAGTTCAATTTTGAACCCTTTAGACCTCAATGTGGACCAATTTGATAACCGGGCCCAAATATCAAAAATCTAAATAAGTTCAATTTTGAACCCTTTAGACCTCAATGTGGACCAATTTGATAACCGGGCCCAAATATCAAAAATCTCAATACATAGTTATATATCAAAGAACCCCTTATATTTATTTTTTGTTGAAATCAAACAAAGTTTAAATTTGGACCAACTTGAAATTTACAAAAAATTACCAAAATAATGAAAATTGTTTAAAACTTAATAAAAAGGGCACAACCTCCTTAATGTGTCAATTGAACATTTTTGTTATGTTGATTTATTAGTAGATCTTACTTTGCTGAACATTATTGCTGCTTACAGTTTATCTCGATCTATAATAGTATTCAAGGTAATAACCTAAAACATTAAAATTTCTTTAAAAATTACAAATAGGGGGCAGCAACCCAATGATCAGTTGTCCAATTCATCTGAACATTTTGCGGCAAGATAGATATTGACTTGATAAACAATTTCACCTTCCTTTAAATGCTTTGGTTTTGAGAATTATTAGCCAAAATCTACATTTCCCCTTATTTTCTATTTTTAGCCATGGCGGCCATCTTGGTTAGTTGGCTGGGTCACTGCACACGTTTTAAAACTTAATGCCCTAATAAAGATTGTGACTTAGTTTTGTTAAACTTTGCCCAGTAGTTTCAGAGGAGAAGATTTTTGTAAAGATTACAAAAATTTACGAAAAAAATTGGTAAAAAATGACTATAAAGGGCAATATCTCCTTCAGGGATCAACTGACCATTTTGGTCATGTTGACATATTTGTCGATCTTACTTTGCTGAAAATTATTGCTGTTTACAGTTTATCACTGCCTATAATAATATTCAAGATAATAACCAAACACGGCAAACAAATTACCAATTCAGGGGTAGCACCCCAACAACCAGTTGTCCCACTCACAAGATCTGAACTTGATAAACCATTTTACCTCAGTCAGAGTTGTTCTAAATGCTTTGGATTCAGAGTTAAAAACCAAAATCTACATTTCCCCTATGTTCTATTTTTAGCCATGGCAACCATCTTGGTTGGTTGACTGGCTCACCGCACACGTGTTTTGAGCTAGCAGCAGTTTCAGAGGAGAAGATTTTTGTAAAAGTTAACGACGATGACAGACAACGCTGGTGTTATATAGCCAATCTCCCCCATGCCAGTTTTCCCCCGGGGGAAAGACTGACATGAGCCAATGTTTCCCCTGAGAAAATTTTGGACCATGGTCATTCTTCCCCCGTGGTATAAATTTCACTATATGTATATGCAAGTCTGGAAAGTTAACCGAACTGTGTTAAAATTAGACTTATTCATATACAAATTATGATTTGTTGTTAGTTTTCATTAACACAAGTCTGTTTACACATTTATCAGTCTGTCTACATGTTTATCAGTCTGTCTACATGTGTATCAGTCTGTCTATAGGTCAACTTGTCTGTCTTTCTGTTCACCAGTCTTTCCGTGTGTCCCATAGTCTTTCTACATTATTAATTATTAATTGTCTATAGATATTAGAAGATGTAGTATGACTGCCAATGAGACAACTCTCCATCCAAGTATCAATTTATAAAAGTAAAAACCATTATAGTTCAAGGTAAGGCCTTTAACATGGAGACTTAGCTCACACCGACAGCAAAGTATAAAGGGCCCCAAAAATTACTATTTTTGTTAGGTCAATGATACCAAGGGTTCACACAAGAGAATGGATGTAATTACCACATCAGCATGTGCTTCACGTGTATAATATAACAGGTATATATCTATAAATACATTTGAAATGTATAATTAGCTTTTGTAATATTAAACTAATACAAAAAAGTTACTTTTTTTTAATTCTAGCTGAGGTCTCCAATGTTATATTACAAGGCAGAAAATAAAGCTTCTCACGCTACTTAAGGGGGAATTGGCCTGGTCCTGCCCCCCTCCTCCCCAATCCCCCATACGCTGAGGGGAAACAGTGGGATCATGTAAATTTTCCAGGGGATTAAAAAAGCTCACTTGGCCCTGTTCTCCTAATGCTCAGATTGGTTGTCATCGTGCAACACAGTTAATAACACCACATAGGAAAAACATAGAACTCTTTTTGTCATAAGACACTGTCAAATATCCAAACATGCTATCCACGCTCATCTGTGTCCACACTTGTTTAATTGAAAAAAATATGTAGGGAATTCAATGACATATATTTCATTGTATTTCACTATACGTGTAAAGGAAGAAAGGATGACTCCGAGGCTTTTATGGAAAACAATTATGCAAAATAAAACTTCAGACGTAATACTTAACAAGATACGTTATTATACCCTATAAAAAATATAACTGAATTCCATACGACAACAAAACTAAAAAGTCACACAACTTTGTTAAATGAGATATTCGTGCTAGAATTTAATGTTAGTAAGTAAATTGTTTTGTCTTTGGGAAAAGCAATTTTAGTTTATAGAAAAGCATTTCACCAAATGACTAGTCCGCAATATCCCAATGTATTTAGATATATACATCGAGTAAGTTCTAGCACATCCACACAAATGTCTTCTAATATGCTTATTATTCCAAAAACTCAAACTAAGTAGTATGAACGCTTTTTTTTTATATCTTGAAGTATTTTAAATATCAAATTTGTCTACAATTTGAAAATAATGTAACACAAATGAATATTTAACAAATATTGAAAATTTTTGTTTAATTAGTTGGTTTTTTTTATAACATTATACTAGTTTAGTATTGTATTAGTATTTTTATTGATGAATTTATGCCATATTTGTTGTTTTTATTTCGTTTAAGGACATCGTAACTTTTAGGCCTATCCTAAAACACCTATTTATATATCCTAACTTTAGGACATATCTTATTTTAGGACACCTTCGTTAACATGACTTAGGACTAAGACGTGTCCTAAGACCATCATAAGACATGTCCTAGTCCTAGGACAGCTTCGTTGACACGGCCACTGTATAATTTCTTGCCATCCGTTTTAAGTATAATTTTAATGCATTTTATTCAGTTTGCTTCATTCCCGCCAAAATCGTCCTTTTGGCGACGTCTTTTGACGTTGTCAGTGCTCCTAAGTATTGTTACGTTACCATAGACCTTTGAAGTTCTACACAATCAACAAGATTTGTGTGTAGAAGCCATAAATGTCCATTTGGTAGCAAGAGGGTTAACAGTGTTAGTGTCCGATTCATAAATAATGCCATTCTACGTCTCATCGTTCGTAAATGTTGAGATGTGATATAGTTTTCAGTATCTAGCTTCGTTTTATATAAGCGGTATGCAGATAAAAATATGAAGATGTTAACGAGTTCTGTGCCACAGGGCCGATTATCGGCCCAAAGTCATACTCCTTTCAGTGTCAAAGGGCCGATTCATCGGCCGATGGTAATGATGTAATGAACTACGTAATGTACTATGACGTCGCCGTTTTTGTGATAAATTTAATTCCTCCGTCTTGAAACCTTCGCGCGTTTTTTTACCAAGATCAAAAGATATGAAAGGTAGCTTTTTTATGAAATTTATGAAAATAAAATTATGTAAGGATGCATTTATATATATGTATATAATATTTAGAACTATAGCGTCTCAAATCCACTCTTTTTTCCCGACGCTATTGCAGTAGGTCATTTAGTATAGTTATGTATTATATAGGATTACTTTCCTAATCTAGCTAAAGTTTTTAAGCGTTTACTTTACAAAAATTGAAAGAATATAAAACAAATAAAACTGTACAAACATAAAATATAGAAGATAGAAGTTACTCAAATACCCTTTACAAAGAACAGATTAGAAAACGTGCAAAAAATTAAAAAAAAAAGTACTTAAAAGTGCACTACACAATAATGAATGACGTGATTGTTAACACAGTCATCGGATTATGGGTGGTTAGTTAGTTTATCATCCTGAGTGAGGGATCACACATAATTTAACCAGAGTGTAGGACATATAAAAGAATACTGCAGAGAAATTTTAAAACCATTGCCTATTTCATGCTGATTTTCACAATTCATTCGACGAAGAAGTTTGTCTTGATAACATACAGTTATGCCCATGTTCCATTTATTTTGAGAATTTTAAGGCATGGAATAAATTTCGATGATTTTTTTTTCCCTGTGTTTAATTTTTCTAGACTTTATACGGCATACATTTATAGAAATTTCAAAGTCAAAACACTTAAAACATGAATAATAAATCAATCATTATGGGTTGTATACAACACTGTGTCTAAACCACACCGGCAAAATTTGCTCGGACTCGATGCTATCTAACATCCGGAACAATGACGGAACACCAATAGACAAAAGAAAGGTAGGTTTCTCCTTATTTTTTTATTCTTTTTATGATATCGAAGAATAAATATACATATACAACTATTTTCTATTGTGAGATGCAATATTTTCTACAACCGTTCTCTATTAACGGAGAAATAAGTCAAAATGCATGTCAAAATGACGAATTGAGTGAACCTTGCCTCGAAATTGTTTAATTTCTCGTTGAATTGTTCACATTGTACGGAAAGAAAGGTACGGGAAGATAGATATTGACACGGAGATTGCAAATTTAGTTATTATGAGCATCTCAATAATTGTAACTTTGTGTATGGAACGAAAGAAATGGGTCATGTTAAAATCGAACTGGCCGGTTTCGTCAATGTATACATCCCGGTTTCGTCATAGATTTCAAAATGCATAACCCGGTTTGGTCAAATAAAAAAAATCGTAATCGCATTACATTATAATAGATTATTTAACTTCAGCGTTCAAAAGGAGTTTTGTGGGTCGTTCGAAAACAAGTTCGTTCACCGGACAGCGGCTTATTATTTATATGAGTCTCCGATTTCAAATAAATAATACGCAAATTCATACTCTTATATAACACAAATATTTTAATTTTACTTTGCATTCCGAAATTTTTTAACAGCATATTGAGATTAAAGCTCTCTAAATATGCTTTTTCTATATGAGTTATGGGAAAATATGTTGAACATTTTTAAACTTGAAATTAAAGTTTACGGTCTTAAAAATCGAAACACACAATTGATATGTGATTTTCTCGCACAAAAGAATGGACACCTTTATAAGTAATCTAATCATTCCATGTATGTAATCTTTTCTACCATCGTTAAAAATAAATCTTCTGAAGGATAAACGTCGATAATAAGACAAATGTATATGCATGCATAATCGACATAGAAAATGAATGTAGGATTACAACTACCATGCATTAAAATAAAATTTATTTATAACTATACTGCTATGTACAAATAAGTATAATAGTCTCAGGTCATCGATAAAATTCAATAATAAATATTTTGTTAACATTATTAAAAAAAAAAACAGTCTGCACTGTCGCCATTGTGTTATGATGATCGTACACTGATGTTGGACAATATATTTTGACAATATATACGGACAGACGGATTCAGTTTGTTTCAAAGTGGGCGTATTTCGAATAACTTTTACATACCGCCGAGCGTAACGAGTCGAACAATATTTTGATTATTTTTTGCTTTACAAAATCTTTAAATACAGGAATCAATAAAGTTTTGGCAACCAAAGGTGGGGTCGGGGCGTGCAACATATACGTCATCTAGATTCGCCACTTATCTTATAAAGTGTATACCGAATTAAAATATTTTAAGAAATGAGAAAACAGGGACACCCGGGCAATCGGATTATGTCAGTTGGATTATGTTTCTCATAATAAATGCCGAATATCAAGTTCTTTTTATCGATTTCTATACATTTTTTTTCAAATATATGTAAAAGTTATATAGGAAAATGATAAGGCAGACAAATATACAAATAAATCGACTTGGCCGATATCCTAATAAAACTTATTGACCTTAATTACGATTTTTTTTTCATTTCTTTGCGTTTTTACACGCCCACCCCAATTTTGACAGACCGTATTATTGTATACACCCCCTCCTTCCATCCGTCCGTTCCTCCGTCTATCAGTCATTCTGTCCGTCCGTCCGTCTATCTATCCGTCTGTCCACTATAAACATGTCGCACCGTTACTTCCTGACAGCTTATCTCATTTTCTTAAAATTTAACATAGTTATTTCTTATAATGGCCAAACGATCTGTAAACCTTTTAGTGAAAATCAAATTAAATCTTTTTGAGTTACAGAAAATGTAAGTGAAACAGGAATGTGTTTTTTTTTTTTTTAACATGTCGCGCCATATCTCAAAAACGAAGTATTATAACTGCATCAAACTTTATACACTTCTTAGTTATATAAGAAAACATATATGGTAAAACAAAAACAAAAAAGGGGGGGATTTAAACATGAAAAGTTCATTCAAATTCCAAGCGACAACAACCCGACCATAGAGCAGAAAACAGCCGAAGGCCTCAATGGGTCTTCAATGAAGCGAGAAACTCCCGCATCCGGTGGTGTCCTTTAGCTGGCCCCTTAATAAATATGTATACTAGTTCAGTGATAGTGGATTTCATTGTAAACTGCGAATACATGTATATTTATCATATTTAATGGATAATTTTAACTATGATACAAGTTTTGGCACAAATCGCGAATTTACTATACAGGCTCTGTCAAAGGACGAGTTAAGGTTTATTCATCATTTTTTATTATTTGTACTTTTGTTGTACTGTTTGTGTTAGCGACAACACTTTGACTCAGTCCATTTCCCGAGTCACAGGCTTGTAATTCCATGGTTGTCTTTGATTGCTTTATACCATATGCGTTTTGAACATAAAATAGGCAGGTAGTTTTCTTGTTTGAATTGTTTTACATTTATAATTTAGGACCCTGTTATAGCTTGCTTTCATGCGGTTTGTGTGTTTTTCTCCTTGTTTAAGGCATACGGTGACCTAAACTTGATTGATTCAACATCATTTTTGTGTCTAAAAGAAAGTTGTCTCATTGTCAATGTATATGGGATAAGTGGTTACCGTCACTTCTTCTAAATAAGACCTAGATATAAATGACGGTGATGTTTTGCAAACCAACTTTTATTCACATTGAAAATACAAAACTGTCAGATACATGTATTGTTTTCGAAAGTTATCTTGAAGTTTCAATTGAATTCGAACTGTAAAAAAGATGAATTTGAACTGTAAAAAAAATGAATTTGAACTGTAAATATAATGTGAAAAACATGCCTAGGAAAATAAATGTGCTTACCAGAAACGGGTATAAAGTTACAAATCTCACTGCTATGTTATGGATGCTTAAGTGTGAAAACTTGATTTAGTGCGCAAGGAACACAGTATATGGCAGGACTGCATGCATGATAAACTTGTGCAGAACAGTATAGACTATAGTCGGTTTGGGACTGTTCGTCAATGATTGAATGCATAGTGTATATAATATAGTATAGTAAATTAAAATTATGGCACAATCAAAACACATACTTTTATTTTTTATCTTTCCATTCTACTATTATAAACAAAGAAAATATAATAATGTTACAAAATAATTAGATACCAGTGTTTGCTATTGATTATTTATATTCCATTTAAAATTAGTTTGAAGTTAAGTGAAATAAGGGATACGCCTTTCTTTAGGAAAATGTGTATTATCATAATTAACTATGTCCAAAAGTGCCTGTTTAAATTAGATTTTAACACGTCAAGTTTACCTTACAATAAATATATATTTAAATTCTCGAAAGACACTGTTCAGATCCGTGCCAAAGTTGCTTTTCATAAATTGTTTGTTAAAAAAAACGAAAAAAAAACCGGGTGATATATATAAACGAAACCGGGTGATTGTGTAGTAACAACATTGACGAAACCGGTTTATTTTAATTTGACATGAACCTTTTCTTTCGTTCCATACACAGAGATAAAATTATTGAGATGCTCATAAAAACTAAATTTGCAATCTCCGTGTCAATATCTATCTTCCCGTACCTATCTTTTCGTACAATGTGAACAATTTAACGAGAAATTAAACAATTTCGAGGCAAGGTTCACTCAATTCGTCATTTTGACATACATTTTGACTTATTTCTCCGTTAATAGAGAACGGTTGTAGAAAATATTGCATCTCACAATAGAAAATAGTTGTATATGTATATATATTCTTCGATATCATAAAAGAAATTAAAAAATAAGGAGAAACCTACCTTTCTTTTGTCTATTGGTGTTCCGTCATTGTGCCGGATGTTAGATAGCATCGAGTCCGAGCAAATTTTGCCGGTGTGGTTTAGACACAGTGTACAAGGAAAGTATTTAATATTGTACTTATCGTGTGAAAATGCCGGATTGTGCCGGCCAAATTATTCCAGGTCAACATGACACTTTTAATTGATACATGTAACAAGTTTCCTAGTAAAATACATTGATCTTTGATCGGTGCATGTCTGTACTCATTTATTATGTGTCCCATCTTCCAAATAAAAAAAAGCAAAACCGCAAACAACCTAAAATCTTTGTGAACAATTATAAATTCTAAATTAAAATCACAGTGACTTAATGGTCCGTGTATATCTGCGTCCATTCGTTTTTTGTTTTGAAATATCAAAAACAAAAAACAAAAAACGAAAGTGTTTTCATTTTTCGTTTTTGATTTCATAAAAACCAAAATGAAAAACGAAAGTGTTCTCATTTTTCGTTTTTGATTTCTTAAAAACCAAAAGGAAAAACGAAAGTGTTTTCATTTTTTGTTTTTGATTTCTTAAAAATAAAAATGAAAAACAAAAGTGTTTTTGTTTTTCGTTTTTGATTTCACAAACAAAAAACGAAAAACAAAAGTATTTTCATTTTTCAATTTTGATTTCTCAAAAAACTAAAATCGAAAAATGAAAGTGTTTTCATTTTTCATTTTTGATTTCACAAAAACAAAAAACGAAAAACGAAAGTGTATTTATGTTATCTTTCCAACACAGTTTAATTGTCATTCAAAAAATGACAATGTTGTCATTTGTCATTCATTTAAAGGTCGTTAAAGTATACATGCACAGCGGTTGTCAGATCAATACTACTTCAATCGAAGATAATGTCGACGGATGCAGACGGATGCAAAAGTCTTTAGCAATCGGAACAATATGGATGCGTGAACTTTATTACTTTTAAGTTTAGAAAGGTCGATCCAAGATTAGTAGAATTGATGACCAAGATCCATCTGCCAGTATTTTACGAACTACGAGGACGATAATGTGTTTTGCTTGATTTAATTTTCAAAATTTCCGCAATTTCACAATTCAAACTGGGATATTAAATTGGTTTGTCATTAGGAGCCTATAAGGTATTAATTTTGCTTATTTGTGAAGCCTATAAGGTGACATTAACTAGAGGTCGTTGATGGGGGATTATGGAATTGGGAATAGTGGACAAAAAATATAAACAATAGAGACAATGGACCAAGAAATAAATAAAATAGCTAGAATAATGGTGTTAAAATGTAATGATAAGAGAATAATTGTCAAAAAGTATAACAAATAGAGAAATATGGCATAAAATATCACAGAAAACAGAAATTAAGAACCCCGAATCCAGACCATCATACTAGTTGCCTTAATGACCGTTAGTTTGTCTCTGGGAGATTGCTATTGGTTATCATATGGTTTCTCTTTATTTCTATGTCTATTAATTCAGAAGCATGCTTTCATTATTTACCAACATTTTACATATCACATTATAAAAAAAGACTATTTTTTTGCAAACTACCATAGATTTCCGGTAATTGTTCTGCATAGACCACACAACATTGGAGTCCCTGTACATTTTTTTCAAGTGGACCGCAGTAACCCACCCTACCCCATTATTACATAAAAGTTGATAAACAAATGTCTACGGAAATACTTCTGTCCGAACAATGTGTAAAGGGGAGCTTGGAAGCTGGTGTCTGCTGGAGAAAAAAATCAAGGTTGCTGTTTAGCTTATTTTTTTTCAAAGATAGGTCCAAAGTTGGGGTCGAACACCGAACCCCATCCTTACCGAAAATGTAATACAAATTGTCCTCACTAGGTGCAAAGGGAAGCTGGGTAGCTGGGGTCTACAGTAGAAAAATCCAGGGTGTTGTTCTGCTTAGTTTTTTGTTCTAAAGTAGGTCTAAAGTTGAGGTCGTATACCCTACAAAAACCCTTACCACAGACAGTTAATAAAAAAATTCTGCGGCTGCCGCAATACTTTTATCTGCTCTAGGTGAGAACGTAAGCTAGAGATCTAGGGCCTACTTGATCAAAATTACAAGTTAATTTATAGCACGGATCCATTTTTTTTAAGCTAATAAATAATTTACTTGCCCACCATACTTTGAATACAAAAAATAAACCTTTGTCAAGTCATATTTAAGCGAAATCCACTAGTTCAGAGGTAGAATGTTTTGTAAAAACAGTTTTGTGTGGCAAAAAAAAAGTTAAAGCACGATTGCAACTTTCTTTCCTTTAATGCAGAATTATTGTTACTTTTCATGAACTATTTGACAGGATGCCGATAATAAGGAAAGCTATTTCACCCAATAGTGCAATTTTGCCATTATTAAAAAAAATCATAATTATTTACGATTCTATAAATACTCCAAGTGTTGACTATTTAAAATGTAGAGCGGGCAGTACGCTGTGTAATATATCGAAAGCGATTGATTTTGGCTTTATATAACTAATAATAACATAAGATGTATGTTTCATTATAATTCGTTATTCTGATTGGCTAACTGCACATCTCATGTTACATCACACAACGAAAATCATTATTCATGATGACACGAGGTCCCACAATAAAGTGCAAAGGTGAATTTAATAAAAACTTGATAAAAATCGTTTTTTCATGATCCTAGCTAACACATGTAATTATAAATATTGAATGCTTCTTTTTGTAACTTCATAGGGTTGTAAAAGCGTTGACCGTGCGTACATTTTCAGAATGAAGCGCTTCCGCTTTTCATACAAAATGTATTTCGGTCATCGCTTTACACCTCAATAAAGTAACAAAAAAAAAGCATTCAATTCTTAAATAAACCAGAAATGAAATTTTAAAATTCATTGAAAAGTGTCTTCGACTGCTTAATTATATTTTAAAAACTGATGATATAGTGGTTATATATTAAGAAAAACATTTTAAGTACGTTTGAGTCTTATGCAATATTTGTGTTTTTATATATTTGAAAACTGACTGCTACCGACTGGTTGCTTGAGCCTGGTCTCACAAACTCCGCATTTTCATTACAGCCGATTAAAATTGAGTGTGTAGACAAAGGTAATATCTTTGGATCGCTGGTTTGTTAGCTGAACTATGAAGTAACTAGGTAAGGTTAACCACCCTCATGTAGAAGGAGCCTAGTCCTACAGACAGATTGATTGGTTATTTGTCGAACTAGTCTACTCTTAAAGGAGGGTAGCCATGGCGTTGTCAGTTTGTTTTGGATTTATGAGTTTGACTGTCCCTTTGGTATCTTTCGTCCCTCTTCTTTTACCTAACCTAATAATACAAGCAAGCTAACCAAGGATAGGTTACCTTTGGCTACACACTCAGTGCAATCGGCTGTAACTTTTTTACATTACAAGTTGCAACACCTTGCCAAATCATTAGGTTCCAATAAACGTTTGGAAAATTTAGTTAATGTGCTTTCCCATAGGGTTTTATGCAGAACAATTACCGGAAATCTATTATGGAAACTTGCAAAAGCAATATCAAAATCGAAATCTAAGTGAACAATCAAGTTACTCACATTAAAAAAGGTTGAGACATTGAAGGCCAAATATTTTTTTTATTCTTGCGTGTCTTATTATAATCAGACGGTAATTTTAGAAAATTAATATTAAGACAAACATTAATGTCGAGTTTCATTGCATGGTGAAATTAACACTACAATACAAATAAAGGATTCTCAAATGATCATGACTTTTGCTTGTAGTAAAATGATCAATCAATCAATCAATCAATCAATCAATCAATCAATCAATCAATCAATTGATCAATCAATAAAATTGAGAATGGAAATAAAAAATGTGTCAAAGAGACAACAGCATAACCAAAGAGCACAGCCAAAGGCCACCAATGAGTCTTCAACACAACGAGAAAATCCCGCAACCAGAGGCGGGCTTCAGCTGGTCTCTAAATAAAAATTTATATATACTAGTTATGTGAAAATGGACGTCACACTTAACTTAGATTAAAAAAAAAAACATAAAAAAACTAACAAAGATCAGAGTCTCCTGACTTGGGACAGGCGCAACAATACGGCGGGGCTAAACATGCTTTGTGAGATCTCAACCCTCCCGCTATACAACTATATCTAGCTTATGTAGAATAAACAAACACGTACAGCAATATGCACAGAAAAACTCAGTTTAAAAGAAATCCGAGTCCAATGACAAAATAGTAAACAAAAGAAACTACACAAAATGAATATGATTCATAAATTAACAAAGAACTACTAGCAGTAACTGACATGCCAGCTCCAGACCCCAATTAAACATATCGAAAGAATATATAGATATAAGAAGATGTGGTATGAGTGCCAATGAGACAAGTCTCCATCCAAGTCACAGTTTGTAGCAGGAAACTATTATAGGTTAAATTACCCCCTTCAACACGAATCCTTGGCTCACACCGAATAGCAAGTTATAAGGATCCCCCAAAATGACTAGTGTAAACCCATTCAAACGGGAAAACCAAAGGTCTAAACTATATATAAAACTAGAGGCTCTAAAGAGCCTGTGTCGCTCACCTTGGTCTATGTGTTTTGGTGATGGTGATGTGTTCGTAGATCTTACTTTACTAAACATTTTTGATGCTTACAATTATCTCTATCTATAATGAACTTAGCCTAGTAGTTTCAGTGGAAAATATTTTGTAAAAATGTACAAATTTATGAAAATTGTTAAAAATTGACAAAAAAAAAGGGCAATAACTCCTTAAGGGGTCAATTGACCAATTTGGTCATGCTGACTTATTTGTAGGTCTTACTTTGCTGTACATTATTGTTGTTTACAGTTTATCTCTATCTATATTAATATTCAAGATATAACCACAGCTGCAACATTTTCTTAAAATTACCAATTCAGGGGCAGCAACCTAACAACGGGTTGTCCGATTCATCTGAAAATTTTATGGCAGATAGATCTTGACCTGATAAACAATTTAACCCCATGTCAGATTTGCTCTTACTGCTTTGGTGTCTGAGATATAAGCCAAAATATACATTTTACTCCTATGTTCTATTTTTAGCCATGACGACCATCTTGGTTAGTTGGCCAGGTCACCGGACACATTTTTTATACTAGATAGCTTAATGATGATGGTGGCCAAGTTTGGTTGAATTTGGCTCAGTAGTTTCAGAGGAGAAGATTTTTGTAAAAGTTAAGACGACGGACGCCAAGATATGAGGAAAGCTTACTTGATACTTCGGGCCAGGTGAGCTAAAAAACGAGAAGCGAGAACGACATCGACAAACGACAACTACTGTTTTTTTGTGTGATTTGTTTATTACTAGACCAAATATTTCATGATTTTTTATTATCTAGGACTGTACTTTTGATTAATAATTGATTACATAGTTTAATAAAAACATAATGTGTGTATAGCAAACATATTAACTTTGGCTTGAAAGACGTATATTTAATTGTTTTCAACTCGCTCTGCTCGAAAAAAATTGACAAGAAGAAAATCCTAAGATTGAACGAGTTTGTTCAGCAATATTATTAAAATTAATATATATATTAATTTTCTCATACACATAAGTATAACGAAATCAGAGATACCTTTTAATTAGATTAGTTCGTCTAATTTACAAATGTAGTATTATCTGTAGTAAATTTACTGACTTCTTTAATAAAGGATTTGGATACGAATGTGTACAAAGTACATAAATGCCCCACTCGCACTATCATTTTCCATGTCTAGTGGACCGTGGAATTGAGGGTCAGAACTCTATATTTGGCATTAAAATTAAAAAGATCATATGATATAGAAAATGTGTACTGAGTTTCAAAAAAAAATATCTGTACATTAACTTCACTTTCAGGTATAGAGATGTGATTTTTTTTCTGAGACAAGTGCTTGTGACAATCCAAAAGAACTTGTAGTCATCCGATGTTCAGTACTTCAGTACTTTGATTGTTTGAAAACGAGGTAAAAATACCCTGCCACATTCAGTATGTGTTTTTGTTAGACCTTTTTTTTCTTCTGTTTTGTATCGATCTCACGCGTTAAGCCCTTTTCCACTGATTTGTATAGTTTGTTCTTATGCTGTGCTGTAACAAAACTGTCCCAGCTGTTTATAAGCATGTTAAACGCCGCAATATATTGCATGTGCCTGCTCCAACTCAGAAGCATGTAGTTCAGTGGTTGTCGTTTGTTGATGTCTTTTCTATGTGTTTTTCGTAATTCATGTTGTTTTAAAATAGGCCGTTATTTTTCTCAATTGAACTGTTTCATATTTTTCAAATGGACTATTGTAGCCGACAATACCGTATGTTTTTTCTCATTGTTGAAGATTACATGGTTGCCTATAAATAGTTTCTTACATTCACTACATTTTAACTTTGTTGGATAGTTGACTCATTTGCATTAATACCAAATCTTCTTATTAAAAGTTGAGAGGTGTGTGTATTTCTTTGGAAAATTTCAATGTTTTTCTTCCAGTTTGAATAGAATATTTTGACATTTTGCTGTGCTCTTGTATTTGAGTTAAGAGCCAACCAAAGATCACGGCCTGTTGGTGGGTAGTTGATGACTATATGGTAAGCTCTGGATGTCTTTTTGAGTATTTCATACGGTGATTTGGTGATGTCTTCATGCCATGCATTGTCCAATTACTTTATATAGACAGCTTATCAGTCAACCTGATCTATCAAAATAGCTCTCCTCGCCTTTTGTATAGTCAGACAAAAAACAAGATATAAACTGACTTAGCTTGGTATATACATGTTTATTTAATATACTCATATAAATATAAAAAAGAAGATGTGGTATGATTGTCAATGAGACAACTCTCTACAAGAGACCAAAATAACACAGACATTATCAACTATAGGTCATTGTACGGCCTTCAACAATGAGCAAAGCCTATACCGCATAGTCAGTTATAAAAGGCCCCGAAATGACAATGTAAAACAATTCAAACAAGAAAACTAACGGCCTAATTTATGCACAAAAATTGAATGAAAAACAAAAATGTAACACTGAATTACAGGCTCCTGACTTGGGACAGGCACATACATTTTGAATGTGGCGGGATTAAACATGTTAGCGGGATCCAAAATTCAAGTCAAATTGATATTTGAAAACAACATGAAAATCAAAAAAGTGTAAAAAAAAAAAAAATATTTTAATAAATGTTGAAAATATTATTGTGTTTGTGAGTGGAAAACTACTTAAAATTGTAGAAATATTCAAAAGTACATTTGTAGCTCTCGATCGCGTTTTTGTTCTGCGGCTACGTTAACGGAACACCAATCAAGTAATCGATCTTCATAACTATGGCTTCAATATTCAATGGCATAAAATATCATGTTCTGCTTGTCGTAGACTCAAAAAGACTTCAAGTTGGAATAGATCTACGAAGACTAAAGAACGTTCATGTGTTGTTTGGCAATTGTACATGCCCACGACACCGATGTCCAGATATTGTTCGGAAGATGTTTTGAGAAGTTACGATGCTACCGGACATAGAAAATTAAACTGTTACAGTATATTACAGAACACAAAACTGGCTACTTTTGCTGTAAATATAAGTTAAAAACCGGACATGGTTTACATTAAAGCTAAAAATCCAAATCCCACGGCATCAAATAATTTAAAAAAAAAAACATATGACCTTTAACATTGGAGGGCTAAACTAGCATTGAGCCGTGTCCAGATCCTAAATAGAAAATAAAGACATGTGAAGTTAATTAACACGGGACAAAATCGAACACAAGATATAGAAAAAATACCAATTATTAATGAACAGGGCTTTTATTACTGTTCTTCATCTTGAAAGGAGCTGGAGTGTCTTCAACGAGGAACTAGACCATTGATCCTCATTATACAAAAGTAACATAGGTTAGTGCATCGGACTGCAAAAACGTAAGTTCCTGGTTCGATCCCCGTTCCGGGGAGAAAATTTCCAATCCACTATTAATAAATATGTTTAAACTAACAAGAGCCACACACTTGACTTTGTGGATTACATTATTTTTATCTTCATCCTACATATGTCTTTTGATATTGTTCATATATGTAAATACTAGCAGTCTTACACTGTATCTATATATTTTGCTCCGAGACCAGAACATTATAAAATAGATAAAACAAAACTTGCGCTTTACATTAAGAAAGGGTCTGAAGGATTTTGTATCATTTTTTCCAGTTCTTCTCGGGTCCTTGAGCCTTTCCCTCGCCAACACTATAAAGTTTGCTTAATTTGTAAAAGAGGCTAGTTACGCTTATGTATTATCATCTTAGATTAACCTCTCCAAACTTAAAAGTAAAGATCACGCACCCGTATTGTTTAGATTGATAAAGACTTTTGCATCCGTCGACATTTTCTTCGATTAAAATACTATTGATCTGACAACCGCTGTGCATGTATACTTTAACGACCTTTAAACGAATGACAAATGACAACATTGTCATTTTTTGAATGACAATTAAACAGTGTGGGGAAAGATGAATTGAATACACTTTTGTTTTTGTGAAATCAAAAATGAAAAATGAAAACACTTTAATTTTTCGATTTTAGCTTTTGAGAAATCAAAATTGAAAAATGAAAATACTTTTTGTTTTTCGTTTTTTGTTTTGTGAAATCAAAAACGGAAAACGAAAACACTTTTGTTTTTCATTTTGGTTTTTAAGAAATCAAAAACGAAAAATGAAAACACTTTCGTTTTTTGTTTTTTGTTTTTGATATTTCAAAACAAAAAACGATTGGACGCAGATATACACGGACCCTTAATATTGTACGGTTGTCAAGAATTAATGAACACATTATTTTTCATATTAAGATACGATAGAAATTTCATATTAAAAGAACTCTGACAATGTTAGATCAGGTCTTCATTTTATACAAATAATTAATTGATGACATTTCGGAAGATCATATAATAAGAAACAAAAAAGGGTTGAAAATTGCCAGTCGAAAAGAAGAGATTTTTCTATATGTTCTGTACTGAATATCCCTAGTGGCAGGAAAAGACCGAAACATGTAGATGCATGTGTGCTCTCTGTCGTAAAGTTGTTCATAAATTATGTAATAAATAGAAGAAACACAGCAGATGATGTAACACTGACGAATACAATATCTTTCTTGAGAAATATATGAATCTTGAATTTTGTATCCCAAGCTCATATAATGAAGTTGGTATATGATTTAAAGACAGGTTTGCCTTCTCCGGGTAGGGCATTTGATTTTCTGGTATCATGCAGTTGGATACAGGAAAACTGAAAGAAGTAAAGTCAAACTTACAATCGGTGCAATTATTTTCACTGTGCTTAAACGGCTGTGGGTAACTTAAGTTACCCACAGCCCAAGATGGAGCCGCCTTGCGTCGGTTAGATACTTTTCTTCTATAGAATAACAATACCACGAATGTATCAATTAAACAACTGAATTTAAAAGTTCTATTAATCGTTTAGGTAAACCCCTAAACTGAAAAGGTGATAAAATTCTACAAAATAAACGATCACAGCACGATTTAAAAAAGACACTTAGGCTGTCCGTAACTTCAAAACAACTTGTCCGTAACTTTTTTCATCATACCAATAGAGATGTTCGTAACTTTCAAAGAATCGACATACGCGGATGTAATGTTTAAACTTATGATAGAGATTGCATCGAATACATATTCAGAAAACGAAGTAGATTTCTAGTATGAAATAATTCATTGTATCGATGGAAGACAAAATTGGGAAAAATATGAAAAAAATCACGAAAAATCCGCAAAACTCGGGTCTCATTTTGTATAACGTCGGGGTACCCGAATCGCCTAGTTCGGAGGGTTGTTTCCGATCATAGCAGATAAACTGTTGAAACATCATTGTTCGTTTTTATTTTTGAACAAGTAGACTACACATACTTGGACGTTGCGCATAATGATATTGAGGCACCCTGGCCAAGATTTACAGTAAATGGGAAAACTTTAAAAAAGGACATTTTGTATAAATGAATAAACCTAGTTTTACAGCTAGCTGCATATTTCATTTGTATGCAAGTTGCATTAAATCTCATTAAACTGAATAAAACTAAAAGACACAATAGGTAAAAGTCAGTGACAATAAAAGGAAAAGAGCAGTCAACATAGTGTAACAATTCGACATAGTATATAAAAATATAAATAACTACGTAGGACAACAGGGTAATTTAATAGTCTAACAACCCCTGATAACATACAAAGAGAGAAAAAAAAACATACTAGGAAACATATTCAAAAAATCATAACATATCTAACTGGTGGGATGTATAAATACCGAGTCGCGTCAAAGAGTATTCATCAAAATACACATCTATAGAAAGAAACAGAGGTGAAGGTAAACCGCAAACATATAATTAAACTCAAAACATTAAAGAGTATGGAAAAGCCTTGGTCTGACAAGCGAAAAACGTCGATAAGACGCACATCAGTAAATAAAAGTTCAAACCATAACCAGGATGGAGTACCACAAACCCCACATAAAACGTCTGTGGTGTAAGTATGATGCGTTAATAAAATCACATTTGGTGGTGAATGAGTAGTATAAACCGCCGCAAAGGTTACAAATATGATGTTAGTTGTCTTCTAATTGTTGAAATTATAATTCTTAAAATTATAAATCAAAAGTTACCCACATCTAAAAATAAAGTTACGGACAGTCTGCTTAGTTTCGATCAAAAAGTTACGGACATCTTATGCATTTTTTAAAGTTGACCTTGCGCTTTAGTGAACTCTATATTAACAAATTTATTGTAATTGTTAGTCATTTCTTTATTCAATAATCCTATAAATATTTACATTCTGCATGAAAAACGTCGTAAAAGGTACATTTCGTATGATTTAAATATCAACGAGTGTAGAGTCCGCCATCTTGGGCTGTGGGTAACTTAAGTTACCCACAGCCGTTTAAGCACAGTGATTTTGCCATGTTGCATGGACACGTAAAATAGTTGTCCCTACTCAAGGCCCATACCAAAAAAAAAATTTTACCTTATTAAGTTGCACTTACTAGAACCAAGGATTCTTACTATACAAATCCTTGCTAGAACTGGAAACAGAATATTCTATAAAACGTAACTTGTCGACATATTTTAACTGCGGAATCAAAAATCGGTAATATAGAAAAGAAAATAGACTTTTATTAAAAAAGGTTTATTATTCCCGCCATTTTCAATTAAAATCTTTTTGGCGCTCTTATACTTGTACTATGACGTCGCTGTTTTTGCGTTATCGTAAAGACCATCAAAAAAAGCATTGGCACTGACGGGGTTTCGTTGAAAATTTAGTTGGCAAAATCCGTATCATATATGTCGTATCATCCCGAGACACTAATTTCAGCCCAAGGGCCTTTAGGCCCAAGGGATGATATTGGTCGAGGGTGACACGGCATGTGATACGGATTTTGTCATGTTTTAAACGCTTTATCATATATTTCAACAGGAGAGTATTTATAGTATAACTAATCGCCGTATTTGTATATCAAAAAATAAGACAACGCGTGACCGAACGACAACGCCTATTGTTGTATGACGTCAGAGAGTGAAATAACCACATTTATTTCACATGTGAAATTATCGGTTTTAATTTAACTGGGAAATCAATGTAATTTATTGCAACCAATGTAATAATATGTTATATGAACTGTTTTCTGATCCATAGCACTGGGTTACCTTTAGTTCTACGTTTGTCTTGCTTCAAAAGCCAAAAAAGAACTTCTCAATTACTTATCCGAAGCACCTGGGTTACCTTACAATTGCGTGCTGTTGTTTTGAAAACATTTTGTTTATTATTGTATTTTGTTGTGTGTTTTGTATTTTTTATAGTTGCATTTATGCATCGTTCACACGAACCTTTAATTCGAATTGAATTCGAATCGAATGCGAATCGAATTCGCTAATCGCGTTCACACACTCTTCTTTTTTAATTCGAATTGATTCGAATTAGCTAATTCAAGGACAGTAAAGCGAATTTGACGCGCATTCCAATTCGAATTAGAATTGACGTTAAGACGTTAAACGTTTGGAATGCGAATTAAACTAATTCGAATTAGTTAATGCGAATCGAATTCGAATTACATGTGAACTCAGCATTAGTGTGCCAAAAAATATGAAAACTTGACGTTCGTTACGTCACAAACCAAACAATGACGTCATTCAATAAATTACGTCACTCTCGAATGACCGTTCTATTGGACCTATTTTGAGGAAAATTTTTCTTAAGCTTACATAAATAAAAACTGACTTCATGTTAAAAAAAAAGGAGGGGTGTGATAAAGGGTATGCGATAAAGGGTGCGCATCAAAGTTGCGTGATATGGATTAAACAGCAGGCTATTTTTCACATATGCAAAACTACTGTATTTACTACTAAACATATGATAAATATATATAGTCATGAATTGTGGCTTTATTTTGCAGGCTTTCCCTGAATCGTTTATTCCTTCTATACGGTCCATGAATTGAATAAACCTGATACAAAAAATTTCAGTGTCAACTCTATATCTAAATTTAGATAGAATTGAAAAACAATATCTTTTAGTAAATTTGAAACGTTTTATTTGAGCGGCCCGAGAAAATTAAATATTAATGTATCTTAACGCAATTGCGATGCTCCGCTTTATTCTAAAATTATGAATTTTTTCCAGCTTATATCATAAATGATCTTTCTTGTCAATGTGTGTCAGATATTGAGGATCGGTACGTCTAAAAAAAAAACCACAGGACTTCCTGGGTACAATGGGGACATAAATAGTATACCCAAGACATGTTATAGGTATGAATTCGAAAATTTAATCTTTATATACTTTTTGTTTTGATAAAATCAATTCAATATTTGAGAAGCTATTTACAAAAACGTTAAATAAACTTTTCATTTTGTTTCAACTTTATAATGAAACTCGTCCTCAATTTTACCTAATTTTACATACAGTGTAATAATTAAAACATTCTCTCTGATTATTTTTCCATCTACCAATTTCAAAATTTTTTTTTTTTATTGTGTTGTATAAGTTCTATATCTACAAAAGAATTTCTTTTTTTGTAACATTGAATACCAAAGAAAACTTCGCAAGTTAGACTGTTTTTTTTGCATGATTGTTTTCTTCCCCCTTTTCTGAAACTCCTGATAGAATTGAATTGAGCATTATAAAACAGCTTTTTTTACGGTCCCAGTGGCCTTTAATTACTTAATACCACGTCGAATTTGTATCATTAGTGCTGGAAAGTGTTCGACCCTATATATGCATCTGTAGGGCAGGTGTTTTTTGTTGTTGTAGTTCTTGTACAGCTCAAACTATAATGTGGTTAGTCCCTGTACTTCCACGTCTTCCGTGCTGGCCAAAGCGGGTGTTCATATCTCCTCTAAGTTTAATGAAGTTTCATCCGTATTGGACTTCTTCTCCTGAATGAAAGCTTTAAGTCGACGAGTATTCCTCTCTATCCGTGTTTTTTTTTAGTTCTTTTACTTATTAATACTTTATACTTTGCATGATATATCATGTGAAGTCATTTCACCATACATAGACGTCTGTCCTGGGAAAAATCTACTAATTGACCATAAGTGGTGAAAGTAATTGTATTCATTTAGTCAATGGTACCAAGGGTCCACGAAAGAGAATGGATGTGATCATCACATCAGAATGTGTTTCGTGTGTATAAATATAACATATATATCTCTATTAATACCTATCAAATGTATAATCATACGATGAAGCTTTGGTAACTATAAACTGATATAAGAAAAGTTACTATTCTTTTGTTTTATGAAAAATTCTTACCGTGACGTCGCCGACGTTATATTACAAGGCGGAAAATTTAGCTTCTCCCGCTACTACGGGGGGGGGGGGGGAGGGGGAGGGGGGGGGCGTGGAAATTGGCCTGGTCCTGGTTTTTCCCCATAACGCGAGGAGGAAAAGTGGGATCATGGGGGGGGGGGGGGAAATATTGGATCGATCCAGTCTTTCCCACCGGAAAATTTGGCATGGGGGAAGAATGGCTATAGGACACCGGCAGTTTACACGGCAAATGTTTCCTTTTCTAAAACATACGTTCTTCTTATTGCTGCTGCATGAGTACTTCCTAATATAATGTATAAAGTAGCTTGTTACTTCACTTTATTGTCCAAAAAGTCCAAAAAGACAAACATTAAAGGATGAAATGCATAACGGTGACCTATAGTTGTTAATGTCTGTGTCATTTTTGTCTTTTGTGGATAGTTGTCTCCTTGGCAATCATACCACATCTTCTAATTTATATAAAACAGTTCATAATAATTCCTTCTGCTCTATTACTTGTACGTCTTGCGGTAGATAGACGGTTTCAGCCCATACGGATGGTGGGAGCAAGGCACTGTGTCATCAACGTATGTGGCTAAAACATTCATAATCAGCAAAAGCTTATATTTTCTTCTCTTTTGGCATATCTTGTATTAAATATTCAGCAAAGCAATACGTTTTCTTCTCCCTGCGTGCATGGACTGTCTACTGCATTTTAAGTCATTTTTCTCCAGATGCTCATCTTCAGGTTGAAATATCTCCTATCATATGATACTTTTTAAGCCAAACATATTATCAGAATAAATATTAAGCTTAACGTTTTCAGCAAGTCGATTATGACAAGTCAAGAGTGGACAAGATTTCTGTACTCAAGTCTACCCTTTGGGTTCGAAAAAAGGATATCAGAGTAAATATTGATGAGACAACAACCCAACAACGCAGACAATTAACAGTAATTTTTTTTTATTATAGAGAGATTCCTATACACCTTATCAACCCAAAAAACCGTCCCATGTATAAAAAAAAGTAAGGAGCTAATTTAATATTAGCTATCATTAAAAATATCCAAACAGGCACATATATATATTTTGTGTGGATGAAAAGTTTATTCTGTTTTGGTATGGTCGTTTTCAAGATCGTCAATAAGAAGCATGAAATATTTGCCACTGAACGTCTAGTAAATATCAACCAAAAATATTCATACATGATTGAAACGGAAATCACCAAAAAAAGCCCTTGGACTAACGAAAATTTTATATGATATTGAACTGTCATTCATTTTGTTTAGTACGATTCACCAATCAGAATGAACAAATAATAATTTGATACGAGGAAATCATGTTGGAATCGCTATGATATATATGAGACGGTTATTTACAATACAAGCTAAACAGTTTTTTATTGTCTTAATATCTTCTTTTCGATTTGTGATGCTCCTAAGTCTGGACCACACACATTATTTGCATGGAAAATCGTATTGTTAACATTTGTAAAATACCAACAAAACTGACAAATCCGTCTTAGATGACAAAACGTATCCAAATTTAATCCTATGTGAGAAAAAATAATCCTATAGGACAAAGTTTATCCAAAGGGAAAACAAAATATCCTACCGGACAAAATTTATCCTAAAGGAAAAAAAAATCCGGTAGGAGAAAAAAATATCCCGTGGGAGAAAAAACATCCCACAGGACAAAGTAAATTCCCCTATAGGAGAAAAAAATATCCTAAGAGACATTTGTTTCTGACAAAATGTCGTTCATGATAATCCTATAGGATAAAAAAAATCCTATCGGATTTAACACTTTTTTTGAAAATCCTACAGGATTGTAAATCCCGTAGGATATTATTTGATCCCATATTAGATAAATTTTCCCATAGGATAAATAAATCCGATATGATTTATATATCCCATACGATATTAAAAATATCCTACGGGATTATGACTTTATGCTATAGGATTTCCAAAAATCCTGTAGGATTTGTAAATATCCTATGGGAGAAAAAAATATCCTACAGGATTTTGTCACTGTTTTCGCTCCAGTTGCCGAACCAGGCGAGCCACATCAAAATTGTTTTTGAATTATATACCCAGAGGTACATTATTGCCAAATTTGATGATTCTACGAATAAAAAAGTGTGGTTTCTATCTGCACTCATGAGAAATGCAAATTAATCCAAGAACGTGTTATAAAAATTTCAAAATGTTCTCTTTCTAACATTTCCCGCAATCAGCTCATTACTGAAGTTTTTTTTAACACTTGACCTCTACAGGCATACAGAAAGTTGTCTTCGTATTTAACTAAATAGCAAAAACGTCACGCACGCTGTTCATACAAACCCTAGCATTTAAAAAGAATCTTCGAAATTTCCTTCGCAAAATAAAATAAAACAATTAGCAAACACGAACCACAGTGACTATTAGGGGTAAATTCAGTAAATAAATATAAGTCATCAGGACCGCCCATTTGGGGGAGAACTTTCTGTCTAAAAGTGAAGTCATGTGCTCTTCTGATTGGTAGATAATGTTTGTAATAAATATTTTATGGTAGATGGATCAAAACTAGAGTTAAAAAAAGATAAAAAATAAATGCTGAATGTACTATTTTTTCCCTACAGGGTTGAAAAGTAATGGGGGTCAGTATAGGAATTCAGTGCGAATCTACATTGTTTGTAAACAAGGCCATGTGAATGCCCAAAAATGCCGCATGACCCTATGTTTTTATTGTTGCAAAAGATAGGGCTACATTTGTACTTTAATGAATGATATATGAAAGTTTTTAATTTCTAAAGGTAAAGCAGGTATAAATGTATTTCCACACATAGATTAGCATTAAAGTCATTGGGAGATTTTTTACTGAATTTACTCCTATAGGAAAAGATGCACTTTTTCACTGTACTTGTCCAAGGTCACACAATAATCACAAAACTCATTTCCTGTAAATGTTAATGTAATGGAAGGATTTTGGAACCTTTTGAAGTTGCTTTTTACACAAATTTCTATCTTTAACTGCGACTAATCAGGATGCACTCAGTGTACTGTGAGAGAAGCATGGAGTATATGGTAAAAATCAGTTTTTGTGTCCAGATTGAAAGAAACAATAGAAATTACACTTGAGAGTTATGATATCAATGAAAGGCATGAATATTCTCCCCATTTACATCATATTTTGCACAGATTTCTCCTTATAATGTATAAAATCATATGAAAAAAATGGATTACCTCCCTTTGACATAGTGTTTTTTTTAGCTGTGTTCCCCATGTTAAGTTGTAGAACAAGTCTTTAATAAGCACTTTTCTAGTATTTTGACACTCGAATAATCTAACCGCATGAAGGTATTCATTGTTTTTTACATAACGCATTGCGTTTCTTTATTTAAAGAATATACTAGACAACTTTTCATGATTACATGTCCTTCATCTATAAAACAAGTGTTGAAATGTTTGTAATTTGATTTTTATGTTAGATAATGGCTTTTAAATATTCTAAATTGTTACTTGAATCTCCCAAATGTAAAGTTTGGTCATACCTTATCTTATTTTTTCATATTTGGCACTTTTTTCTACTTCAGTTCTGGCTGTCTAGTTTTGGCGAAGAACCCATCCTGATGTTGGGGTAACAGGAATTTCTGCAGAGTGATTGTCAATGACATTTTGTGAAATTTACAAGTAATTAAAACACAGATTTAGTATAATGAAACATAATTTTTGTTTTATTTGGCATGAAACTGCTTAAAAAAGCCTTTGAAAAGTCTTTTTATGGTCTTTCCATGGTATTTAATCAAAAACCTCCATATAAGGAAAAAACCAACTAAGAGTACACCAAGACTTTAGTTTCTAGATGTACTTGCAATACTGGTCAAATCAAACACAGAAAACAATTCATATTTATTAAACATAGCATTTTACACCATTCTTTTAAAAACAGTCAATGCGCAACTTTATATACCAAATATACATTGGCCGCAGTATGGGCTGTAGTATAAATTTTGCTCTATCTTTACAAATTCAGCATTTATGAAGGTTGCATTGAAACTGGAACTTGGAAATTGGATACATTACATGTTTATTACAAAAAAAGTTGGAAAATAAGTAAAAAAGTCCCTTATAGGGGTAAATTCAGTAAATAAATATAAGTCATCAGGACCGCCCATTTGGGGGAGAGCTTTCTGTCTAAAAGTGAAGTCATGTGCTTTTCTGCTTGGTAGATAATGTTTGTAATAAATATTTTATGGTAGATGGATCAAAACTAGAGTTGAAAAAAAATAAAAAATAAATGCTGAATGTACTATTTTTTTCCCTACAGGGTTGACAAGTAATGGGGGTCAGTATAGGAATTCAGTGCGAATCTACATTGTTTGTAAACAAGGCCATGTGAATGCCCAAAAATGCCGCATGACCCTATGTTTTTATTGTTGCAAAAGATAGGGCTACATTTGTACTTTCATGAATGATATATGAAAGTTTTTAATTTCTAAAGGTAAAGCAGGTATAAATGTATTTCCACACATAGATTAGCATTAAAGTCAATGGGAGATTTTTTACTGAATTTACTCCTATTAAAACAAATTAAATATATGTTTAAATTATGTTTTTATAGATCTTGATCATATACTGAGTAATATCTAGTATATTTAAGGATTAAATTAACAAAGCTTTGTGAAAAAAACCGGATGTCCAACGTTACATTTATGAAAAACTGTTTTAACTCTTATGTATAGTGATCCTATTTCTTATTCTCTGATCTTCCTGGAACTTGACAGGAGTAACGACATGTGTCGGTTCTTTGTGGTGTTAAACCGTTATTTTGCCAAATTTCATTTGACTCGATGGCTGCATATCAAGCTGGAATAAGAAAAATGTCCTACGACGTTTTTCGTTAACTCAACGACTGACAGTGAATTTTATAAGTTTATATAGCAGAAAATGAATAAAGAGAATAGGACAATGATAACAATTACCTAAGTACAAATATTTGCCCCATTTTTCGTGAGTAAAAATATTGCTGATTCTATAAAATTTTCTACAGAGTCGTTTTTAAGCGGTAGCCATTTTGTCCAAGTTGATATTTCATTTTTCAAAGCAGTTAACGCGTATTTTATAACTGATATTACAATAAGTTATTTATAATTGATCAAAACAAAAGTTAGATACACGAAGAGTACAAAATGCCAAAATTCTTTTCGTATTAACTACATATTTGGGTCTTAAAGGAATAAAATACTTCCACACATAACAAAACGGTAGCCAATTTGTCCAACGTCTGAAAACGTCGAAAAATCCGGAAAACGCTAATTTCTGACGTTACATGTGCCAAAGTTTCAATTTAATGTTCATGATTATTAAAACTAATCGTATGGTGAATTTTGGGAAAAGATGTTGATGTCTACCGAAAACAAAAAGAATAGTGCATGTTGCTATAGATTCCGGCAGGGGACATACATTCGACACAGGTTAAATTTTTTCAATTTTTATTAATCGTTTATGGCTTTTAACGATTTATTCAAAAGGATGGTGAAATGGAAAAAAATCTCATTACATAAACTTCGTTCAATTTTTGCAAAGACAAATTGGAGACACCAAGACAGTCCTCTAAATGTAAAATGCCAATTTTAATTTATGTTGCGGAATAGATCATCAATAGTCGTCACTTCAGTAAGGTGCATTCACCAACATGTAAAGACTATATACAAGTCCATGGATTGTTTTACTTCGCGATTTGTCCTGCTATCCATGTTATAACTGTCGTGATGAAAGTAATTAGTGAAGCCGGAACTTTTCGTCAATATAAACATGTGCATGAAATGGAGGTAATTAAAAGACTAATCCCAAGCAGCGACGATACCCGTTTCATTGAATCAATAAAACCCGGGATTATATTAGCCGTTTTTACGGACAATCCAGGAGTAGATTACTATATTTTAAAATGTATATCAGAAGTTAAACATTTAAGCAAGCAATTTTAGATGACTTGGGAAATAATTCTCAAGCAAAGGTCTAGTAATATAAAGGGGTGTATTTCGACAAATTATTTGCCAGGGAAAATACAATTCTATTCAAATTAACCAAGGGTAAAAACGTTTCGATTACTTGCAGAGTGTCAGATATATTAGTATTTGGGTTAAATTACGATAAAGAAATTTTACAATGATAGATGATATGCACCATGAAAGATAAACATCCTATGATAAAAGTTTTGTACATCTAAAAAATATTTATTTATGAAAAACCGTATACATGTACTTCCGTACCATTTTCCCTTCCTACATTACTTGCGACAGTAACTCTATCCTATGTTCATGTTCAGTGAGCCGTGAAATCAGCTCTAAATTGCAATTTGTACTAAGTTTGAAGTTTAATCTAAGAGTACTTATTTCAAACTATCACAGTTTTATATTCAATGAACCGTGAAATCATTTCATGATTGACCGAGAGAGTGGCCTAGAGGTAATTTATATAATACTCGATGGGTCATTTTGTAGATTGGCTTAACGTTATATTTAAAATTGGCCGATAGTTTGGCCGAAAGTTATGTCACATAATACTCGATGGGTCATTTTGTAGATTGGCTTAACGTTATTTTTTTTATATTACCTGAGTGGTATTTTTTGTAGATTAGCGGAGTGTTATCTAATATAAAAACCCAGTAGTATTGTTCACTTTAATTGTCAAGGTCAGTTTGACCAAAGATGAGATATACGTTTTAAGTGAGACGAAACTTATACAAAGTATCTTCTAAAACTCATATTATTAAAACTTTCACTGAATCATTGAACTACCAATTAGTAAATAAAGGCATAGAAGTATACCGAGGTTCGAAAGTCATAAATCGATTGAGAGAAAAAAAAATCAGGTTAAAAACTAAAACCGAGGGAATCAACTATAAACCTTGTAATAATCAAGTTATGGTGTTATTTCAGTGTTAGCTATTACACTGTTTAAACAAAAAATAACTCTTTTAGTTCTACCTATCGTATATATTCATTTGAATTACATCCACTATAATAAGTATGAGGTCACATATACTTTTAATATATGAATATCCAATATTTTGTTCTGTGAGGTCAATTGTATTTCATTATTTGTTGTCCATATCTGCTCATATTCTCAACAAACGTGATAACATAATAGTAGTTATTGTTTAACTCTTTATGAGTATTTATATAGTATTGAATCAACCTTTTAAAAGATACCATAGGCAACAGTCTTGAAAATCACTAAAGGTGTAGTTATTATTAATAAATTTGCAAGTTCTTTATATTGGACTTGAGCTTAACTAAATTTTGATCTCAAATATATGCCACTGTTATGTTGTTGTTATAAAGTATATATACATATGTCTAAAATTAAGTACAATTTTTGAAACTGATGCATATGAGTTGTTGGAAGACAGTAATTGGAATACCCTTTTAATTCGCTATAGATTTTAAGCAGATCTGTATCAGAGGTTTCGGTGTATATGTTTCTGCCATTTTCCCCTTGAGCTGCTACAATATTCTGATGATGACACCGACATTGTTACAACTAGACATAACATATGCCGACGACAACACCGATATTGAGACCGTTAGACATAACATATGCTGACAATGACACCAAGATAATATAGTGATATTACAACAGTTAAACCTAACAAATACTAATATATCGGACGCTAGACATTTAACAAGTTTTTATTTCTCATTTTTTTGTGCTGTAATGTTTGTTGAAAAATCTTTTTGTAATCCTGTATGTACTTTATCATGTTTGGTCAATGAGGTTATTTATTACACTTAAATGACTTGAATAGTATGTTATGTTGATAGAAGAGCACTTGACCATTACCTCGTTCTGAATAACTGTTTGCTTCCTGCTCATCTATTCACTATGCGGTTATAAACTAAAACGCCCAATATATAATTCTAAACCAGCGAGCGCCATGTAGATGTGATAGCCATAGAAGGTAAGTAAGCTTTATTTTTTTAATATTAAAATTACTCAAAAAGAGGTACTATATATTGTATATTCTATGTCAGCTCACTTTAACATATTTAACGACATAGGTGATTTTTTGACGCACTTTATATTAATTTCAACTCTCCACTTTGGCTTATTCGTTAAGTTCATTTTTTTTTCGGTTCTGTAGAGCGTAAAATAGTAAATAAACTGTGTGTTCCTCTCTCTCTGTTGTTTCAAGTATTATTGACATTGAAATGCTTCTTACGAATACCAGCAAAGTCAATACAATTAATTAAAACATGTTTAATAGTATACTTGCAGTTGCAAGGTACACATTGTGGTTCATCTTCATTTTTTAAAAGATACTCGTGTGTTATTCTAGTATGACCAATACGGCATCTAGAAATAACACACTGATCTTTTCTGCACATAAAATTATTAAAAGATTTGCCTAAATTAGGGTTTAATTTCATGTAATTTATTGTCATTTACTCCATTTATTTTTCTATATATTAAAACCATATTCTCTAATATTAGATTTAAAATCAGTATATGGTATATCACAGTTAGATAAAGGGTCACCCAGGGCATTCTTTGCCTCAATGTCTACAGCTGTGTTTTCAGGGATTCCAACATGACTCGGAACCCATAGAATTATTATTTCTTTCAGAAGAATTTTTAAATTCCTCATTACATATAAAATTTTGAGAATTGTTGGGTTTTTTATTTTAGTATTTTGTATAGCTTGTAAGCATGAAAGTGAATCAGAACATATAATAAATTTTGATTTATCTGAAGAAGCAATAAATTTCAACGCCAGAAGTATTGCTTCTGCTTCTGCAGTAAGAATGGATGCATCAGATGGCAAACGAAGAGTTGCGGCTCTGTCCCTGAAGACAGCAGCAGATGACAGATGCAACTCTGTCACCATCTTATGATCCATCAGTATAGACAATTGAAAAATCTAGATAATCGGCTTTAATTTCAGCATTGTGTTGCTGAATTAAAAGAGGGTTTGTTTTATTTTTATTGTGTTCACGGAGATCAAATATCATTTTTGGTTTGGGAAGTTCCCATGGAGGACATTTGCAATTTTTAACTTGAGCAACATCTCCAGCGCTTAACTTTACATCCCAAGTGCTAGACTTTACATCTTTAGCGCTTGACTTTACATCTTTAGCGCTAGACTTTATATCTCCAGCGCTGGACTTTACATCTTCAGCGCTGGACTTTACATCTCCATCGCTAGACTTTACATCTCTAGCGCTAGACTTTACATCTCCATCGCTAGACTTTACACATCTTCAGTGCAGGACTTTAAAAGAAACTGTATAATCTGTGTGTGACCAGATAATTTTGAAATATTGTTATTAGATATTCAAAAAGCATTTCACTAAAACATTTCGTTGAACTTTTTTTTCATAATGTTTATAGCTCTTCAAAGTTTTTGATCCTTATCCTTGGCTTTCGTATATTCGGGTTTGATCGTTGTTGGTGAAGGTAAATCCAGAAAAGTGCTTCGTGCGCATGACATTTATAATGTGTTGTTTTCATTTGTTTTTGAACTCAATACTTTTACATGTATATAATTAAATGTTATTGTTTTCAAAGGGAGAACATTAATGTCATACAAGTGACAGGTTTAACTAATTATAAACTCAGATTTAATACACCATTTTCCACATTTAGAAATGTCTGTTCCAAGTCAGCAATATGACAGTTGTTTTCCATTCATTTAATGTGGTTTAGCTTTGAATTTTGCAATTTGATTAAGGACTTTCCGATTTGACGTTTTCTCGGAGTTCGGTATTTTCGATATTTTACTTTCTGCAGAAATTATTTCGACAACGTTTTGATACATTTATACAACCTTTATGGAAGTACACCACTAATTCATGGCCCCTTTGTTTTCTCTGTTATATTCCCCAACTTCAAGCAGGCGCAGCTTTTTCGTTTTAAGGTCAAATAAAGTGGCAATCATTGCATGTCAAAGCAACACTTTATGGTGTCTTGTACTGAAAAAATCAACAAACATTATAGGGCATATAAGAAAGAACTGGTTCCCGGAACTTCGGATGTACCACAAGAGGTACTTCAGATCTGACAAACAAGCAAAATGTATCCTCTTTTTAAAATTTGGTGTAGTTTTTTTTTAATATTCAAAGTTATAAGTCAAAAAGTGTTCTCCAATTATCACCAGTCATTCAGCTTTCATTTGTTACCAATAATACCTAAATATTCTACATATTTTGAATGTTACACTCATGCGTAGGAACTATTTTGTGTTAAAAATGTCCTACTTTCTGGTGAGTGCTTTCTGGCCGGGTCCGAATTAATGATGTTACACCTTATGCGATTCCTAGCTTTGAATTGGCATATACACGTAAAATGCAAAGTCTTAAGTAAAATTAACCCTTCTAACACCCGCAATGAATAAGTATATTAAAATATGCATCCAGAATATGTTAAATATTTAACGGTCAGAATTCACAGATTTAGCCAAAAGTTATTTTGAGCTTAAAGACTAGGCGGGCAAATGTCTTTCAGTAACAAAAAGCACTGTCAACCTTACTTTTCACTAACATAAATGGTCAATATCTTTTATGTCCTGAGGAAATGATACATACTTACTGCCTCATATTGCGTCACATTAAATAGCTCACTTGAATATACGATACATTGGAATCGAAGACAACGCACAAGGTCATGTTTTTCTCTGGCTGTTTATGACGTCTTTACATTAAATCCATTGGATGTTGGATGTGTACTGATTGATAGTTTAGTTTTAAATTCCATGATTTTTTTATTAGTTGTTAGTGGCTTTGAACTAGCTGTCAGATAACTGCGAGTACTCTCAGATCTGTTCATTGTGTCTTTTTATACCGGGATGTATATATAAGTACCCGGCCAAGTTCACTTGTATTTTTGTTCATCTGATGAGTTAAGCCTTTTTCAACTAATTTGTATAGTTCGTTTCTTATGTTGTACTGTTATACCACTGTCCCCGGTTAGGGGAGGGTTGGGATCCGGCTAACATGTTTAACCTCGCAACATTATTTATGTATGTGTCTGTCCCAAGCCAGGAGCCTGTAATTCAGTGGTTGTCGTTTGTATATGTTACATATTTGTATTTTGTTAATTTTTTTTATATAAACAAGGCCGTTAGTTTTCTCGTTTGAAATGTTTTACATTGTCTAATTGGGGCCTTTTATAGCTGACTATGCGGTACGGGCTTTGCTCATTGTTGAAGGCCGTACGGTGACCTAAAATTGTTAATGTCTGTGTCATTTTGGTCTCTTGTGGACAATTGTCTCATTGGCAATCATTCCACAACTTCTTTTTTATAAATTAAAAAATGGTTTATTTCTGGTAAATCGAGAACTGTCAACTCGTCACTTAATAAACTCATCATAGATACCAGGACTAAATTTTGTATATACGCCAGACGCGCGTTTCGTCTTCAAATAAGACTCATCATTGACGCTCTAATCCAAAAAAGTTATTTCTGAAGACTCTCATTCACTGCGGATAGAATTTTAGTCAATCTGATAGACAATTCTTTAGTGGAACATGATGAGCCATCAATATACCGTTGTTTGTACAGAATTTTATGAAGCTTTGATATCCAATACAAACAAGGTTAGTCCTCCGATTTGGTGTTCAATGTAATGTTTATTGAAGCCATGAAGGACTTATGATTTGCTAAAATCTCATCCTTGTCAAATGATATGTCTTTGTATGTGGGATTACCTGAGTGATCCTTTATACCCAATTCTTTTACAAGACATTCGTAGTAATACGATTTACATACAAAGACAATATTATTTGAAGCTTTGTCCGCAGGAACAATAACATACTTATCATGAAGAGATGATAGACATTTTATGGCCTATTTGTCTCTGAAAACGGACTTTGGTCGATGGTTCACACAGTTTTTCAACTTGTGAATGCGACGTTTTATCAGAGACTTGATAGTTTTAACCCATTCTGACAAAGTGTCCAGTTCAACTTCTCCTCGCTTACACCATGCTCTGGCGTAGTCCTCCATGGAACCCATAATTATTTTGAAGTTGTGGTTCCAATTGATGTGATCAGAACTTAGGACCATGAGAAATCACCTTTCGGAGATTTTCATGTTGAATTATGTTTAGACCTCCAGTTATAACATGACCAGAGGGGCTGTATTTATAAGGCGAGTGGGAACAGTCACATGTCGGAGGGTTTTTTAAGTATTGTTCTAAGTCAAGGTCCTGCATTGCTTGTTTATAGTTAAATATTTTAGGTGCTATGGTTTAACTGTAGGATACAATAGGAATACATTGATTTTGAAAATAAATAGGAATTTTAGATGTTACCTCCTTGTGATGTAGAACGTTGCCGATATTGATTGCATCAATTCCTAGTTTATACATTTATAGACTAGGATATAGTGTATCATTTAAATATTTTCTACATTTGTATTAGAAAGGTCGCAAAGACGGATATTTGCACTGATAAACGGGAAATAGAAGGTGAACAGTAATAGAAAACAATGGTTCTCAGTTTATTAAAACTTGAATGTTCAGGGGAAAGATTTAAACGGTTTAACTTAAGGGGGCTTGTGTCCCTCATTTCCTTAATTTGACCGTTATTATTTAACGCTGACAGACACATAGACTTTCAGAATTGAGTGATAAAGACCTATAATGTATTTCCATTTAATAGTCTTCATAACACTAATTGCTATATGATATTTGTATTGAATATTTAAAATAATCTTATAAAAACTCTATTTGCTATCTCCGAAACTTTAATTAAGACAAATATGACATCGTCATCTAGGCTTTCATAAATTTGTATAATTCATATTTTCAAAAATTATCAAATTGTTTGACCTTCATTTTTTTAGTATGATTCGAATGATTGCATTACAGCAATAACTAACTTTTAATAAAATTCTTCAAAGAATACACAATTTGATAAATAAAAATGAAGAATTGCAAATTCTGGCCCAAGACCAAAATGAATGACCCCGTTTATCTTTGTCTACGAATATAGTCCCTTGTTATTACAGTGTCTTTCTTCTTTATTTTTGTTCTTTGCTTTCCTGATTCATTTCTTAGTTTTTATGGGGTGGAAATGAAAGAAGTAAGTTAAACTACATTTTTAGATGCATTAGTTTAACTATTCAGTTGTGGGAATGAGTGATTAGGTCAGTTGCAAAAGGTACAATTTATAGTTTTCGAAACATCTTTTGACTAGTCCATAGCAGTAGGGATTTGTTTTGGCTCATTTTATGAAATGCACAGAAGGGATTTTCCTTAAAGTTGGATATAATGTGAGACTTATACTGTACATTACATATACCAAAAATTTTGCAAATTCGCACTGCCTTTTGTTTTAATGCGAAAAAAACGTTATAAAGAAATGATAGGGAGATTTTTTGTGGTCTGTGGCCTGCTGTCGCCTCTTAGAAATATGCTGAAATGACAGTAAGCTTCGGAATTAACTTTCATGGAAGATATGATGTTATTTTCTTCTGAATGTGAAGTAAATACGCGTCATGAACTTGTTATCAGTAAATGTTAATCCCTCGGTTAAAATTTAAACAAAATGACAGAAATTTCATTTGTACATAAGTTTCAACTTCCTTTTAACAGGATGTTTTTCTCGTCAATTTGGAATTTTGAAAGATTGTTAAATCCATCCACGATGAAATATAGGTTAAGTGTATTTCTTGGAAGTATATATATATAGACACAACTTATGAAAACTCATGAACTAATAGTATAAGGACAAGTTGCGAATATCTAAAGACCTGTTATGGACTAAGATGTTTGGAACATGCGTTTCAATTACAAAGTAATTATCCGTGCTATGAAGACAAAGAAATACGGACCGTTTTATTTTCCTAATTAAGAAATAAAAAAAAATTGTTCGTGACAGAATATTGATATTTTGGAGAAATACAAAGACTTTTCTCTTAATGATAAATATATATATATAATTGTGAATTGTTGTAGAATGGATTTGATTGTAAGACGATTCTTTTATATTGTGTTCATCTTGTCGTTCCCCAAAACTGTATTTAAGAGATACGTGAAATCGCCATCTTATTGTTTTCTTATAAGATACAACAACCCGACCATAGAAAAATCAACAGCAGAAGGTCACCAACAGGTCTTTAATGTAGCGAGAATTCCCGCACCGGATGCGTCCTTCAGCTGGTCCCTAAACAAATTTATACTAGTTCAGGGATAAAGAACGTCATACTAATTTTCAAATTGTACACAAGAAACTAAAATTAAAATAATACGAGACTAACAAAGGCCAGAGGCTCCTGACTTGGGACAGGCGCAAAAATGCGGCGGGGTTAAACATGTTTATGAGATCTCAACCCTCCCCCTATACCTTTAGCCAATGTAGAAAAGTTAACGCATAAAAATACGCACATTAAAATTCAGTTCAAGAGAAGTCCGAGTCTGATGTCGGAAGATGTTACCAAAGAAAATAAACAAAATGACAATAATACATAAATAATAACAGACAACTAGCAGTAACTGACATGCCAGCTCCAGACATAAATTAAACTGATTGAAAGATTATGATTTCATAATATGAATATCAGGCAAAATCCCTCCCGTTAGGGGATAAGTATCATACCATCATAAAAATAAGAGAAGAACGTAACACGTGTCATGACAACAACTATTTTTTTAATAAATGTGTTTAGTTCCGATGCAAAGACCCTATAAGTGAATCAATATTAACGCCAAAATATGCAATCGTTAATGACCTGACAACAGTATCGTAACTATATCCCTTCTTAAGAAGTATATTTAAAGGTTTTATTAGTTTCTGAGGTGAATACTGACATGTTTGTGCTTTATAAAGAATATTTCAATACAAAATTGGATGTGAATTACCTGAATGTATAAGAAGTCTGCATGTTGAGCTATATTTATGAATGATGTCCTTATACCGATGATAAAATTTAGTAAATATTTTGACTAGTTTGTGATATCGAAAACTCTGGTGTAATAATTTTTCAGTAATACATAAATTTATCTCGTTAAAATCTACAACATTGTTACATACACTCGCGAATCGTACAAGTTGAGATATGTAACATGTATACACACCGTAAGATGGTGACAAGGGAACGTCACCATCTAAAAATGGATAATTAACGATAGAAATGAGAAATCATCTCTTTTATCATAAATTTTAGTATTAAGCTTTCCGTTAGTAATAAAGATATCAAGATCGAGGAAAGGGCAGAGGTCATTGTTAGTATTAGCTTTATTTAAAGTAAGTTTAACAGGATGAATTTCTTTAGTATTCATAATGAAGTCATCATTGTTGAGAGCCAAAATATCATCCAAATATCTAAAATTATTAATCCATTTGTTTATCAGATGTTGTTACGATGGGTTTTTGCTGATTTTTGTCATCAATTGTAACTCATAGTAATACAAAAACAGATCCGCAATAAGTGGTGCACAGTTAGTCCCCATTGAAATTCCGATAATTTGTATGAAAAGATCAATTGGTTTTGATAAAGCAAGAAAAATGTTATTATCTCAAATTTTCCAGATGCTGTATCACTTTCTTTATCTCTTCCAGATTCAATAGCAACGGAAAGATCACTAATTTCAAATTTGCTTAATGTTTCTTTTTGTTTCAAGGTTAGGGTATGTCAAATGTTTCGTTTTTGTCTTTATTCAGTTTTTACATGTATATGCTTAAACAACAGAAATTTAAATGTTGGTCAAGAGATGATATCTTATTGTTAAATATTTTGTTTATATCATTGCTGAAATTAATTAAAATAGTATGTTTTACTAAGATTCTTACAGACTATGTATTTGTTTTTAGTTTCATCTTTGGGTTTGCTAATAATATTCACGGACCTCATATGATTTACATGTGAGTACCATGAATATTTGCCTTGATCATGAAGTGACTTCGAGAGAGTTAACACCCTTTAAGTAAATCACTCAAAAAGTCGTTCTCATATACAAGTGATTGCGAGGCAATGGAAAAATAAATGGGAAATCTTTATAAATTCAGATCTAGAGGAACTGTACCGGCACATTTCTTTATTCCATGTGTAAATTTACAGAAGTGTTTCAGGGGGACTCTTATCTTTAAAATTGAGTTTAACCAAAGGAGAGTTATCTTTTCATGGCTCTAGCAATTGCATGATATGCACACATCCATATACCAAATTTCACAATTTTATCTACGAATAGAAAGACTCAAATAATCAAATAAATGAACAGATTTGATAGGGTTCACAACGTTGAGATCTTTCTTTTGACATTGATTCAACAGATGACAATAAGTTTTCATTTTGTGAGTGCAAGCTGCCTAAGAACTTATGTATTTCTGTGAGTACAAGCTGCCTAAGAACTTATGTATTTCTGTGAGTACAAGCTGCCTAAGAACTTATGTATTTCTGTGAGTGCAAGCTGCCTAAGAACTTATGTATTTCTGTGAGTGCAAGCTGCCTAAGAACTTATGTATTTCTGTGAGTGCAAGCTGCCTAAGAACTTATGTATTTCTGGATTCTAAAACAGTCTGCTTGTAATTAAGTAATAAAGATTTACGCCACACAGAATCAGAAACTTTTAGAAATCATTAACTGTCATTTGATGGTAGGACTTTGTGAGCATCAGGGTAAGTTGTTTTTCATATAATCTAATGACATTTTTTCTTTCGTTTTTATCAAATATATGCATTCTCTTTTAACATCATTTATTTCGATCTATCTAGATGTGATTAATATAAAAGTAATGATATTTAAACTTTTTTTTGTGTTCAATAAGAATTCAATTAGTTCTTTGTTCATGAAAATCATGAGCCTTCATTTGGTATTAGTTCTCTTTGTACATCAAAATTTGTTGTTTTGCCTTAAATAGGACAAATATATAATGGCTCGTGACACTCGTGATATGTAGTGCATTTCTTTTTAACAAAACATGCGCTTTTTAAATACTATTCTTACAGTGTGATGTATTACCTTTGGGACAAATTGATAAACAGATCAGCTCTAACTCCAACTATGGATATTTTTATGTTGAGGAGGACTTGCATTCAGTTTTACATCTTCAGATATTCCAATTTTTGACCTTTTTCAACCGGACCAAATAAATACTTTATTCGTTAAAATGCATGACCCTATGTGTTTACACTGTAATTGTAATACCCTCAACTTGCTACTGGAGGAATGGATATGAAAACATAAATTCGGAAGGTTAATATGTGAAGACAACAACAATCAAAGGGCGATTATATTGCCATCTGGCCAGAAGTAAAAAGATAGTATATATTTGTTCGCATTGTTTAAAATGCACACATTTCTTGTTTGTTTTTAATTTCTTTTTGTATATGTATCTACGCAAATGCAACGCTTTTTCCAAGAGGTCATGCCGATGGATTAGATAGTTTTATAAAATGTGAATAGTCTAAGTATAATGATATTTAAACTTTTGTTTATGTAAAAAAAGAGTGCACTTATTACTTATGATAATAAAACCATGAAACGCCATTGAGCACACAGGTTAACACTGATTTTAGATGATTGCGTCGAATTCGGCCCGGACAGAAAGCACATACCAGAAAGCAGTACATATTTAACACAAAATAGTTCCTACGCATGAGTGTTACTTTCAAAGTATGTATAATATTTAGGTATTGTTGGTATGAAATAAAAGCTAAATGACTGATGATCATTGTAGAACACTTTTTGACTTATAATTTTGAATATTAAAAACAATTTATCAAGAGGGTACATTTGTCCTGTTTGTCAGATCTGAGGTACCTGTTTTGGTACATCCAAAGTTACGGGAACCAGTTCTTTTTTATATGCCATTAAAGAAATGTTGATTTTTCCAGTATAAGACACCGTTAAGTGTTGCTTTGACATGCACTGATTTCACTTTATTTGAACTTCAAACAAAAGAGCTGTGTCTGTTTGAAATTGAGGAAAGCAATGGGGCCACGAATTCGAGGTGTACTTCCATTACGTCAGACTTTTTAATAGCTTGTCAAGTGGTAATCGGACATATTGTGTAAGGTGGTAGTTAAGTAAAGCAATATTAAACGATAATGTTTGACTTCTAATGAATGGACCGTTATATTTTTTCAGTCTTAGCTTAATAAAAATCCAAGAACGATCCCCTCCCCAAAAACCATCTAAAAAGGGCAATGCCGTATATCATTAAACAAATGTTTTCTTACCATATTCAATCTTCAAAAAGTGACCGTATCTGCATTTGTTTTACATGTATTTAAAGCAAAAGTTTTAAGATTATGTAATATAAAAGTCGATAGAAATGTATCAATTAATCATCTTCTATTCAAAATTGTATCTCTACTATTTCTTGTTTTGCATGTTACAAGGCTTTTAATGAGACATGTAAAGCGCGTATTGATTTTGAGCTTTTTGACTGACTTTGTTTTATTCTACCGGTCAGTGTATAAAGTCATTAGGTAATTAGGTATTGAAACAATTTATAACATATGTTTTATAAAATTAGCGTTGGTGAATATTTTATAGATTATTAACAATAGTGAAGCCTCTAACTCCCTATGTTGGATGTTTTTGATTATTTTATAGGTACCGTTTTGTTATATAGTTCTTATGTTAGATGAATTAGATTATTTTGTAGGTACCGTTTTGTTATCTAGTACCTATGTATGATGAATTTGATTATTTAGTAGGTACCGTTTTTTTATTTAGTCCCAACACGTGTTGACGTATCTATACATCAATGATATATATATTTGAGAGTTCGTGATGAAATAAAATTCAGAACATCCCATCGGACGCACGATATTTAAAGAGTCTTTATTCTCATATGTTGTACTGGAATTGTAATGCAAAACCTTTTTGTTATTCTGTCTTTATTTTAACATGATTGGTCAATATTTACAGTACAGTAACGATGTTTTATAACACTTAAATTACTTGGATGTACAATTAATAGAAGAGCGGTTCGTCACTGCCTCGTTCTGAATAAATGTTTGCTTCCTGCTCTTCTATCCAACATGAGGTAATACTCTAATTTGCGACGATATTATTTTAAACCAGCAAAATGTAGATGTGATAGCTATAGAAGGTAAGTAAGCTTGTTTTGTTCTATATATTTTTGTTCTATTTTAGGTCACTTTAACTTATTCAACGACATAGACGGTCGTTGATGTATTGCATATTAATCGCATCTGGGCACTTTGGCTCACTTTTATATGTTTGCAGATATTGTCTAGAGGAATAAAAAGGTAAAACTAGCAGTATAATAGGAAAGGTGAAAAAACAAGGCTGATAGAATAAGTGTAGAATGATATTTGTCCTATTCTGTACCTTTGAAGAAAATAAAACTATGATAAACAAAAATTAGGTAATATTAGTCTTGCCTTCTTATAACGTTAATGTTTAGTAACAAGAATAAATTCATCTTGTACACTTAACTTCGTGATAGCACTTGGCAGACAGTGTCGACATACTAGTTTACGAAAGATGTTCTATTTGATAAACAGTGAACATATTTTGTTTAGTTAGATGAGTCCATTTAATTGATGTTGTCAGTTTTTAATGACTTTCCCTTTTAAAATTGATCTTATAGTGTCGTGTATTTGTTAACATCTTTATCAACTATATGACTAATTATATCCCTGTTCAGTAACATTTTAGAATAAAACAAGACAAGATAGTTGTGTATCAACTTTGTGAAAGGGGATCAGAAATTATAAACCCAGGACAATAAACCTATCATAGAAATTGCTAGCTTAGAGACAGAATAATTTGCTCTTTGATGAAGGAAACACGTCTTTAATATGTTGTTGTAATGAGTGTAATGCTGTAAAGTATATTGATGTAAAGGTATCAAAGTTAAAAAAAAACATATTTTTAAATTCAACGTAATGCACCATATGACAGAAACAACCGTTTGTTATTACAGCTGTCTCAAAGACACCATACAATACACAATATAATCTAACGATTGATTATCATATCTGTCTCAAAGACACCAGACAACAAATAATATAATCCAACAATTTATTATCATGTCTGTTTCAATGAAACCAGACAACATATACTAGAATCCACCTTTTGATTATGTTGTCTTTCCCAATGACACCAGGAAACATATAATAAAATTCCTCAATTGATTATGTTGTCTGTCTTTATGACGTCAGACAACATATAATAAAATCCACCATTTGATTATGTTGTCTCTCCTAAATAACAACAGACAACATATACATGATATAATAGAAACCACCGATTAATTATTTTGTTTGTCTCAATGACGTCAGACAACATGTAATAGAATCCACAGATGGATTATACCGATTTCTTTTCTATGTTTGTCTCAATGACACTTGACAACCTATAGAATCACTTGACGACCTATAGAATCACTTGACAACCTATAGAATCCGCCGATTGATTTTGATGTCTGCCTCAATGACACCAGACAACATGTAATAAAAACCGCCGATTGATTTTGATGTCTGTCTCAATGACACCAGACAACATGTAATAAAATCTGCCGATTGACTTTGATATATGTCTCAATGACACCAGACAACATGTAATAAAATCCGCCGATTGATTAAATAGTTTGTCTCAACGACATTAGACAACACCATTGAACACATAATAGAATTCACCTATTGATTATGTTGTTCCTCCCAAAGACACCAGGCAATATATAATAAAGTCCAGCGATTGATTATGATGTCTGCCTCAATGATGTCAGACAACATATAATAGAGCACTGATATTTGAAACTACAGAGAGAGGGACACAAATGATATCTACTATTGTATGCTCTAATAAACCTCCGTAAAACGTAACCGAAAACAAAATTCACTTAAATAATACTGTTTAAGGTAAAGAATTAAGATATTCGCACACGATTAAGCTTTAAACTTGACTGAAGACATGAAATATACACCCTTGTTTGGTAAGTTCTCGAAACAAGTTGTATTTATAGCATTGACTGAAATGTGTTTTTTTTTATCATATTACCTTTAATATAATAAATATTATTAGACTGATAATCAAATGCATTGGAAAGTATAATAATTAAAGTCAAAACAAGTTTATTACCATAATATAACGTGTGTACTTATAGTTTTCGGATGATGTCAAGTTTAAATCGTTAATATTTACAACCTATATCTTCCTGTTATGATGAGTCAACAATCAAATAATGTTATCACGGTGTACTTATCCTGTTTATATTTAAAAAAATGTTGTTCAAGGTCAAGCTAAATGAACAATGACAGAAGATATGATGGTCAGAGTTCGTATTTGGCACAACTTTTTGGAATTTTGGGTCCTCAATGCTCTTCAACTTTGTATTTGTTTGGCTTTTTAACTATTTTGATCTGAGCGTCACTGATGAGTCTTATGTAGACGAAACGCGCGTATGGCGTAAAAAATTATAATCCTGGTACTTTTGATAACTATTATCTAATTAATTAGCCGAGTAATCATTTGAAGATTGACGAGTGTTATCCTCTTTATGTCCCTAGTTGTTTTTGCCGATAGTGATCGTATAAGAGTGGTCATGCTATTTTTTTTGGCTGATTTTTATAAAATGTTTGACACGAATGGTCATTTTGTAGATTGGCCTGGAGTTATCTAATATATTACTCGAGTAATCATTTTGTAGATTAGCGGAGTGTTATCAAATACAATAATCAAGATTGCTTTTTGCTAAATTAACCTAGTGTTATTTAATATATTTCCTGAATGGTAATGTTATAGATCGACCGAGTGTCATAGTACATGTATATTATCCAAGGGTCGTTTAATTTGATTTAATACTTTTTACCAAGTAAGGAATATGACAGTTGTTATCCATTCGTTTGATGTGTTTGAGATTTTGGTTTTGCCATTTCCGAATTGATTTTCCTCTAAGTTCAGTATTTTTGTGATTTTACTCTTTAATAAGAGACTTTCCGTTTTGAATTTTCCTCGTAGTTTGGTATTTTTGTGATTTGACTTATTATCTGAGTGGTCATTGTGTATATTGACCGAGTGGTGTTCTTGTAGATTTGCCGAGTTTTAACATATATATTTACCGAGTGGTATTTTTGTAGATTGTTGGTGTCTGATTGTTGATGGTTGAAGAGTTTTGTTATATTGGTTATTACTCAATAGAAATAAAGAATTAACTCGCAACCATTGTCTACATTTTCGTGATTATTAAATGGATTTTTTGGTTGATTCGAACTCGCTTTTAGAGGGTTGAATGATAAAAGTAAGTAATTATAGGTAATCGGTGTCAATGGCGAGGTTGTCGTTATTTTTTTTATCAATGACCGTAATATAGGTTTATAAGACATATATAAGATATATCTTCCGACAAAGAGTAATCTGTAATGCTTATTTTCTGATTTACAATTGAAGATCCCGTAGTTCCTGGTCAAGTTATAACTTTTAGTAATATTAAGGACATATTGTCCTTCTCAGAATGAATGGTTCCTGTTTGAAAGCAGTCTTTATATATATTTACAAACATATGCTCAAAAAACATTGTGGTTCTCTATTTTTTTACGGTGAAATCTGGATATTGTTTTTTATTTTCATTTTTTAAAACTTTGTTCTCAAGTTAATCGTAATAGGTATATGTGCACGCATCAAGATTCAATGGAAAAAAATGAACCTTTTACGATGAAAAATAGGCTCCTGGTGATTTGTTTTAACAATATGCACGGTGAATACAATACCAATATCGAGTTCCTTCTTTATAAACTTGTGCGGTTTAATCAAGATAGGCTAAGCCTATTGACACAAGCTTGATTTGTGTAAAAGGCTTCTTTGAATAACTGACGCTTGCCGTTAAGAATTAACAACATCATTTTGACATCAAAAGTGTATTGAAAAAATTGCTGGAATATAAAAGTCGTCTTTGTCTATGTACTTTAATAGCTTTACGGCTATGTGTTCATGTAAGGTGGTTTATTTGTGCTTCGTGCAATTTGTTTAGTTAAGCCATTTGCAGCTAGTTTTTATAGATTGTTCTCATGTTGTGCAGTAACACATTGTCCCAGGTATTTTGTTGATTGTCCATAGATCATGTCTGTCATATTTGTTTTTCATTACTTGTATTTGATACATTAGGACGTTTATTTTCTCGTTTAAATTGTTTCACATTTTTCATGTGAGGTAGTCTGTTATAGCTGACCATACTGTATGGAAATTTCTCATTGTTAAAGGCAAAATGGAGACCTATAATTGCATTTGTCTTCATTTACTTATCGTAAAATCATTATCATATCTTCTCTTTTAAAGAACATTATCAGTCTCTGAAAATTATTCATACATCACAGTTTGGTTAGTTTAAGATGAGAGTAAAATTCTGCTATCATTCATTCCTATTTTATTCAGTATTTACATTCAAATAATCGTTCATCTCACGTGTATACTGTTTCTTAGAAAAATACAAATTTTTTTAATAGATTAAAACGAAGAATGGAATAATCATGCTTTGACAATATACATTTTATTGGCTTAGACTGTAGAAATTTTCTTAATACTTCACTTGATTCATGTAAATAAAATATCAAAAAGTCAACAATACTCAAGGTACCGCATACCAACTACTTTAATAGGTCCAGAAGTTTGTCCGCTAATGCGACATACTACAACTATTACAATATAGAAAACAAGATCATATATGATATCACATATCTCAATCCTGCATTTGTGATCAATATCATAATAATGGCACCGAATAAATAATTACCTCATTTTTAAATTGTTTTTGCTGACACTCAAGAAATCAGCTAGACCTTTGGTGGATAGTTGTCCCATTGGCAAACCTACCACATCTCATTTATTTTGTTGTTGGGTATCTTCAGACGCATTTTTAAGTTGAAAAATTTGAGCTATTTTCACATCTAAAGAGTTAGTAATACCTTTGGTTTCTGGTTCCAAAATAGGCTAGGATTTTGTTTGAGAAGTGTTGAGAACGATATTATTTTGAATTTGAAACGTTCGCAGTAGGCACTAAAACAACAAATCTGGATAACACCAATATGTATATATTTTGAGTAAATTGTTTCATTATTTCTATTGAATGCTTTTGCGTAAATCTTTTAATATCAATATTTAAAGATTATTGTTCATGTTGTTAACACATTAGCAAAAAAAAATATGTTTAAATATATTTCATCAATGTTAATTACGTAACGTTTTTATGATGTTAACATGGTTAACACCAAATTCTGAAATGTTGTTAAAACATTTAAAAGACATGTCACTAAAACATTTCATTGAACGTTTTCTGTATAATGTTTATAACACAATGCCTTTATATGATTTAATAATGTTTATAACACAATGCCTTTATATGATTTAATAATGTTTTTCAAAGGTATTATATTAATGTCATGATTGTGACAGGTTTAGCTAACCATACTTTTACGTTTAATTCACAATTCTCTACATTAGGAAATTTCTATACCAAGTCAGGAACATGTCAGTTGTTTTCAATTTTTATGATGCGTTTGAGCTTTTGATTTTGCCATTTTATAAATACTTTTCATTTTGAATTTCCCGTTGAGTTTGGTGTTTTTGTTAAAATAATTTTTCTAAACTATGCTAAAAAAGATATTTTAAAACTGATCCATGAATATTCTAAATTATTTTGAAAACAATTTCGGAAAATAACTTATTTTAAAAACACTACCTGTACCTGGTATGCATGTATAATGTCAGAAATATGACAGTTGTTTTCCATTTGTTTGATGTGTTTGAGCTTTTGATTTTGCCATTTGATAAAGGGCCATCCTCGGAGATTGGTATTTTCGTTATTTTCTTTCTACATAAAGGCACATTTCTTTTAACAACGTTTTGATACGACATGTATACAACTGTATTAGATTTTATTGAAAATGATATGCGATTCCTAGCTTAAAATTGGTATACACAGCGTTAAATACAAATTTCAAACACTTTCACAGTCTGTAGAAAAAATAACCCTTCTAACACCCGCTATGAATGTTCATATATATATATATATAAATATGAATTCAGTAAATTCTAGGTGTGTAAAGGTCAGAGTTCACCAATTTGAGGTTTCTCAATATCTTAAGAACGAACGAAAACACCCCTAACTTGACATAACTTGCCGTATCGATAAAAGAGGTAGCATTAATTTATTGTTCACTATCGGACTATCGGTAGTGCTCTTCTTCCTTTTGAAATGTCTTTGACTTGCTTTATGTATGTATATAATGTATGATATACAATGTACTGTTTAATCAACACAGTTGAACATCTAATTGATCAATCATTTTGGCAAATAATATGAAATATTTAGACCAAGTACAGTAATCGTCCAAGAGATTTTGAGAAACATTACAACCTTTGTTCACATATATGTGAAAAAGGATAAATGTAGACCTTTTTTGGTTTGCTTTGTTTTTATGGCCTTTTTTATTCTTTTTGTGTATGTTTTTATGATCGTCCAAATATTATTACATATCTAATTCATTTTGTTTTCTTGTTTATTGTTTTCGTTGAGGAGCTTTCATGGCATGCTGTTAATATTTTCTTCTGTTTTCATATTTCTCATCTCTTTCTTTTTACTTTGGGCATGTAATTTAAAACAAAAATATACCTTTTGATAACTATGCAGTTTTGTTGGTTCTGACTGATACTTTCAACAAGGATACAAAAATTCTATCAATTTACGATATATCGAGTGCACCTTTATATTTCTGTTACTGATTCCTAATAAATATTCTTAAAACATAAATAAATAGCAGTGTTCACGACATATTTATCCAAGATACTCTCGAACACGAAAATGAAGCTTATGCGTATCAGCAATTCGGACCAATTTGACCTTGCGTATCTTTAGACTTTCCTGTTGGCTGCTGTATTTTAGGAGACAGTCTTTACCAAAACATTTTCTTTAGTCGTTCAATATAAAGGACGTGTGGATATAATAAATGAAGCATATTAAAATTCTTTTACCTCAATCACTTTTCAAACCTTTATCAATCGCTAATCTCATCGTGAAATGCATAAAATACTTGCCACTGAACGTTACACATCCAACAATCAATCAATGAAATGCAAACCGTATGCGACATTTTATTTTAATAACGACATTCAGAAAACAATGTTCTTTTTCATATATGATGAAGACATGATCTTTCGATCAGTTTAATTTAGGTCTGGAACTGGCATGTCAGTTACTGTTAGTAGTCCTTTGTTACTCTATTTGTCACTGTCAGTGTGCTTAGTTTCTTTTGTTACCTATTCTGACATCGGACTCGGACTTTTTTTTAAAGTGAATTTTACTGTGCGTATTGCTATGTGTTTCTTAATTCTACATTGGCTAGAAATATATGGGGAGGGTTGAAAATCTACAAAACATGTTTAACCCCGCTACATTTTTGCGCCTGTCCCAAGTCAGTAGCCTCTGGCCTTTGTTATTCTTGTATGTCTTTTAATTTTAGTTCATTATATGTTTTGGAGTTTAGTGTGACGTGCATTTACACTGAACTAGTAACACATTTTATTTAGGGGCCAACTGAGGAACACCTCCGGGGGCGGGATTTTTCTCGCTGCTTTGAAAGCCCATTGGTGGCCTTCGGCTGTTGTCTGCTCTTTGGATGGGTTGTTGTCTCTTAGACATATTCCACATTTCCATTCTCAATTTTATTTTTAGATGGATAAGTCAGATAAATCAAAGGCATATACGACATGTAAACAAACGGAACTCAACGTAAGAATACGGAACATTAAAATACAGAAAATAAATTTGAACACTGATGTTTAACCACAACAATTTAATGCAAGGTTACAAAAAGAATAGCAAATTGTTAACTGTTGTCGTTAAACACACTGCAAGGTCGGTAGAAATTTATTATTGGATTTTATTATAACAAAAAGAAAACTGCTCCTTAACGATACGTTCGTAGAGTTTTATCCGTTCGTAAGTAACAAAATAACTGCTCCTTAACGATACGTTCGTAGAGTTTTATCCGTTCGTAGGTAACAAAATAACTGCTCCTTAACGATACGTTCGTAGAGTTTTATCCGTTCGTAAGTAACAAAATAACTTCTCCTTAATGATACGTTCGTAGAGTTTTATCCGTTCGTAGGTAACAAAATAACTGCTCCTAAACGATACGTTCGTAGAGTTTTATCCGTTCGGAAGATGCTGGGAAACGTCTATTTAGCTAAAAGTGATGTCAACCTTAAAGACAAGGAGAGCTAATTTCTTTTAGTAAAAAAGAGCACTGTCAACCTAATTGTTTACCAATGTAAATGTTCAAAATCAAATATGTCATGAGGAAATGAAATATACTAACTGCATCATATTGCGTAAAAAAAATTAGATTAATACCGCTATGTAAGGACATAAACACGCTGAACAATGAAAGACGTTTAATTCCTTTGAAGAAAGAACTGCCAACTAGATGATAAAGTTAGAAGTAATGTAATACCCCTAAATAGAAATCTCCAAACTGGACTTACTAATGAAAATGATATGCAACCCTTTTTTTATTTCGAAACATGGTGTGATATCGCATTGAGTGAGTTGTATTGTTACTTTTTAATTTATAAAATAAAAAAAACGTACATATTTTAGCCTCCTCCAGCCGTAACATAGTTACCGAATACTACATTCAAGATAAAAAGCATTGGATGATACAATGAATAAGGTATATGAGTAATGACCAAGCTAATGTAGATATTATAATGTTTCCACTTATAACCTACGAATGATGTCAAGTTCAAATCGTTAATATTTACACCCTCCATCTTACTGTTATGATGAGTCAACATTCAACTTATAAAGTCACGTAGTACTTATATTGTATATAAAACATGTTTACAAGGTCAAACTCAATGAACAACAACAACAGAAATTTTGGGTCCGATTTATCATTTATATGACCTGATTGTGGTCTTCTTTTGAAGATTGGTGAACATTTCTTGTATTGATCATTGATTCAAATCTTTTTGTTTTTCCTGATGAGATATTTGATTTCCGATTGCTAGTGCATGATGCATTCAGTTGAACTCTTTAATATGCAATTCAGGTGAGTGAAATAATGCGCTATCATTACATAATCATGATAATTACAAGCATAATTATTTCATAAAGACAATCCCCCCATCATCATTGTGTTTGAAGTGAAATCTGGAGGACACAAACAATAACAAAATAAAATTCGTGTATTTGCCTTTAATCAATGGTTTTGGTGAGAAAGTAACACAGACTATATATATGTAAAATGTATTGCATTGTCTCGTTTCTTTTGTTGACTAGTACATGTACATCTTTAAATTGTAAATATATATGTACAATACCTTTTACTTGATGATGTGTCTTTCAATACTGTAACAAGATATAAGAAGATATGGTATGAATGCCAATGATGACAACTCTCTGACAGTTTATTTTTTACTGAATTAAATAACTCAATTAACATGCTTAAAGTAAACAACAGTATTTTAACAAGTTAGATATTTATTAAATATGATCAATAACAAGGTTCATTTAATACATGATATATTGCAATTGACAATAAACACAATTTTAGATATTTCTTTTCCATTTTAATCAGAATGTAATAAAAAAAGTAATCAGGATTACAATACTGTAACAAGAAATAAGAAGATATGGTATGAGTGTCAATGAGACATCTCTCTAACTATAATATATAAATTTAAAAGTCCAATTTCCATGTGCGGTGAAACCTGTGGCATGCAATTGATTGGGACTTCTTATAAAGAGACTTATTTTGATCTCATAAAACATCTAAAACCTTAAGGATTTTACTTAAATCAATTTAAATATCCTACAGGGAAACTTGGTTTTGCCAAAGAATAACTTAATTCAAAAATTTTATAAATACCAGTACATACTTTCAAAATAACCAATTTATATCAAAAGGTATGTAGATATAAAAAGATACCAGAATTAAAATTATAAACGTCAGACGCGAGTTAAGTCGACAAAAAAGCATCAGTGACGCTCGAAAGAAAAAAGTTAAAACGCCAAATAGATAACAAAGTTAAGGAATCTATTCCTTGGGTAGACAATCATTAACTTTTCGAAAAGGCAAAAGTTTATAATAAGACAAGCACTTAAAAAATGAAACAAAAGAGAAACAGCTAGAGGTCAGAATACTGTTAGTAACGATGACCGTACTTGAAAGTAACATGCCGTGTCCTGAATATAAAAAAGAAAAACGAAAATCCGCTTTCACGAGTAAAATTAATATTATTGCATGCACGCAATAGTAAATAAAATCATACGCACTGATACGTAGGAAAAGAATACGCATTTGCGTCATCACATATATTAATCAAATAGTTGAATTCGAATGTCATTCTACCTACCTCAAGTGTTTTGACTCCGGATTCAGTGGCGGATCCAGAACTTTTCCTAAGGGGGGGGGGGGGGGCCGCTGACTGACCTAAGGGGGGGGGGGGCGCCCGCTCCAGTCATGCTTCAATGATTCCCTATATAATCAACCAAATTTTTCCCACGAAAGGGGGGGGGCGGGGGGCCGGGCCCCCAGGGCCCCTCAGGGCCCCCTGTATCCGCCTATGGGATTCATTGACATTTTATCCGGAATTTCTGAGAACGCAAACCGATAGTGTGCGTCTGAAATGTAATCTATAATGTAAATAAATAAAGACGTGTAGTATAGTTGGTCAACACAGTGAATACAATTTTCAAAACCGTACCATAGTACAAATATGTAGATGCTATTAGGTAAAACTATTAAAAAACAAACAAACAAAAATAGAATTGAAATTTTATAATAAAAAGACGTTCCTTTTTCCGAAAATTTTGAATATATTAATATCAATAAACACAAACGTCAAGTATTTACGGATGGATATTTTATTCATCAAATGAATCTTTTTCCAAATTCGAACATTCCACTTTTTGACTATATTACTATACAAAATATAAGCAAAGACTTGTAAATCCATACTAAAACAGTATACACTCATGAATTAACGTTATGATAGTCATTAAATTTTGTTATGCTTTTTGTAAAGTATTACTTTGTTTTTTTTGTGAGCTGCAAGGATCTAAAATGTTTGTGAATTGAAAACACACAATTATTCTTATTCATGACCGTATAAAATTTAAATATTTAATTAATGTATTTTACTTTCCGTTTTATGGATATATTACAATACAAAAAAATAAATAACAATTACAATTACTTAAAAACTTAACTAAAATGGTATGAAATAATTATGATGCAAGGATATGTCCAGATTTAATTATTATGTTTCATTTACAAATGAATATTTAAAAATACCCAATCAGAGTATCTTGTCATATAAAATACCTAATTATTTTTTAATTGCAACTCTGAAAATATTCTGACTTTCAATTATTGTTAGTTTCTACTGAAATATAAATACGGTATATATTTTGTATATATTTCATTGATTTCTAGTAAAGTGATTAAATTAAATACTTTTGATAGTAATATCCTCTTTTTGTTTTCCGATCTAATATAAATATTAAAACCAGAATGTTCTCTCCTAAGTCTATGATGAAAATACACAATATCACGTGGTTAAATCTTCAGACATAATTAGTTTACATGTTATCGTGCTCGTTATAATTGACCTAAATAAACACAGTGTACAGGGGTAGTTGTAAAACAAATATAATTGCGATGTCATTATACTTGTTTAGAAACTTTTAAATTAAAGTGCTTATAAACATTTAATGTAAAAAGTAAGTGTGTTCAACACAAACGTAGGTCTAGCACATTACTTTGTCCCCTTTATCACAACTCTTCGGTGATAACTTAATAAAAGGTCATAATAAACCTATATTGTTATATAGCTCTTTTATGACTTTTTTCAAGTTAACAAGCCGAAGCAGCCAATATTGAAACTATAGCTGTTTCTTATATTGTTCTCTTTGTATTTTTGCATAAAATAAATACATTGCAATAAACATATTCATGATAAAAAGAATATCTGTGGGCCAAAACCTCTCTTGCTGATCATTTTTTTTCTCGACTGAATTTATATCTATCGTTTAGTGTTTTCATGATAAAAAGCAACAATTTCAAACATTGCGTTGCTGATCGTTTTTGTTTTTCAAAGTTTCGATCTATCTATAATAGTTTCAAGATTTAAGGTAAAAGTCTTGAAACTATCATAAATAAATCGACATTTTGCGTTGTTCAAAGTTTCCCTCTATCTAGAATAATAGTTTAAGATTTAAGGTAAAAACACTAAAATTTGTAAAATAAATCATTTAACGCTTATAAGGAGTCCATCAACCATTGGTATTCTTTTTTTCTTTCTTATTTGCTAATTTGTTGATCATGTCTTGTTTGCTTCATACAGGCATTTTCTAATGTAGAAAATGGTGGATTGAACCTGGTTTTATAGAGCTTGACCTCTAACTTGAATGGCAAGGGTACAAAAGTCATCACCGTGTCACAATCATAATAAGAACAACAACAAACACATATTTTACAAAGAAGCGCAAACAATCAACTTTTAAATTCAACCAGCACATTCATTGTGTACTGACGTATACATTTGTAATCAACCCATAAAGGATTGAAATATAAGTCCTGTGCCTGAATGGCAAAGTTAACATTAACTCTAATCTAGAGTTGCTTGTTTGCCGTTAGAATGTTAACGTCACAGTGGAAGAGATATAACATAATTTTGTCGTTCAAAGTATTTTCAAAATTATAAGAGACCAATAACATAATGCGAGTACTATCAGATCTTTACTTTGTGTCTTTTTGTTGTGGGTATATACAAGTACCCGGCTCGTCCACTCTGTGTAGTACTTTTATTTGTATCCATTTATGAGTTAAGTCAATTTCAAATGATTTTGATAGTTCGTTCTTATGTTGTAATGCTACTCCACTGTCCCAGGTTAGGACAAACATGTTTTACCCCGCAACATTATGGATGTATGATCCTTTCCAATGTCATGAGCCTCTGATTCAGTGGTTGTCGTTTATCGATGTGTTACATATTCGTTATTCGGTCATTGTTTGAAAATAAATTAGGCCTTTAGTTCCCTCGTTTGAAATGTTCTAAATAAATCATTTGGGGGCTTTTTATAGCTGTTTGCGCGCTATGTGATTTGCTCATTGTTGAACGCCATATGGTGATCTATAATTGTAAATTCCTGTTTCTGTTGGTCTCTTGTGGAGAGTTTTCTCATTGGTAATAATACCACATCTTCGTATTTATTATTATTTTAATTTGTTGAATACGAGTCCGATTACGTTTTTATTCTAACCATGTAAAGAAGACAAATATTAAACAATTATTGTGTTTGATATTCACATTTTTAAGTTAAAATTTGCGTCGACATCTGCATTTGGTGCATTTTGCAACACATGTGTATATGAATGATGATACGATAGATAATAGAAAGGAAAGCATTAATTTTTATGTTATCATTCACAAATTTATCTCTACGTTTTACTTTTGAGAAGGCTTCTTATGATAAGTGCAAGGCGCCAATAATATTTTTTTTTACAAATTTGGAGTCGATAATTTTGTTAATGAATTATTTAACATAATTTAGACTCTCACTCTCTAAGTTAAACTTGCTCTTAGACAAAATGCAAACTTGTATAATTGGTAGGCACCGTTTTGTTATATAGTTCCAAACATGTTTACTTATTCATGCATTATGTTTAGATTTGAGAGGTCGTGATGAAATTAAATTCAGAAGAGACCAGTTTACCTTACTATGTCGGCAAAATTTCTCTTGTTAGTAGATCTTGACTTGCTGATCATTTTTGTGATTTAAAGTGTATCTTAATCTATTATGATTTTCTATAATATATGACGAAACGAACAATATGTAGTGAAAATTGTCTTTAAGGTGGTATGAAAGTATAGATTAAAAATGATAGAATTTGTTCAGACTTTGCCAAAACGTATTATATATTGTGAAATGTTCAAAAATATAACAAATATGACAGGGAAACGAATATTTTCTCAAGATACAGGTTGTGTGACAAAATGACACATTTTGTATGGATTATACAGCGAAAAACAGCATTATGTGATCTGAAGCTAAACTAAACGAAAGAATTGAAAACAAATGATAAAAGATAGCTTTTAGAAAATGCTTTGAGAATATTAATAGATAAGATATGGTCACCGTGCGCTTTTTCCCTGCTCAAATTTAAAATAGCAAAAGTTCATGTAGACTCTTTCAGAAAATATACTATTTTATAGTTATCTCCCCTAAAAATGCCAGTAAAAAAACATCACTTATCAAACAAACAAAACCAAATTTTGCTACATTAATTACAAATTTGACCTTGGGTTCTCTGTTAATTACAATCCACAAATGTGGAAAGACACTACATTAAAGGGCAATAACTCACAATAAGAAGTCGCCTTCATATTGTCTGTATTGAAGATTTAAGATATTAGGCAAAAAACGCAAACAAATTAAAAATAGTCAAAATCATCATCAAAGGACATTTTCTGTAATACTTAGTCGATTACTGATTTCGACCCTGTTGTCTCACTTGTAGAACTGATCTTACTGATCATCATTTCAAGATCAAGTTTTTCTGTCTCTATTCTAATTTTCAAAATAGAAGGCAAAAACAAAAATAAATGGTAAACATCATTTAAGGCAATACATCCTATAATAAATGGGAAATGAGTCCATGTGACACAGATAATGACTTCGCTTGCATTTACCTTTATAAAGGAACATAACTTAAGAACGGCTCGAGTGACACTACCCAAATTTGTACTTGATCTTACTTCTGTTGTTATAGGCATTGTGTATTAGTTTCATAACATTTGCCCGAGACGAACTTAAGTTAGAAAACAAAAACGATAAAGTCAGCATCTTCCCCATTTATATAGGGCATAACAGGACAAGCGAGGCCACCGAAATATATATTTGAAGTGTGTTTTGTAGTAATACACATTGCACATTTCATACCATTTTGTTTAAGTTAAAGAACGAAAATAGAAAAAATCAACAGTGTTTCTGTTTTCAAAGGGGCATAACTCTGGAACAGTACAAGTGACACCACCAAAATTCGAAACTTTTCTGAGTTATGTGGTAATACGAATTGTGTTTAAGTTTTATAACAATGGGTTGAGGCAAACTATAGTTAGAAAATAGAAACTAATTTTGGGTCATCATCTGACCGTTTTGACATGTATGGACAGTCGGTAGAGCTAAACATCCTGCTATTGTCAGATCTCTCTCATTTGAGTGTTAGTGATTTTCAAAATAATAGACAAAACTTTAATCTTACCCCATATATTCTATTTCAGCCATGTTAGTCATCTTGGTTGGCAAGCAAGTTAAGATACAGTTAAGTCGGCTTCATATCTTGACTTACATCTAGAAATTGACTATGAGGGTCGTTTGAAAACAAAACAACTTTACGACAAAAGAGATGATTTCAGCTTTCCAATTGTGAACTTTCCATTTCTAAGTAGCAACATTCCAGCAGCACCTGCATACGGGGTATATATCTCCCAATTGATACGATATTCCCGTGCTTGCATTTCCTATCACGATTTTCTTGATAGAGGTTTGCTGCTCACAAGGAAGCTATTAAACCAAGAGTTCCAAATGGTGAAGTTGAAATCATCCCTTCGTAAATTTTACGGACGCCATCACGAGTTGGTTGACCGTTATTAAATAACCGTTTCACAAATGATATCGAATATGTTCCTTACGTCGTAAGTACAATCCCCTTCCCTTTCATGAATATGACCTACCGAATTAGACTATTTACCGGATTTGTAATCACATAAGCAAGACAACGGGTGCCACATGTGGAGCAGGATCTGCTTACCCTTCCGGAGCACCTGAGATCACCCCTAGTTTTTGGTGGGGTTCGTGTTGTTTATTCTTTAGTTTTCTATGTTGTGTCGTGTGTACTATTGTTTTTCTGTTTGTCTTTTTCATTTTTAGCCATGGCGTTGTCAGTTTGTTTTAGATTTCTGAGTTTGACTGTCCCTTTGGTATCTTTCGTCCCTCTTTTAATAAGACATATTTTTTTGAAATGGGGATTGTTGGCAAGTTTGTTTGAATTTGGCCCAGTTGTTATAGAAGATTATTTAGTAAAAGTTAACGCTAAACGACGACGACGACGACAGACGACGGACGCCAAATAATGAGAAAAGACTATTTGGTTAATAGAGCCAGATGATCTAAAAAATAAATCAATGTTTTTGGAGAAAAAAAATAATAGCATTGCATTTTTGTAGCACTCCGTATATGTTATCAATAATGTACATGTGCATGATTTGAAATTTGAGCTTTGAAATATTTCTTACAAACTACATGTATTAAACGCAAAACGCAAAATTTATAAATATGCACGATAACACTTGACATTTCTGCATATATTGACAATATGCGCAATCACTTTTGTATGTTTAGTCTTGTAATCATAAAAAAGGCATGGTGTTTTGATGTTCAACAATATGCAACTTGCAAAATATGTACACATTTTTATATCGGACATAAAGCAAAATCAGTGGACAAAATGCAAAACGGACAAAAAACAACGGACAAAAAGCAAAAGCTTCGGACAAAAAGCAAAATTATCGGACAAAAAACGAAACGGACTAAAAGCAAAAGTGTCGGAAAAAAAGCAAAATTATCGGACAAAAAGCAAATTACGGACAAAAAGCAAATTACGGACAAAAAGCAACGGACAAAAAGCAAAAGTGTCGGACAAAAAGCAAAATCATCGGACAAATAAAAATTGCGGACAAAAAGCAACGGACAAAGAGGAAAAGTGTCAGATAAAAAGCAAAATTATCGGACAAAAAGCAAAAGCGGACGAAAAGCAAATTGCGGGAAAAAAATCACCGTATCAGACGCACGACACACGACATTTCAAGAGTATTTGTCTCAAATATTGTACTGGAATTGAATGGTCGAAAAAACTGTCTGAAATCCTGTATTAATTTTATTTTGTATCGTCAATATTTGATATCATAAGTCCGGTGACGGTTTTATATTACACTTTAATGACCTGGGTGTTGTACAATTAATAGAAGAGCAGTTCATCACTGCCTCGTTCTGAATAACTGTTTGCTTCCTGCTCTTATTTTTATTATAAGGAAATACATTAAAAAGACGACGAAAATATCTTTAACAAGCAAAATGTAAAAGTTATAGCAATAGAAGGTCAGTAAGCTTGTTTTGTTCTATATATATATATTTTTTTTTATTTCGCCTATTTATTTAACGACATAGATGATTGTTAGAAGAGCCTCAGATTCATCTAATCTCGCCATGCATGTTGGCTTATTTTTATACATTTGACGATATTTGTAAGAGGAAATGAAAGATACAACTAACATTAGAATAGGAAAAGTGAAAACAAAGGTTGATAAAAAAAGAGTGTAGAATTATGTCAGTCGTAGTCTGGACCTTGTGGAGATACACATACATGTATATGCTGAAAGAAATTTAAAGAAAAATAACACATACGTTGTATTAGTCTTTCATTCTTATAACGTTAATGCGAAGTAAACAGAATAAATTTATCTTGTACACTTTACTTTGCAATAGCAGTTGGCAGACAGGGTCAAAATACTAGTTCGTTCAATATGTAATATTTGATATTCAGTAAAAACGGTTTGTTACATGTAGCTGAATCCCTTTAATTGATTTTGTCAGTGTTCACTGACTTCCCCTTTTAACAATTGACCTGTTAGTTACGTATATTTGTTGCAAAAATGTTATCAACTGGCTGATCAATAAAAAGGAGCCAATAATTTGCCTGTTAAGTAGCGGGTTTAAATAACAATACACATGGTTGTTGCCTGTTAAGTAGCGGGTTTAAATAACAATACACATGGTGGTTGCCTGTTAAGTAGCGGGTTTAAATAACAATACACATGGTGGTTGCCTGTTAAGTAGCGGGTTAAAATAACAATACACATGGTGGTTGCCTGTTAAGTAGCGGGTTTAAATAACAATACACATGGTGGTTGGCTGTTAAGTAGCGGGTTAACATAACAATACACATGGTGGTTGCCTGTTAAGTAGCGGGTTTAAATAACAATACACATGGCGGTTGCCTGTTTAGTAGCGGGTTTAAATAACAATACACATGGTGGTTGCCTGTTAAGTAGCGGGTTTAAATAACAATACACATGGTGGTTGCCTGTTAAGTAGCGGGTTTAAATAACAATACACATGGTGGTTGCCTGTTAAGTGGCGGGTTTAAATAACAATACACATGGTGGTTGCCTGTTAAGTAGCGGGTTTAAATAACAATACACTTGGTGGTTGTGTATCAATAAAAAGGAGTCAATAATTTGCGTGTTAAGTAGCGGGTTTAAATAACAATACACATGGTGGTTGTGTATCAATAAAAAGGAGCCAATAATTTGCCTATTAAGTAGCGGGTTTAAATAACAATACACTTGGTGGTTGTATATTAACATAGTGAAATAGGATCCATATTATACACCGACGACAATTAAATAGTAATCATAAACCTAGACCAATAAACCTACAATACAAAAACCAAACCTAGAGCCAGATTTACTCTGTTATGAAGGAATAAACGTCTTCATGGTGTTATTGTTTAGTTCCAAAAGGTATATTGTTATAAAGGTTTAAGAGTTCATCACATTACATCGTTTGATATATTACACCAGACAACTTGTAATAAAATCAACCGATTGACTTTGGTGTCTGTCTCAATGACGTAAGACAACAACATTGATTTCACCAATTGATTAGGTTTTCTATCCAAATGACACAACAAACCTAAGCAAAATCCTGTGATTGCCTGGAATACACAAGTTAATATGTTATATAATCCTCCGATTTAGTATGATGTATGTCTTGATGACACGAGGCATCATATACTATTATCCTCTGATTAATTATGCTGTCTGCCTCAAAGACACAAGCAAATATGTTATATAATAATATTCCCCTGATTTATTATCAAGACTGTCTCAATGACACCAGACACAATGTAATAAAACCCATAGATTGGTTACCATGTCTGTTGCAATGACATCATACACTATGCAATAAAATCCACCTATAAAAAGTCCTTTGATTTATTAAGCAGTCTGTCTCAGTGACATCAGACAATATATAACATAGTCCTTTGATTTATTATGCTGTTTGTCTTAGTGACACGAGGCAACATATACTATAATCCTCTGATTGATTATGCTGTCTGCATCAATGACACAAGCAAATATGTTATATATTACTCCTATTGATTATCAAGACTGTCTCAATGACACCAGACACATTGTGATAGAATCCAATGATTGGTTAACATGTCTGTCTCAATGACACCATACAATATGTAATAAAATCCACCATTTGATTATGAATGATGCTGTCTGTCTCTAAAACACCATAAAATATGTGATATAAACCTCCGATTAGCTATCATGTCTGTCTAAATATCACCAGACAATATGTAGTAAAACCTACCCTTGGATTAACATTGTTGTCCCAAAGACACAAATCATCATAGAATATATCCCTCCGATTTAGTATGATGTCAGTCTCAATGACACCAGGTACCAGACAATATATTTCCTCGTTTGATTATGCTGTCTGTCTCAATGACACCAGGCAACAAACAATATATGTCACCGTTTTATTATGCTGTCTGTCTCAATGACACAAGGCAACACACAGTATATTTCACCGTTTGATTATCCTATCTGTCTCAATGACACAAAGCAACAAACAATAATGTCACCGTTTGATTATGCTGTCTGTCGAAATGACACAAGGCATCACACAGTATTTTTCTAATTCACCCCTATGCTGTACAATCGAATTAAACTCATTTATACAGACCCCCCCCTCAAAAAAAAAAAAAAACTGAAATAACGCTATTTAAAGTACAGAATTGACATCCAAGCAAACAAGTGGCGTTAAAATTCTTTGAACTCATGAAATAACTGGATGCGATACCCTTGTTTGATAAGCTCTCGAAAAACGTTAAATATATATGTTACAGGGAATTTGTGAAATCAGGGATTTTGTAAAATCACTGAAATTTCAGGGAATTTGTTAAATCACTGAACTGATTAGTGATTTTATAAAATCCCTGATTTTGACTAGTGATTTTACAAAATCCCTGAAATAATTAAGATCTTTTTACAGATTCACTGATTAAATTCAGGGAATTTGTAAAATAAATTCATTCATTTTTATTAAGAAAAAAGCTTATAACAGTAACACTCAATAAGTTTGAGGTTAATCTAGCCTTTATTACGTAAGCAGTTTGTATGCACTATACAACTGCCATACTATAGAACAATGACCAAGGCACAGATGATTTTAAATCAAGAGCAAACATAAACCCACCCCTCAACTATTTAATCCAAAAGTTACTTCAAATAATGGAGGGAAAATTAAAGTGCAACATATGAAACCGGGGAAAATATGATAAAATTTTGGAACCTGTTGTCAATGATCCACAGAGAGAAGACAAAACAAGCTCTTATCAACAGCTTGTTTGAAAGAAAGTTACTGTTTATTTTAGTTTTTTTGTATATACTTTTTTATTGTAAACATTAAAACCAATTATATCAAATTTTTAAAATCAAATATAAAAACAGAATATAAGTTGATTGCTGTCATAAGAAAAGACAAAACACAAATGTAAGGAATAAGAAATTGAGTTGGTTAGGGTGTGTGATCCAGTGGCAAATATTACATACATATCAGAGCAAGAGCATCTTATCTTATTGCTGCCTAAAAATTGATATATAAAAAGCAAAAAAGTGTTGTATTATTAATTTGCTTTCTACAAAATAACATTTATATTCACAAAATAATAATAAAAAAGACAACAGAAAATATAGGTAAGAATACTTTGTTTTGTACTTGAATGTTTGTGAATAGGTTCTAACCAAGCAAAAATTGAAAAAAAAAGTTTCTGAACTTTCTCAACTATTTAATCCAAATAAAGTAAATATTTTGCTAAATGTAGATATGAAGTTCTTCAATGTGGAAATTTAAAAAAAATCGTTACAAACGGTATTCATCAGATGAAGATGTTTTAACAATATTATACATGTCTGGAGGACATGTACAGCGTAGTTAAGAAAATTCACATAACAATAGGTCATGGTGATAGGGACAACGGTTTTAAAAGTACGCAGATAGAAAGTGTGCAAATGTTTCATACAAAGCTTTAGAACTTTACAAGAAACGTTGAGAGGAATGCCAATTAAAAAAAACGCAGAGCTGCTACATTAAAGGTTATGTCGTTAAGTAAATTCACAGTGGTTCAAATATCTGTTTATATGCCTTTTAGTCATTATCATTATACACTTGTTCTAGCTCATAGTGTTTGTTAAACAAATATATTTCAAATCATTAGTGATCATTAGTCTATTTTTATATTAAGAAAAACACATATCTAATATCAAGTTAGTTATCCTTAATTGTACATGTAATCAGGGATTTTACAAAAGCCCTAGCTCTATTTTCAGTGATTTTGCAAAATCCCTAACAATTTCAGGGAATTTACTGTGGATTCATTTATTTTCGTGGGTACCAATTTTCGTGGTTTGAGGAAAACTTGCATATTCGTGGATATTTAATTTCGTGGTTTTGACAAAGTATGCATATATTCCTTTAGAAAATTTGCAATTCGTTGAATATTTAAATTCGTGGTTTCCAGGTACCCACGATATCCACGAAAATTGGTATCCAACGAATAATAATGAATCCACAGTACAAAACCACTGAAACTGTTAGTGATTTTACACAATCACTGATTAGTCCAGTGATTTTACAAAATCCCGGATTTTACAAATTCCCTGTAACATATACATGTTATATCTAGCAATAGCTTTTTTTTATTTTCGTATAAACTCTTAATATTCTAAATATTACTCTTTAATATACAAGCTATTACCCCTTAATATACTAAATATTACCCCTAATTTATTAAATATTACCCCATATCACACAAAATATTTACTGCACTCATAATAACATGTATTGAAAAGTACAATATATAAGGTTAAAATCAGCTTATGTCAAGAATATAACATGTCCACTTAAACCTACGGATGATGTCAAGTGTAAATTTCTATATTTACAACCTATATCTTCCTGTTTTGATGAGTCAACATTCAACTTATAATGTTAGCACGTAGTACTTATAATGATAATAATTAAAACCTTGTTTCAAGGTCGAACTTAATTTAATATGACAGAATATATAATGGTCTTTAAATAACTTATAGATTACCCAAATAGTCATTTGTAGTTTGTTATATTTTCTACATAAGCTGATATAGTGTACTTTTCAATACATGTTATTATGAGTGCAGTAAATATGCAGTGTGCTATGGGAAATATTTGATATATATGGGGTAATATTTAGAGTACTAAGGGGTATGTGCCTGTCCCATATCAGGAGACTGTAATACAGTGGTTGTCGTTTGTGTATTTGTTACATATTTTTTGTTCGTTCATATTTTGTACAGAAATAAGTCTGTTAGTTTTCTCGTTTGAATTGTTTTAAATTGTCGTCATTTCGAAGCCTTTTATAGCTGACTATGCGGTATGGGCTTTGATTATTGTTGAAGGCGGTACGGTGACCTATAGTTGTTACTTACTGAGTTGTCTCATTGGCAATCATACCACATCTTCTTTTTCTATAGTATACGAGTGGTCGTTTTGTTTATTGGAAGAGTTTTAAAAAGATAGATACAACACAAGTGGTCATTCCGTAGATTTACAAATAGTTATCTCATATTACTCGAGCTTGTATAGTTGCCGAGTGTTATCTGATTTACTTCCCGAGTGGTTATTTTGTATATTGCTCGATTGTTATTCATTATATTACCCAACTTTTCGTTATGTAAGATTGACCACAAAATCTTACATATTGTACGGCTGCTTTTTTTTTGTATTTTGGCAGTTGTCTAATATGGGGACGAAGTCCCCTAGTACAGTGAAAAATCAATAAAAAAAGAAGATATCTTATATTATCTAGTACGTAGTCGTTTTACAGATGAAAACATGTTACCGTATATATTATCAAGCGGTCATTTTTGTAATTGGCTGATAGTTATCTAGAATATAACCTTAGTGGTCGTCTTGCCGATTGGCCGTTTGTGAGCGTATATACAGCATGGTTGCTCACTTTGTTGAATAGTCAACTAAAATCTTCTATTTACCGAGTGGAAATTTAGTTTGAATGATTGAGCGTTACATAATTTGTTACAAGATAAGTATTGATGTAGATTGGTCGAGTGTTACCATACATATTACCGAGTGTTATTTGGTTTATAAGTAGAGTTTTTTCTTATTTTTTTATTTTGTTTTTGTTTGAATTAGTGTAAACGCAGTAAAGTGAAATTGTTTAGTGTTATTGAGGGCTTATTGCCCTTCTAAGAATGAACCGCTACAGTTTGAAAGCAGCCTTTTTATATCCACAAGCATACGTTTCATACACTGTATTGGTCTATGTTTTCAATAACCGTGACGTATTTACAAAAGCATTTGAAAAAAAAAGATGAAAAGATCAAATGCAGGAATGAACTACACGCTTCAGTGTTGACTCATATTTTATGCCGATCAAGTCGAGTATGTAGTTTACATTGATTGATTTTGATATTTTTTGGGATGGTGCTCACTTGACAAAATGAAGGGAAATATGGAATCATACTCATTTAGTTGCACTTCGTTACTGTCACTTCAGAAAATATGTCAAAGATTTATTATTGCGATCAATGCAACACCATTTCAATTGCAAAACTTTAAACCGGCTAAATGGTAAACCTTTTAACGCGCAACAGTTTCTAAATTAAAAGTATTTCTAGTTTAAATAACGAAAGGTTAAACAGGACCTTATATTATTGACCATCAAAATGCAGTCAAAATCTGATAAATGGCATTAAATACACCTGCTATTTCTCTTATATAACTTATTATACTCATTGGATATGCATTTCACAACAAATCATTACTTGCCTTCTCCTTTTGGTTTGTGTTTGCCGACACAAAAATAAATCAGCTTGACCTTTGCAATCCAACAACATTTCATGATCGTGTGTTAGTTATCTTTATACGCATGTATATGTTGTAATAATGTTGTTTTTTTTCAAAATTTAACAGTTGATAAATCTTCTTTTTACTTGTTCTAAAATCGGTTAGCATCCCGTTTATAAAGTGTCGAAAATAGCCTTCTTTTAAATTTGTATCGATCGCTGTCGGAACTAGAGTAGTAAATCTGGATATCAGCAACACGTTATTAGAATATATTGTTTCATCATTTCTTACTAATGCTTTTGCTTTATGCTAAATGTTTTAATACCGATATTCAAGGAATCATTTTCACATATTATGATATTATGTGAACAAAAATTTAACTATGTTTTCTAAATTTTAAATACGTAAAGTTTTCAAGATGCATACATACAATTGTAAAATGTTGTTAAAATGTTTACAAAAAACTTATACAAATTTATATTAGAAAACTGCTCGCAGTAAATTTAAAGTGTTTATCCGTCATGATCCATATATTTAGCCAAATGTGGAGTCAATCTAACTGTTCACAAAAAATAGCTGGTCAATACCAAATAAAGACATAAAACACGCAGGACATATGAATCCCTGACAACTCGTCCCTAATAAACAGTTTAATACATATATGTAAAGACATAAAACACGCAGGACATATGAATCCCTGACAACTCGTCCCTAAACAGGACATATGAATCCCTGACAACTCGTCCCTAATAAACAGTTAAATACCTATATGTAAAGACATAAAAAACACCCAGGACATATGAATCCCTGACAACTCGTCCCTAATAAACTGTTAGATACCTATATGTAAAGACAAAAAACACGCATGACATATGAATCCCTGACAACTCGTCCCTAATAAACAGTTTAATACATATATGTAAAGACATAAAACACGCAGGACATATGAATCCCTGACAACTCGTTCCTAATAAACAGTTAGATACCTATATGTAAAGACATAAAACACGCAGGACATATGAATCCCTGACAACTCGTCCCTAATAAACTGTTAAATACCTATATGTAAAGACATAAAAAACACCCAGGACATATGAATCCCTGACAACTCGTCCCTAATAAACGGTTAGATACCAATATGTAAAGACAAAAAACATGCAGGACATATGAATCCCTGACATCTCGTCCCTATAGTTAAAAGTAATTACCATGATTAACAGTTCCCAAAACTTGGTTTACTAATGAACACTATATGCAATCCTTGTTTTCGATATATGTTGGGTTTATCGCATTGAGTGATTACTGTTATCAATTTAGATTTGAATAAAAAACATGTAAAAATCATTAGACTCTCCCACCCGTTATATAATAGATGTATAGTAAATTATAAATTGATAGCATTGAATAAAACAACAAATAAGGTCAAACCAATCTAATGAAGATAGTATAATGTATCCACTTGTAACCTACTGAAGATGTCAAGTTTTAATTGTAAATATTCCTGTGATGATTTTTCATCTAACTTATGATTTTGTCACGTAGTACTGATATTGTATATACATATTTTTCAAGGTCTAAAAAAATGTACAACAATAACAAAAAATGTTGCAGTCTGATTTATCACAAACATTTCGCGAGTGTAGTCTCTTTATTATGAGATTGGTCATTTTTATTTCGTAAATAATTTCTTGTATTCGTTTATAATGCAAAGTCAAAGTGTTTCTTTCCTGATAAGACATTTTGAATTGCTGGTGGCTGATGTTTTCTGTTTGACGTTTTAATATTCAATTCAGTTAGAAAAATAAATCGCTATTATTACAAAATCATGAAAATTCAAAGCACACACTATGTTGTTGATGCGTCCGTCCTATGTAAGAATGCTGTAGGTCAGTAGGTGTAACCAACTGATGTCTGTTACAAATTGTCTTGAATGTTTTGTTATAGATTAAAACATTTTGTTTATGTTTCATGTGAATGCCGTATATAGCCATTTATATTGTAGAGGGTTTTCTCATTGTCAAAGCCATGCGTTTATATAAAATTACTTACATCCATTTCATTCGACATTTTAAAGATAGTTTTGAGATTGACAATCATACCACATCACTTACTTTGATACCAATCATGTTTTTTTTTAAAGTGAGATCAGAATCATTAACTTAACGTAAAGCCTACAGGATAACAAACAGTCATTGCCTTGATATACAAACCAAATCAGTGTAGCTCCTGGTGAAGTATGATTATAAATGAAATAAGGGGTAACTCATGTTTCTAAGATAAAACCACTCTAGTTTATAAATATTCCTTATACTGCTGCACCCAAATTTGTATTCGATGTTGTTGGATATGTATAACGTAGCCAATCAACAGTGAAAGTTGTGCGTGTAATTATAATTATTAGAATATAAAGATTTTCTGATTACGGATAATGCGCATTTTATATCGTTTTGTACTTTTTTTATGAGGTGAATCGTCAAGAGAATATGTTGACGCATAAAGGGGTAACATGATGTCCATTTCATAAGCTGGTCTAAACAAAGTTGTTTGAAAGTGAACACTGAAATAATGTGTGTGAAAAAAAACCACTTGACTTATATTTATAGATTAAAATTGGAATATAGTTTACTATTGAAATTATATCTACATTTTTATTAGAAAGGTCATAATGAAGGCTATTTACACAGATGAACTGGACACATAATAGCCGATTCACTATACATAAAGTATTATATATATCTTTTTTTTAAACTGGACTATTCATGGGAAAGCGTTTACAGTTAAACCACAAAGGGGTTGATGTTCTCATTTTCTGAACTTAAACGTTATTATATGACACAGACAGATACATAGACTATCACAATTGACTGATTAAACAAATTTATGAAAACATCTTTCTGCTATCTCCGAAACTTTAATTAAGACAACAGTGGCACCGACCTCTAGACATTCATAATTTTGTATATATCATGTTTTGAAAAAAAATTGAAAATGCGTGACATAATTTTTATTTAGTACGATTCAAATGATTTTCATTACAACTTATTTTAATTATAAATTTTGAAACAATAAACAATTTGATATTTAAAAATAAATATTTGTAGATTCTACAACATTTTAGAAGTAGGTTGAAATGACAATAAGCTTCAAACGTAACTTTCAGGGATTTCGTCATGTTATATTTGATTGACATAAGCGTTATGAACTTTTATTAGCAAATTGTAATCTATGTGTCTAAATTTTAACAAAATAATAAATATTTCCTTCTTAACAGGATGTTTTTTTCGTCATTTATGAATTCTCACAAATTGTTATATCCATACCCAATGAAAATAAGGTTAAGTGTTTTTCTTGGAAGTTTTATTATATACACAACTTATGATACTAAAATAGGACAAGTTGCTATATCTGATAACGTGTTATGGACTAAGAAATTTATAACATGCGTTTCAATTACAATATTATGTTCCTATGAGTATGATTCAAATATTTTTCATTACCGCAATAACTTACTCATGTTACTTCTAATGATTTTTTAAAAATAATAACCAATTGAGACATACAATGATGAACAATTGTAAATTCTGTTACCTTTTAGAAATATGCTGAAATTTTAGTACGCTTTGTAATAAACTTGCACGGATGCTGTCATGATATTTGATCAAAGTAATCGTTATAAACCTGTGATGAGTAAATTGTAATATAGTTGTCTAAATGTTAACAAAAATTAATACATTTCATCAGTACAGACGTTTCAACTTCCTCATCACAGAATATTTTTTTCTCATCGATATTAATTTTTGATAAATTGCTTTATCAATCCCCGATGCAAAATAGGTTAAGTGTATTTCTTGGAAGTTTTATTATGACTACAACTTATGAATGCTCATGAAATTATAAGGACAAGTTGCGAGTATCTGATATCGTGTTACCTTAGCCGTATTTTGTACAACTTTTTGGAATTTTGGATAATCAATGCTCTTCAACTTTGTATCTGTTTGGCTTTATAAATATTTTGATATGAGCGTCACTGATGAAACTTCTGTAGACTAAACGCGCGTCTGGCGTACTAAATTATAATCCTGATACCTTTGATAACTAGTTAATGACTAACATATGTGTAACATGCGTTTAAATTACTAAGTTATGATCCTTGCTATGAAGACACCTGGTTACGGCTTACTTATTATTTGTCCTTATTATTAAATAGAAAAAAAAATCATTTTCCATGACAGATAATTAATGGATTGGAGATACAAGTACTGAAATAATTTATCTTAAAGTAATACATATATATCTCACTGTGAATTGTTGTAGAATGGTTTTGATAGTAAGAAAATTCTTATCTCAGTGTGTCCATCTTGTATCTGATCGACATTTTAATTAAGACCAAACTAAAATACCCTTTTTGGTGTTGTCTTACTTAGTTGATGTTCTTCTTGCTTAAGACGATTTATCTTGTACCCGAAGCTTGAAATTCCTACACCGTATCTACTTTAAAATGCAAAACAACGAGATATTTTGAAGTTTTCTACAATTATGTTATATTAAGATAATTGTCATTAGTATGTTATATTGTGATGCTAAACTTCAGAAACGTATATGTATCTCCATCATTTGTGCATCTTGTTCCATATATTGGAATCACCATTTCCTTGCATCACGTGGCAAATTGCATTGTTGTAAATTATGATGAAAGACATTGTGACAGTGATCACGAAGATGACATAGTTGGCATAAAAGTCGTTATAATCTTATTTATTTTTTCCTTTGATGTTTAGTTACTTACTTAATTGTTCTGTTACAGATATCAATTTTGTATTATTACAAAGAAAACATGGTTTAATATGGCCATCAAACTACTTTAAATTCTTACCCGTCCTCCAATTATGTACCTTATTTTAGAATTGACATCGCCGTTGTGTTATATATTTTATAAGTAATAAACAATGCCAAAGTCCAACAAGTTACAACTTACATTTATCATTTAAATACATTGTAAATTGGGATTGAAAAAAATAGTACAATAAAAAAAAAAATACCAAATTTAACGGAAAATTCAGATCGGAAGTGCCATATCAAATGGAAAAAATCAAAGGCTCAAACACATCAAACGAATGAAATGCAATTGTCATATTCCTGACTTGGTAACATGTTATTGATTTCATTGGATAGGCTGGAAGTTAGTTTTTTGAAATTTTACTATAAGATGATGTTGATATTAAAAGGAGGTTAATGTCCAATGAACAGGTCAGGGGATAAAGACGTTAATTCTGAGTGAAATATTTAAAGAATTGTCACAAAGGGTCATTCCAGCTTTATATCATAAAATCATTAGTTTTGTAAATTACTTATATTGAATTTTTCGCATAAAAGGGCAAATATGACAAAATATCGGTCCTTCAAGAAAAATGCTAATTGGAACACTTGATATCATGCTTTTCTTGATTAAGGTTTCTGCTCTCAAGGAAGCTATTAAACCATTAGTTCAAATGGTGAAGTTGAAATCATTTCTATCTGTCGCCCCTGTCTTGATATGAGTTTTTAAAAACCTTGAAGATAGCATTTTTTCAAATGTTATCTTTTAGAATGGATAAAGACTATATGTATAAGCTGTATACCTAAATTACTGATTTCTATATTAGGAAATTCTGACATGACAAATCACATTCTCGCATAGGGGTTGTAAAAATCGTTTATACAACAATTTTGGTGTCTTTTCTGACAAAATTCAATGATTATACACTTTTTTTACCAAATAAATATCCTATTTGAATATACCAGACATTCTAATACCTTTGCATGCCCGCCATTTACTTTAAATTGCAACCTGCGTTTTGTACTGTTCAACGTTGATGAAAGCAACTAATGCACGATTTATATTCATTTTTTTTAGTGTGTTATCACACAGTTACCTAAACCTGAGGAATACTCAGGTTTGGTGTTTTGTTCGATTTACTTCCCTTACATATTTAACCGAACCAATGCTGTAAAAACATTATATTTTCACAAATCACACTTACTTCCATCAATATGCACTAGTTTTGACTGGTCAGTTGCTTGTAGTGCATTCTGGAAAGAGTTGTTCCACGGTTTTCGTTTAACCAATTTATTTTGAAAGAGTAAGCAGATCCAGATCCACAAGTGCACCAGTCATATAGTATTAGTACAAACCCTGTGATACAGCTAATTCGGTAGGTCACTTTCGTAGAACAGAGAACGTGAATGCAGCTACGACCATTGGAACAATACCGTCGTTATCTGTTAAATAGATATTGCATACTAGTCAACCAAATCATGATGGCAGCCTAAACGGATTCGAAGGGTCGATTTGAATTTCGCCATCTGGAACTAGCGTCCAATAGCTTTCTTGTAAGCGATAATCCTATATCATATAAATCATTATAGAAAATGCAAATCCTATAACATCTTAACAACTTGGAGATTGATATATTCCAGCCTATTTACGTGATTATACTTTACATAAAATGCAACATTTTCATATATATTTACCTTATTATTTTGGTCAAACATATCAATGTATTCCATCCTATATTGACATACCTTTGGGTTTGCACTACAAGAGCAACACGACGGGTGCTACACGCTTTCATTTTAGGAGCACCTGATATAATCCCTTGTCTTAAGTAGGGTTCGTGTTGTATCCTTAGTGTTAAGTAGGGTTCGTGTTGCATCCCTAGTGTTAAGTAGGGTTCGTGTTGTATCCCTAGTGTTAGGTAGGGTTCATGTTGTATCCCTAGTGTTAAGTAGGGTTCGTTATGTATCCCTAGTGTTAAGTAGGGTTCGTTATGTATCCCTAGTGTTAAGTAGGGTTGATGTTGTATCCCTAGCGTCAGGTAGGGTTCGTGTTGTATCCCTAGTGTTAAGTAGGGTTCATGTTGTATCCCTAGTGTTAGGTATGGTTCGTGTTGTATCCCTCGTGTTAAGTAGGGTTCGTTATGTATCCCTAGTATTAGGTAGTGTCCATGTTGTATCCCTAGTGTTAAGTAGGGTTCGTTATGTATCCCTAGTGTTAAGTAGGGTTCGTGTTGTATCCCTAGTGTTAGGTAGTGTCCATGTTGTATCCCTAGTGTTAGGTAGGGTCCATGTTGTATCCCTAGTGTTAGGTAGGGTCCATGTTGTAACACCATGGGAGTGCTTACTTGTCTTGTGTTTTATAGTGTTCAGCTTGGATTTCTTTTCATGGGAGTAGCAATGATGTGCTCCTATATGTCGGTTTCAGTGTGTCTGGCTCAAAACTACCCCATTCAAATGTTTTACAGACATACACAATTAAGTTATATGATGGTACATTTGTATGGTTCTGTCTGAATGACTTTTATGTCTGTGTTGACATTTCCCCTCTTTAGTATGGACTCTACACTACCTATCTCCGTTGTTGGATCTTTGACGTCTACGTATTCTGTACGTTGTCATATTTTTTTCATATTAATTCATTTATTGTAATAATATTTGTTTTCAGTACCAATATAAGTAACTTTCATTAATGACATGAATGAGTTAGCAATTTTGTAAAACGAAAAAAAATGTTTTTTTTTCATCCGTTCGAATTTTGTCGAAAAGATAGTTAGTTTCATAACTTAGTCTCACGGGTGTTGAGATTTTCTGTTCGTCCGTATTTAATATAATGAGAGTTTAGCCCTTTGTTGATAAGTAATTTCTCATCTTTTTTGGGGGATATGAACAACCTAACAGAGATTTTATTTGTACGAAATTTCCAACTTCTTTTTAACAGGATGGTTTTCATTTCACTTTAACTTATCTAAATTGTGATACCCATCCCCGATGAGAAATAGGTTGAGCATTTTTTTGGAAGTAATATTTGTAAGACACAATTTTAACATATTTATGAATATCGTCAATCGAAATAGTTTGCATTGTTAAAATTCATTAACTAATAAATAGCAAGCTAAAAAAACTGATGACGTGTTATTAGCATAGACTTTTGTGTCATACGTTTCAATTACAAATTACTAATCCGTGTTCTAAAGATGAAGGAATGTTGACAATCCATGGCAATAATTAAGAGAGAAAAGATGCGCAAATTTATCGTGATAGGTAATCAATATGTCAGAGCTACATAGTAGTTTAGAATTTATCGTAATGATAAATATTTAGAATTATAAATTGTTTTAGAAGTGTTGTATATGTAAGACAATTATTATCTATACTACCATTTGGTATCGACTTTGCCGAACTGCATGTATATCTATCGTTCAGTGTTTTCATGATAATAAGCAACAATTTCAAACATTGCGTTGCTGATCGTTTTTGTTGTTCAAACTTTCGATCTATCTATAATAGTTTCAAGATTTAAGGTAAACGTCTTGAAACTAGTGAGGCCCCTCATGGGGGGGTCCTAGTAATCACATAATCACCATTTTTTTGCCAATATAATCACATAATCATTAAATGTTTGCTTATCTTTAGTAATCAAATAATCATAAACTAAAAATACAGTCCTAGGTAATCAAATAATCATGATATATTTGGCTTAATAATCAAATAATCATTAAAAAAACGGCCAAGTAATCACATAATCAAAAACCCCATGAGGGCCCTCACTAGTCTATAGAAATTTTGCGTTGTTCAAAGTTTTCCTCTATCTAGCATAAAAGTTTAAGATTTAAGGTAAAAACAGTAAAAACTTGTAAAAATAAATCATTTAACGCTTATAAGGAGTCCATCAACCATTGGTACTCTTTTTTTCTTTCTTATTTGCTAATTTGTTGATCATGTCTTATTTGCTAATCATTGTCTCTTTTTTGTTTCTATCTATTTTGTATAGTTTCCGTTAAACTCAAATTTATCATCATTTAAGGGCAACCACTCCTTCCAAGAGTCGTCTGTGCTGACTTGTTTGTATATCTTATTTTGTTGATCATTTTTGCTCCGTAGAGCTTCTTTCTATATATTATTGTTTAAAGATAAATTTCCAAGAACATAGACAAAATCGTAAATCAAGGACAATGAATTTCATCAGGTGTAGTATGTTAGGCTCCAAAAACACCGGGTGCCTCGGTGGCCGAGTGGTCCAAGTAGATCAACTAGCGTATCACTAGTCTGTCATCACTGAAGTTTTGAGTTCGAACCTCGCACTTGACAGGTGCATTCGCCTTGAATCTTAATAAACTAGCGTATCACTAGTCTGTCATCACTAAAGTTTTGAGTTCGAACCTCGCACTTGACAGGTGCATTTGCCTTAAATCTTCATTAACTAGCGTATCCCTAGTCTGTCATCACTAAAGTTTTGAGTTCGAATCTCGCACTTGACAGGTGCATTTGCCTTCAATCTTAATAAACTAGCGTATCACTAGTCTGTCATCACTGAAATTTTGAGTTCGAACCTCGCACTTGACAGGTGCATTCGCCTTAAATCTTAATAAACTAGCGTATCACTAGTCTGTCATCACTGAAGTTTTGAGGTCGAACATCGCACTTGACACGTGCCTTTGCCTTAAATCTTAATTAACTAGCGTATCACTAGTCTGTCATCACTAAAGTTTTGAGTTCGAACCTCGCACTTGGTAGGTGCATTCGCCTCAAATCTTAATTAACTTGGATTGTTAGTTTTCCTGCTGAAGGTATGTGGTTCTCTTCGGGCACTCCATCTGCCTCCGCCATTAAAATCTGACGGCAAAAGATTGTATAAACACCTGTTTTTTGTTGAAGACTTTTCGTTGTCCTCTTTAATCATTTGCAGGGCCGTAGCGTAATGGAGGCAAATGAGGCAAATGCCTCACTTTTGAAACGACGACCAAACTTTTAAAGTGTCGTTTTTTTTTTAAATTATGTATTTTACATTATCAATATGAGTTTCGCGTTTCAAATTATCTACCGGCACACTACTACATACAATGTGTCAAATCTGCAGCAGCGATTGCATCTTTTACCATGGCGATGACGATAAAAAAAAAAATAAGTGTTCCGAATACAAATAAAAATAAAAAAGTTGAAACAAATCTTAATGTCGTTACAAAACTGGTTGAAGATGGGTTCTTTTAAAGAGAAAAAATTAGATATGAAAAAGGTAACTCATGAGTATAAACAACCCCTATTAAGTATGCTGGTTTATTTACTTTCGTTGGTTTATTTTTAAATCGATCACGCTATAGTTGTCAATATTTACACTAAATTAATTCATTGGCCAAAAACATAATAATTATTCATTATTAATTTAATCAAAATCGGAAGTCTTTAATGTATAGGCAATTCTTGATTTTTATTCATCTTTTATAAAAGTATGAAATATATTTTTGGTATTTTTTGAAAATATTTTTTTCGTGTTTCCTTTTCTGTTTATGATCAGCATTGTCTGAGTGTATGCTAGTGTGTTCCATTGATTCTAGTGCGGTAGGTCGTGGGTTCGAACCCCGGTAGGTCAAAGCAATGACTTAAAAATTGATAGAATATTGTGTCCAGGTATTATAGGTCTTCTAGCAGAATAATATGTCCAGGTAGGTCTTCCAGCGGAATGTTTACAGATACAGATAACTTGTGATCACTTGTGACATTAGAACGTAAAAAATCCGATTAAGTAACAATGTTGATCTATTTTTCTCTGTACCTATTCTTATGGTTAATGATTATGTATAATAAATATATTCTTATAGATGCTCGTCTTTTAGAAGCTTATAACTTGAATTGCTGTTGGACATACATACATATATATACATAAGAACGTGTGTTGAAGTTTTTCGATATTATAGGTAACAGGAGATTCGGAAAGTTTTAGTTGACCATCAGAGATTAACTTTAATATTAAAACTTGATTTCTTACTTACTAGGCTAGTTAATAAAAAAAACGCATTTCTGTATTTTTTTTTATTATAGATGGTACTGCTTGAATAAGCTCCTCCCGTTTCAGGCACTCGAACCACCCTAAAAAAAAAGCTCAAAAATTTTTCGCCTCGCTCCGCTCCGCAAATTGCCTCACTTTAAATGGACTTGCCCTACGGCCTTGAAATTTGTCGCTTGCTTGCTGTCTAGGCTGACGTCTACCCACGTCTCTTTTATTTAATGAGAAATTATTTCATTTATCATTCAGTCAAACAATCAATGACCATTCCATTATGATTACATGCTATAAAATGTATAAGGATAATTGTGGAGAACAATGTATTATCAACACATCTGTTCATGGTTGTGTTGACCAGAGATGGAATAATGTGCTAGTGTTTGATGACATATCTTTTTGCGAACTGTTTCATGAGACGGTTCGCTAAAACGAGGTTTGGCGTTTCAACTCCGAAATGTTAAATATAATAATTACATTGTCCTGAATATGCATGTTAAATACATACGATGGACATCTATCATCCGTCATCATAAATCTTTTCCACACTTTCTAAAGTTGATAAATCTACCAACCTTAATGGTGCATACCATTCCAGTCCTTTATCATTCAATCTAATATTATTGGTCTGGTAATTGTTTTGTTTACTTTCTTTATTTTTAACCAGGTGCTGATTTTGTTTGAGAAGCTTCCACCATCATTATTAATATGATGTAGTTAAATAAGATATTCGCCATCTTCATTAGCAAACATATATTTGTTAAACTGTTTTGACTATTTTTATCAATTTGATATTAAAGTTTATCGATTGTGTTTTCTTATTATAGGTGAAAATAAGAAACATTTTTGTAAAATTATAGTCTTATAGTTGTATAAGCCAGCTGATCTAAATCACGTCTGCATCATATAAAGTTAAACTATAATTTAAACGAAAACGATACGTGCAGACACTGTTTATTGTTGATAACTATACATCAAGTTTCCTGTCACAAACAATTTCTCAAAATAATTTGCACTGCTCAATTCCGTCTTTTGTTTAAGGTAGGTCAACTAATTTTGGCGAACACATCTGTCAAGGTACAGGTAATATAAAACCCAAACATGTTCTACCTAAAGCTGGGGTAACACATTCACGATTTTTATTGCCGTCCTTGACAGGACCGTTCCCGATTAAAATTTATCAAAAGTCTCATCAAGATCCTATGAATCGTGGATGGAAATTCAAAATTTAATTAAATTTTGTAATGCGGGGTTCACACATTGCCGATTATTACTCCCGCTTGAGATCAGACAGCGATACAGCAGAATCTGTCACAACATAGGCACGATTGTAATCCGACTAGAAAAAATCGGCTGAGTTTCCCAAATGTTACGGGACGCACCTAACTGTCGGGGTGCTTTGCCAAACTATTCAAAGGTCTTTTTAAGCAGACACAACAGAATCCTATGAGAGAACATTCGTCTTAAATGATTAAAGAATATCTTATAGGATTAAAATAATCCTTTGGAATTAAAGTGTTTCCAATAAAAGAAACACACATCTTAACCGATTTTTTTCTACTAGAAAACTTTCATATCGGAGATAACTTATTATATGTTAACTTATGTTCTATAGGACAAAAAGTAATCAGACGAGAGAAAATGTATGATATAGAATAACAATTCCATTTCAATGGTGAGTGATGGGAAAGTATTCACTGCATATTCATGTACATATTTACCATGAGGTGACTATATAAATATAAACTTGCAGAACTGTCTTCGGCTCGGTCTCACGTTTAAGTGAAATTTAGGCGTGATATTACGAGTTCGACCTTGCATGAAATCTTACGTCATTATCCTTCATATCGTGATTGCAGAAATATGAATGTTGCAACAAGACTGTATTCATATATTTATTAGTGCATTTCGAAATAAATCATTTTGAGACGTTCGCCGGATTTTTTTTAATACTTTTTTGTTTTGTCGTTCTCCTTAATGGATTCAGAATTGGAGATTAATATTAGATCTGGGCTTAAAAAACTGAAACATCAGAACCTCATTAGCGGCTGTTAACTGTACAGATTCGACCTTATAGTCGCTCAATGTATATCAATTAAAAGGGTGCACTTCTTTTTTTTTTTTAGATTCACACAGTCACTCATTGAATTGAATGCTTCTTAATGTAAAGTGTATTGTGTTGTAAAAGCGTTGACCGAAGTACATTCCCAAAATGTGCGCGTGGTCAACTCTTATACAACCCTATGAAATTACTAACAGAAGCATTCAATACTTATAATTACATTTTTTGCTAGGATCACAGAAACACGATTTCTATCAAGTTTTGTCTTTTATTTACCTGTGCACTTTTTTGTGGAAGCTCGTGTCATCATGAATGCTACATTTCATTTGAAAATGAAGGTTAATTTCATAGTGACGTGAGATTGCTGTTAGCCAATCAAAACAACGCTTTATAATGCAACAAACATGTAATGCAATTATTATTAATTACAAAATCGTCATGTTCTTGTGTGTTGATTGATTGTAGACATAGAGCAAGCTTACTTCGAATATTTCCGTAAATTTCTTTTATGTACATTACTTTTGTATTCATAAATCACACCGTTGTATTTTTTTTTTTTTGCATTTTTTTTTTTTGTATTTGTTTCTAAGAATAAACGAATAGAGAGAAAACCGGTCCAACACCTTCACTGTACGTAGTAAGTCGATAACTAAAGACAAAGATGACTCTTTATATAATTGTGATAAAGAAAAGTTACTTCTTTGTTAGCTTCAAAAACACTGATACAAGTTTATTTTCAAACATGATAATATTAAAAAAAAATATCCATTTTATTATTTAAATTGCAGATTATATCCCTTACTATTCATCAAAAAAAAGGAAGAAGAAAAAATCAGTATATGTGTTTGAATATTTGAATTTGAATACAATGTTGTACAGTTATACAGTTTAGGCGTTTTCCTACATATGATATATACAACCTCCAAAAAATAATAAATAGCATTGGTACATTAGGAATTTGTTTTCATTCCTATATTACAATATCTTAAAATCAGTCTTAGCTGATTTTCCATTAGGCAGCACAATTAAGATTGGAAGAGCAAATACTTGTCGACTCGTGGTCAGAAGACTGTGTCCAGTAGGGATTAATATTTCTCCAGCACGTCTTTGATCCGGAAAACAACCGACTAGCAAGAAGCCTGTAATTCAGTTGTTATCGTTGGTTCCTGTCTGTTATATTTGTTTTATCGTAAATGACACTTTTCCGACTGATTTTGACAGTTAGTTCTCTCTACGGTTTGGTGAGGGTTAAGCGCTCGTAAACATGTCCAGCCCCGCCACATTCTGTATGTACCTGACCCAAGTCAGGAACTTGCAATTTAGTGATATCTGTTTTTTTTTTTGTATTTCTATCGGTTTTTTGTTTGTTTGTTTATTGTTTTATCATAAATCTGACCGTTTGTTTTCCCGCTTGAATTGTTTTACAATTCTTCGTATCTTTTATAACTTACCATACGGTATGGGTTTTGCTCTTTGTTAAAGGTCGTAAGGTGACTTACGATTTCTTACATCTGATTGGTACTAATTTAATTACATCCTCTTCATTTGAACTTTGGTGGATAGTTGGCAATCATACACGATCTCCTTATTTTTATTTGTCACATCTCGAAATTCTTACATATATGGTTAAGTCTATACAAAGAGGGTTTATTATCATAGCAATCACTTTAACATGTTCTAGTCGTAGGCATGCGTGTAATATTTGCCACTGAAAATCCATTCATCCAATCAACTGCACATAACATAAGAAAGAGTGATAAGTTGATTTACTGCAATAATTATAACAGATAACTGATTATAAACTAACATGTAGACTGGTATGCAGAATCACTGTACTAATATTTTAGTACCCTTTGGACCGACCTAGTGTAAATTTAGATCATCAACCAAAATGAAAAATCCATTGTAAATGTATGTTTTTAACATTATAAAGATAATATGGTTTAAATGTTCTAACAAATGCTAATGTAAGAAGTTTTATCGTAATGTTAATATACAAATTAACTTGTGGTAATGGGTACCGGAATCTGTCATCCCAATTTTCGATTCCTGAATTCAAAATAAGACCACATTATCCGACCTCAGATTAACAGTAAATATGCGGAGGAGGCCTTTTCTATTGGTTTTAATTGGGTCATCTTGCATGCAAACTACTGCAAGCTGTAAATAATACAAAAACAAACTGATGCAACCTCTATATCAGCAAACAATCTCTTTTTCGTTTTTGGATTCTTGAACGTACTGTAATATTTGATAATTTATTAATTATGATTCCCTAGAATATCCGGTAAAATTCAAACAAAGACTTTACCAGCGTATGAAATACCACCAGAGATTATTATTCGTTAGAATGATCTACAATATACATGCTGAAGACACATGTGCTAATAAACATTTTTAGTTTCTGGACGATTTTAAGCTTGTCTTAGAGATATATGTCTATTTGTGAATACCTGTAGAGGTCTTTTGGTTATGTGTTTCGTTGGGTTGCTGTATGAAAATTGAAATATACTTTACATATACTTTTACCAGATAGTATTTGTGTCGCTTGGTTTCTCTATATTTGTTGACGTAAACTCCACGTCTACTTTTATTGTATGTTTTTTTGTGACGTAGGGTTACTGTTTACACGTTGACGTATACTCCACATCTACTTTGATTGTATGTTTTTGTGTGTCGTAGGGTTGCTGTTTACACGTTGACGTATACTTCACATCTACTTTGAGTGTATGTTTGTGTGTGTCGTAGGGCTGCTGTTTACACGTTGACGTATACTTCACATCTACTTTGATTGTATGTTTTTGTGTGTCGTAGGGTTGCTGTAAATACGTTGACGTATACTTCACATCTACTTTGATTGTATGTTTTTTTATTTTTTGTGTCGTAGGGTTGTTGTTTACACGTTGAAGTATACTCAACATTTACTTTTACTATATCTCATGTGTGTCGTTTGGTTACTATACTGTATAAACACTGACGTATAAATGTGCACTTCACATCTACGATTAATATATATTAGTTGTTCCGCTTGGTTACTGTATTCGCCTTAGGATATAACCCCAATCTGCTTTTACTACCTGTTTTGTGTGTTATTGGGTTGCTGTATACACGTTGACGTATACTCCACATCTGATTTTACTATCTTTTTTGTGTGTTGTTGGTTGCTGTCTGACGTTACGCGCGATGTTCGTACATGTAAACGTAACATAACGTCGAGAATATTTCGTTACGTTCAAACCAAAACTTCGACTGAAACGTTGGTTTTAAGCATGCGCGACATTCTTGTAAGACTCCGCAAAATCGACGGTGCGTTTTAACAACATATCGAAAATTGATGTACTTTAGATTTTTGAAAAATTAAGAAAAATAACATATTGAAAAATAATAAAAGTTTACCATTATAAGAGCTCTGATAAGCAAACAATTGACGTACATTTGAGTTGAGTTCGTTTTTACGTCAAAAAATGGCGGTGCGACAACCTTGTAAGCCTGTGAAAAATCGCTCATAAAATACCATATATCATTTTTCAGGATATTTGTCTTTAAATTCATAAAATTAAGCAAAATAACATTGATGTAGAAAATACAAATACTAACTTTTTTCCTTTTAGATAAATGTTTTTGATTCTCAAATCTGGAATACCAATGTTTTTTCTCCCGTGGGACAGATTTGCCCTTGTCGTATGGAACACTTTATTGTTTCTATGACGTCATAAAAACGTCTTAAAAAATGCATAAAAAATGAAGAAACCTTTTTGTTAAATAATGGAAAAAAACGTTTTTCAAAATATGAAATAGTTTAGACGAAAATCACAGTTTAGTGGTGACAATAAATGAAATATGTTACGCGGGACAGCCTAACAATAGCCGTTTTTCAAAACTGAAGCTTGTCCCATGCAGCATAAAACATAGTTTCTACAAATATTTTTATTTTTTATTTAAAAAAACACATTTTTGTTCAAAATGCGCACAACAGCAATGAATATGATATCACAAAATAAAATATTTTGGACTTGCATCATGTCAACTACACCGATTTTCCAATGAGGTACGAACATCGCGCGTAACGTCTATACATGTTAACGTATACGTACTCCACATCTACTTTGACTATCTGTTTTGTATGTTGTTGGGTTGCTGTATACACTATGACGTATAATCCACATCTACTTTTGCTATCTGTTTTGTGTATTGTTGTGTTGCTGTATACACGTTGACGTATACTCCACATCTACTTTGACTATCTGTTTTGTGTGTTTTTGTGTTACTGGATACACTATGACGTATACTCCACATCTACTTTTGCTATCTGTTTTGTGTATTGTTGTGTTGCTGTATACACGTTGACGTATACTCCACATCTACTTTTGCTATCTGTTTTGTGTATTGGTGTGTTGCTGTATACACGTTGACGTATACTCCACATCTACTTTTGCTATCTGTTTTGTGTATTGGTGTGTTGCTGTTTACACGTTGACGTGTACTCCACATCTACTTTTACTATCTGTTTTATGTGTTGTTGGGTTGCTATATACAATTGAGTTATACTCCAAATCTACTAGTACAATATGTTTTGTGTGTTGTTGGGTTGCTGTATACACGTTGACGTATACGTACTCCACATCTACTTTTGCTATCTGTTTTGTGTATTGTTGTGTTGCTGTATACACGTTGACGTATACTCCACATCTACTTTTGCTATCTGTTTTGTGTATTGGTGTGTTGCTGTTTACACGTTGACGTATACTCCACATCTACTTTTGCTATCTGTTTTGTGTATTGGTGTGTTGCTGTTTACACGTTGACGTGTACTCCACATCTACTTTTACTATCTGTTTTATGTGTTGTTGGGTTGCTATATACAATTGAGTTATACTCCAAATCTACTAGTACAATATGTTTTGTGTGTTGTTGGGTTGCTGTATACACGTTGACGTATACGTACTCCACATCTACTTTTGCTATCTGTTTTGTGTATTGGTGTGTTGCTGTTTACACGTTGACGTATACTCCACATCTACTTTTGCTATCTGTTTTGTGTATTGGTGTGTTGCTGTATACACGTTGACGTATACTCCACATCTACTTTTGCTATCTGTTTTGTGTATTGGTGTGTTGCTGTTTACATGTTGACGTGTACTCCACATCTACTTTTACTATCTGTTTTATGTGTTGTTGGGTTGCTATATACAATTGAGTTATACTCCAAATCTACTAGTACAATATGTTTTGTGTGTTGTTGGGTTGCTGTATACACGTTGACGTATACGTACTCCACATCTACTTTTGCTATCTCTTTGTGTGTTGTTGGGTTGCTGTATACACATTGACGTATACTCCACATCTACTTTGACTATCTGTTTTGTGTGTTTTTGTGTTGCTGTATACATATTGATGTATACTCCACATCTACTTTAACTATCTGTTTTGTGTATTGTTGTGTTACTGTATACACTATGACGTATACTCCACATCTACTTTTACTAACTGTTTAGTGTGTTGTTTGGTTTCTGTATACACGTTGACGTATACTCCACATCTACTTTGACTATCTGTTTTGTGTGTTGCTGGGTTGCTGTATACACGTTGACGTATACTCTACATCTACTTTGACTATCTGTTTTGTGTGTTTTTGTGTTGCTGTATACATATTGATGTATACTCCACATCTACTTTAACTATCTGTTTTGTGTATTGTTGTGTTACTGTATACACTATGACGTATACTCCACATCTACTTTGACGATATGTTATGTGTGTTGCTGGGTTGCTGTATACACGTTGATGTATACTCCACATCTACTTTGACTATCTGTTTTGTGTGTTTTTGTGTTGCTGTATACATATTGATGTATACTTCACATCTACTTTGACTATCTGTTTTGTGTGTTTTTGTGTTGCTGTATACATATTGATGTATACTTCACATCTACCTTTGCTATCTGTTTTGTGTATTGTTGTGTTACTGGATACACTATGACGTATACTCCACATCTACTTTGACGATCTGTTATGTGTGTTGCTTGGTTGCTGTATACACGTTGACGTATACTCCACATCTACTTTTAGTTACTACCTGTTCCGTGTGTTGTTCGGTTGCTGTATACATGTTGACGTGTACTCCATATCTACTTTTGCGATCTGTTATGTGTGTTGTTGGGTTGCTGTATACATGTTGACGTATTCTCCACATCTACTTTTACTACCTGTTTTTTGTGTTATTGGGTTGCTGTTTACATGTAGACGTATACTCCACATCTAGTTTTACAATGTTTTCGTTGTGTTATTTGTGTCTTTGTGTTCCTGCTTGTATATTGACGTATATTCAACATCTACTTTTAGGATATATCATTTGTGTCGCTAGTTTCTCCGTATACGTTGACGAATACTCAAAATCTATTTTGACTTTATGTTATTCTTGTCATTGGGTTGCTGTATAGACGTTGACGTATGTATACCCCGCAACTCCACGTGTACTCTGTCTATATGTTTTTTTTGTCGTTGGGTTACTATATCCCTTTCAGCGCCGGGACGTTGTTTTGTTACAACGTTACGTTGCCATACATATGTGAATGACGTTACTATAAACTATACGTAACGTAACGTCAACATGCGACGTACACGCACATGTACTTTGTTAACGTTAATGGAATAATTATACCACACATGAGACATGGCACGCATATGGAACATTAAATATTATATTTACAAAGAGCAGAATTTTACTGTTTTTTTATTGTTATGGTGAGAAGCCTTTAAAATCAAACATTTCATCATGAAGTTGCCAATCATCGTATTATAATTTTTTTTATAAAAACAATTATAAAAGAATTAAAAAGATTTTATTGCATGATGATCTATAAGACAAAAACTTTCTACATTTAAAAGTTGTATTCTCATTCCTCAAAGTTGATTCTGGTGTGATATCTTTTAAAACACCTGTCGACGCAGAGTCCAACTTTGCAAATTCTACACCACCACTGAATACGGGATTTCTTGAATCTGTCTGTCCCAGCACACATCACACATTTCTTCCGTTTACCATCTGGTATTCTTTCTGGGAAATGCCTCTCAGTTATTCTGCCCAACTGTCGATGCCCCAGCCTGACTGTTCTTATTTGTTGGTTTCTACTTCCATCTCTATGATTTCTTATCAAATCCTGACATAAGTGTGTTGAAACTTTAAATGGTCTAGCTTTGTTTCAACAACAAAAGTTCTTTTGTAACAGATGAAGGCATTAACTGAAAACGAAGAATAAAAATAATACATATTAATATACGTACCAATGTCTTCCACGAGTAAATCAAAAGAAGAAAACAAAATTGAATACAAAATGAATTTAGGCTTGTACGATTAAGATACATGTCAAATACGCAAAAAATATAAAGAAAAATGATAGAAAAAAACATTTCAAAAAAATATTTCAGCATATGACAATGTGTCTAACCTTTGTTCTTGAAATAATCACGAATAAATAAATGCATTTCGAAAAAAAAAATCCAGGTGAAAAAATATATGAAAGAGAAGGCCAGTGACTGATAAATATATATTAGGGTTATTTCATTTCTTGAACAACTATACAGGTTATGTGATTTCTTTACAGCAGATTTCAGTCAGTATGTAGCTAATGGTAATAGCTTGCTTGTTAGCTAAACCGTGAAGTTATTGTTAGGTAAGTTATACTACCATCCTTTTAAAGTAGCTTAGTCCCACAGTGAGATAGATTGGTTTTCTGTTGGGTAAGTCTACTATTAAAGGAGGGAAGTTTAGCTAACCTAACAATGACTTCACGGTTCAGCTAACAAGCAAGGTAACCAAAGAGATTACCTTTAGCTACATACTCACTGAAATCTGCTGTAACAACTATACAAGTTTATATGTAGCTTTTCTATTATCTTTTAATCCATTTCGATATATAAAAATTTGAATCGATCCATTTCATATGAATTTTGTTGATAGTTTTTTCATTGTCAATCAACATTCTCCTTATTTTATAAAGAAATATGTCAATGTCTTTCGACAAACATTTATATATTCTAAACTTGCAAATTATCTTTTACCTGCAGCAGTAACTAATTGATGGAAAAGTAGTTTTCTCCACATTTTCACACTTTTAAAATTTGGCTCGAACTGTAAGAGAAGTTGATCCCCGATATCTACTCCACCCATTGTAAAGTTATAACGCTTAACAGCGGATGGAATGGCAAAATCTCTTCCTCTACTGTTTGTTGTGTTAATCATGCTACAAATTTATAAACATTTAGTTTTCTTCAAGAACATGAATATATTTTCAAGAAGGTCGAAAATGCATTTATAAAAAAGTAAACTCAATATACAGATTTTATTTGTTTTAGCTTAAAATCTTGTGCAGCAATAAATATGTCACCGTATTGATTTTAATTTTCGATCATAGTATATTTGATCAAATTATCATTAAAGAAACAATAATATTATAATGATTATAATTTCAACATTACTTTGATGAAACATTGTGTACTTCATTTGTTCTCTTGTGGATAGTTGTCTCATAGGCGATCATATCCAATATTTGTATTTTAAAATAAAAATACATGTATCTAATATACGTTTAAATTTACCTTGCAGAGCCAGTTGTTGTAAGAATGGTAACAAGTCTGCGATCTGCCCATAAAACTGCCATGAGTTGTCCCTGATATTTCACTGTCATGTCTCCTTTTTGAAGTTTAGCAGTGCGGTAGCTTTTTGGCATGCCACGTCTGGTTTTAATTACAGTTCCTGTGCAGAATGTACCCTTATCTTTCAAATCATGTACCAATTTGGGACTTGTAAAGAAACTATCAACTGTAACATGATGATCTTTGTTTAAATGAGGTGTCATCAACTCTGTCACTACTTGGTACCCCTGAAAAAACAATGCTTTGAGTTTATATGTTTTTATTTGTGAGGTCCTAGCGTGTAAGAAAAAATGAGAATGAAAATGGAGAGTGTGTCAAAGAGACAATGACCCTACCAAACAAAAGAAAACAACCGAAGGTCACAAATGGGTCTTTAATACAGCGAGAAAATCCCACGATAATATTGAAGTTTTAAGCCACTAATTTTATTCAATAGATCCTGAAAATATATATTGAAATAAACAGGGGATAAACACGAACAAGTGATTCTATTAGGCAAAACGAAGGCTGGTTTACCGAAAAGTGTTTCACGGTGACCGGCTGTTAGATTTCTTTCAAGATAATATATAAAATATGGACAAGGGAAGTATATTATTTCTAAAAACATAACTATATGCTATCACTATGCCGCGTTATGCCCATTTATTGAATTTAATCTTGAAAAAAATATATAGTAAAGGAACTTTAAATTTCAAAAAAGTTACAACATGCAATAATTGACCTTACCTGTCCATTTTCACTTCTTGCTTCGTTTCGTCTACCCTTGTATACTTTAATCTGGTGGGTGTAGCCGGTGTAGGATTCCGCTAAAACCCACAATTTAATCCCCCATTTATGTGCCTTTTTGTTGGACAAATATTGCTTTAACTGATGTCGGCCTTTAAATCCCACAACTCTTTCATCTACACAAACATCCTGGTTAAGTCTGTAAAAATATAAGAATAATAACAGTAGGTGATTTTTTTTTAATATTCAAAGCAAACTTTACGTTTTTGAATAAAAAAAAAAATCGTTGTTACAGATGCACGCGTAGAGTGTATATATTTAAATTAAAAAAAACATGTAAACAGATATATATTTTTTAGATTTTATTTCTTGCCCACTTTCATTTGTTTTATCGATAACCAATTTGGATTTAGACCCGGCAAGTCAACTGTAGACGCTATATTTATTTTATTTGGAATAATTTCGCATACACTTCAAAATAAACAAAAACTGTATTGTTCGTTTGTGGATTTCCGTAAAGCGTTCGACAAAATTAGCAGGAGGATTCTCATTTATAAACTATTACAGAGTGGTGTTAGCTCAAAGTTTGTAACAATGGTTAGATCAGTATATTCATCTGTAAAAATGCGTGTCAAAACTGCCGATTTACTGTCCGACTCATTCGAAAATTTTCTTGGTTTAAAACAAGGGGAGCCCTTATCACCTCTACTGTTTTTATTTTTTATAAATGACTTGATTGAAGACATGAATATTAGTCCTTCAGCTGACATAGTTAATATTAATGAAGTTCTGATATACTTAATACTATTTGCAAACGATACTATATTATTTGGGAAATCTCCTGAAATTCTACAGGAACTACTTGATAAACTACTTATTTATTGTAATAAATGGAATATAGAAGTGAATATTAACAAAACGAAAGTTGTTGTATTCAAAAATGGCTGGCAACCCGTAACTGCAAAATTTTTCTACAACAACGAAGAACTAGAAATTGTCGATTCGTATATATATCTTGGTATGCTGATACACTGTAATGGAAAATTTTTAAAAACACAGAAGCGATTAGCCTTACAAGGTTCACGATCTTTGGCAGCTCTAAATAATTCTACAAATGGTTTATACTTGACGAAGAAAAAGAAATGTGATCTGTTCGATAGTATGGTTGCGTCTGTGATAAATTATGCTTCGGAAATTTGGGGTTTCCATCGTGGAAATGATGTTGAAATTATCCATAACCGTTTTTGTCGATCTATTTTGAAACTGGGTAAAAGTACGCCAAATGTATTTTTATATGGCGAACTAGGGCGTTTGCCAATGAATGTAATTAGAAAACAAAAAGTTTTAAAATACTGGTTAAAAATTGTAACTCATAAACCACTTATTGTGTATGATATTTATATATTGTTACTCAGAGATGCAAATACTGGTAAAACTAATTGGGTTTCTAATGTTCGTGACCTATTGTTTACTATTGGTTTAAACTTTGTATGGTACCAGCAGTCTGGTATAAATATATCATTAGATGTAATAAAAACTAGGTTAAAAGATCAATATATTCAAAGCTGGTCTGCATCTATACAGGATTGTGAGAAACTTACTATGTACAGAATTTTAAAATTAGATTTTTGTTTTGAAGATTACGTAGACTATAACTATAATTCACATTTTTTCACAAAGCTACGTAGTGGTACTATGAAGTTAAATGTTGAGGTGGGGCGTTATACAAATATACTAAGAGAAAACAGATTATGTACTTGCTGTAATATGAAAAGTGTTGAAGATGAGTACCATTTTACGTTAGTGTGTCCTGTGTATAGACATGTACGACTGCAGTTTTTACCAAATTATTACTGTTCGTGGCCAAATGTGACAAAACTTATGTATCTGTATCGAACAAAATCTAGATCTTTAGTTGGAAAATTATGTAATTATTTGAAATCTGCCTGGCAGATTAGATCACATCTACTAAGTTGATAATTTTTCTATTGTAATATCTTATTATATTGTTCTCTGTTGTTTATTGTGTGTCACAATGTAAATATGTTTGTGTTGCTATAGCATGTAACTACTGCTTTGCAAATAAAGAATTCATTCATTCATTCATTCATCGCAGTAATGACAACATTGTAATTAACTTTGGACAAGTTTTATACACAAAGTCAAGGCTAATTGTATTATGTGTTTCTGGTTACACAATGTAATAAAATGTGAGAAATGTGTAAATTTGAAATCAATGTCTTTTTTCCTATTTACAATGTAATAAAATTTTCATTCTTTAACAACATATATAATATCTTCACTCTCCTAATAACTTAAGATGTATTGTATTCTCCTGAACCAAAAAGTACTATCGGACACTTTATTTATCGTACATGTACCTGTAATTTTCTGAAAATGTCTGATTTAAAATGTCTATAACAGGACTGATTTTGTGGAGTGGGTCGTAGCCTGGTTGGTCATGTGGCACTGCTGTCTCGTTGTTGTTACAGTGCAAAAACTGCAAGATAGCCTGGAATCTATTTCTAGACATTACTTGGGCAAAATTTGGTGTTTCCATAGACCATGATCTAGGATTGTTCTCCCAATATGACTCATATGTAGGTTTCTTAACAACACCCATGGAAAGAACTAGTCCAACAAATGCCAGAATTTCCTGGCGTGTCACAGGAGTCCAGTTCTTCAATCGTGCAAACTCTGGCACTACTCTTGGGGGTCGACTTTTTTCATCAATGCACTGGGTGGCATATCGATTTGTTTCGGCAACTAACAGGTCGATAACACTTCTCCCCGGCATGTCTATAAATTTCATATAGTAATCCAAAATTGTTGAATTTGGCAGAAAATTTACCGGTCCAGTTTGTTCATGAAAATTTGGTTCCGGCAATGAAAATGTCCCTGGATCTAATACAGGGAACCACGGTCCCCTATTCATGGGAATTCCTTCATCCAGTTCTTCATCTCCCTCTGATTCAGAGTCTGAAATATGTATGTCCGATTCATATTCGGATCCCGAATCGCCGTCGTCCATCATTAACTTTACGCCCAGAAAAATGACGTCATAGTTGACCATGACGTCATCAGAAGATGTTTTTTTTTTTACTTGAAACATGTTACGTTATTTTTCTTTAAAACTATATAGGTTTAGAGCATCAAACTGCTGCTGTTGATATATATTTTTTATGTTACTTAATTTGAATAAAAAAACGACAAAAATGTCGTTTTGGCGTGCTAGCGGTAAACGACATTTTTGTCGGTTTGGCGCCGAAAGGGATATAGAGGTTGACGTAAACTCCACATCTACTCTTTCTATATGTTATTTTTGTCTTTGGGTTGCTATATAGAGGTTGAAGTAAACTCCACATCTACTCTTTCTATATGTTATTTTTGTCTTTGGGTTGCTATATAGAGGTTGAAGTAAACTCCACATCTACTCTTTCTATATGTTATTTTTGTCTTTGGGTGATTGACGTATGCTATAGGATTTAGTGAAGTTCTAATGGATATTAGAATATCCTTTATTATACATGTATATGCAGTTACTTCTAATTATACACTCTTTAACCCTCTTAGTGCGTAGCTAAATTTCAAAACATTGTCCAGAAACGGGTCAATTTCAGTAAAAAAAACCAAAAACAGTAAATTGTTATTTAGTCTTGTATAACAGCATGTTAACTCAAATAATTGAAGAATTACCAAACATAAAGTATAGATGTTTATTTTTTTTCAAAAAATAACGTTATTTATATGACATGACGTAACGTCATAATGATGATCACGTCACGTCCTAAGGAAGTTTCGCGCTATTCAATTAGTCAAGCACTTTGCAGTGTTTTGAAGAAAACGTTCAGTTTTTGCAAAACAGCACTATACTTTACAAAATTTCAAGTCAGATTTACTTATTTTCGGTTAGTCATCTTAGATCAAATAAAATATTTCATTGGATAAAGCACCTATAAAAAAAGATGGCATTACGTATTCCAAGTGTACTTCAACAAACATGACATATATATATATATATACAAAATGACAAATAATGTAAATAAAACATAATGCAAAATAAGAGAAAATTCATTATATGCTGTATCTACAACTACAAGTCTATTTCTTGCATAGTTGTTCCATTATTTATGGTAGACTAACTGACACTAAGCATTGTTTTGAACTTTAAATTGTGGTTTTCTCATTGTTAATGACCGTACGGTTGCCTGTAATTACAATGTACTTACATCCACTTCATTTGAACTTTGGTGGATAGTTGTCTTATTGCCAATCATACCACATCTGACATCTCCTTTTTTATATTCAAATGCTTATCTCATATATTTACAAATTTGGTTGGCATCAGCAATTTTATTTTGATTAATTAAATATGATACTGATTTGATAACATTAACTTTAACTTTAATCAATTTTTGAAAACTTAAACGTAAATTCTCCCGAAGGTTTTTATATTGGGAACATTATAAAAGGAAATGCGCACAATATTCTACGTTATCTCCGCAAAATTTACAGAAACTTTCAGTTGCTAGTGCTTTATGTAAACTGTGTATCACCCCGTTTGAATAGCAAGTGATTGTGCACTTATTTTTGATTCGTAAGATGTAAGCTCTCATACTTTGGTATAACAAAGCATAGGTACGCTTTTTAAAGTCAAACGATTAGCAAGTTATACATAATAATAATAATAATAATTTATTTTATTAAAGTGTCACATACTTGTCTACAGATTTTTTATACAGATTATATAATATACATTGCACAATAATAAAATAAGACAAATACCCAGCCTAGAAAGGCTTATGAGACACTATATATACAAATATATATCTATTTAACAAATACAAATTGAAAAAACATAATAAAAAACAATCTGAGTTAAATAGTGCTGTGTTATTATGTTAACTATGCTCAAGTTGATATAATGTTATAAAGGATGTATGTGCCCCAACATAAATATCGCCACACCTAAAAACAAAACCATTTTATTGGCTTAATATTTTGATATGAGCGTCGCTGACGAGTCTTTATATGTAGACGAAACGCGCGTCTGGCGTACTAGCTAAATTATAATCCTGGTACCTTTGATAACTATACTATGACGCAATTAATTTTCAGCCTTAACTTTTTAAGAAAGACACATGATTAATGGTGTTTACACATGCACACTTTATATCCTTTTTTTTTAATAGAAATGTTTAAAAATGCCAAAAAATATGTCAATGCTGTGAAATGTTTTGCTATGTATACTGTAAAATGTATCTGTCTCCGTAAATATTCTCCATCAGTGATACACTGTAATCGTCTTGTTCCCTTTTCTGTGTAGATGATGGTTGCACCGACGCTAATGACATCACTTGAAATATTTCTTGTGTTTACTACTGTTATTCTTTGCTATGATATGCTGATGTTCAGTAGTTGTCGTGTTTTGGTGTGGTTCATAAGTGTTTCTCGTTTCTCGTTTTTTATATAGATTATACCGTTGTTTTTTCCGGTTTTTTTTTTACACTAGAATTGTTTGGGGCCCTTTATAGCTTTCTATTCGGTGTCAACCAAGGCTCCGTGTTGAAGCATGTACTTTGACCTATCGTGGTTTACTTTTATATAAATTGTGACTCGGATGGAGAGTTGTCTCATTGGCACTCATACCACATTTCTCATATCTATTCATATCATATTTTATTTGTTATATTCATTTTCATAACACATTGATGCTTAACGAATGACAAATCCAAATCAAACACACATTTTTACCTGGTGCATGCTTACTAATTACCACCATAAAATTCCTTCTTAACTGTAATATATCTTTGCATACTTGTATTTTTTATCTAGGTGTTGTAATCTGTGGATGGTGTGCGCTATTAGCTATATTTTTACATGTTTGTTTTTTCTGTTTCTTATTTTTTTATGTTCGGTTCTAATATTTTCGTTAATAACTGCTTAATTTCTGTGATTACTATTGTTCAATGGTATATTTATACTATTTGTAAACATCAATATGTATATATTTATAGAATAAATAATTAGAGGGCCCTTCCGAATTTATATGCGTACTTCAATTTAATATTTACACATATTTAGAAAAGATATTTTATTACATCTTTCGACCCCTCCCCCCCCCCCTTTCCCCCAACTTATATAGCACGTGAAGCATACTAAGGAAAACATAGATTTTTGTTTAAAGACATGATAGATCATTATATGAGTTTTAAAAATGTTTACTGGTCTCAAATTTAAACATCGTAAGGTGTTACTTCATTGAATAAATGCCGTAAAGGAATTAAAAATTTGTCGCCAAAATGTGAAACTCTGATCTTTTATTGGTATAAATACAGTTCCAATGTGGTGTAACTTCGAGTCATCACAAGCCACGCGTTATAAAATTATATATATCTATACTATTAAACGAGAAGACCTCATTTTTGGTGTCGCTTCTCTTCTTTCCACAATAAATTAATCAACACGACTCTGTGTCCTATATGTACAGTGCATAGTCGCATTTGTCATCCATTCATATGATTATTCAGATTGAGTTATTTTGGGAGAAAAACGAGAAAAAAGGCATCCGGATATTGTCCCGTCATTGGACGAAATTTTAAGTCAGATTATACTTCCGGTTTGCGTTTTTCTGTATACTTTGAACAAACAAATAGTACGAATAAAGCACGGGGGGGGGGGTCTCTTCCTATATAAAGGTATATACATATGTGCCGCTGGAATGGGTCCCTTTTTTGATCCGTCAAATATATCAATGGGGTGCAATTTTACCGAGGAAATATATCAATAGGTAGTAATTGACCGATTGTGATATATTAATGGGTGATAAATATATGAATGGGTTATGATTTCGCTGTGAAATATATGTATAGGTAGGGATTTCACAATTATTCAATATATGAATGGGGGGTGTTTTTAAAATCCCAGCTGCACACCTGTACCCAAAATCCCATGTTGAGACCCCCCCCCCCCCCCCCGTGGAATAAAGTGTATTTTAATTCTGTTCAGAGTTTATTAAATGGAGAGGGTCTGTATACTATGTCAATTGACCACCATGGATCGATTACTAAACTAAGAATTGAAAGTAAATACACTTTATTTCTATAGTAATATACAGATAAGCGCTAAAATTATTCATGTGAACTTTTGATACCTTTTCTGAAATTCTCCATTCATTATTTATGTACAAAAAAAAGGAACGAAAAACAAATATGTAACACACAAACAAACGACAACCACTGAACTACAGGCTCCTTACTTAAATGTTCATAACATACTAAATGTATGTTCATATTGAAATTGATAGAAAACCAAAAATTGGAAATTTTGGAAATGAAGGAGGAGGTATAAAACTTCTAACAACACTTTACATACTTTTAACTCCGCTCTGAATGCCCGCGATTTCGCGGGTGTGTTCTAGTATATATAATAAGAACACTTGTTCTGAAAGGTTGTAAGGCAGGATACAAAAAACTATAACACAAAATAGATTAAGTTACACATAAGTTTTCAGCAGCAAATATTTCAAAAGGTAACAACACTCGTCAAACAAAAAATGACCGGAAAAATAAAGATAACACACTCTTTTGTTTACGTCCCAAGTCATGAGTCTGTTATTCAGTGGTTGTCGTTGGATCATGTCTGTCACATATGTTTTTAATAAATTAAATTGTTATAAATTATGCTGTTAGTTTTCATGTTAGTTCTACATTTTTTCATGTCGGGGTCTTCTTAAGCTGACTTTACGCTAAAGGCTTTTCTCATTATTTTGCTGATTCCTGCTCCTAACGGGTTTTCAATAACTCCATAGTATCTATACATTTTTGCACATAAACTAAAACTAAAGTTTATAATAGCTAATAGTGCATAACAAAATATATTAAAATGCAGAATGCTATTTTATGCCAATTTTACAATTCGTGTCAGTAAATCAATTGTAGACTTATTTATTTATTAAATACCAACGTAGACTTTTTCGTTGTTTAATTAATTTGTTTTTAGAGAAGTAAGAAAACCAAGGCAAGCATCAAGTACAAGACTATGTATAGTATGTGTTCCTCCAAATCTAAAAGAATTAAGGACATTTGTTTAAAATATTTATCTATTGTTGGGTTTTGTTTGTATTGCTTAATGATCATTTGTTGAGGTTGGGTTCTTTCTTCCTTCTGTTTCATACTATGATTCTTTTTTATTTTATCAATAACAGCATAAAAATTGATCATTCTAAGATAGCGCTATCATGCCGTCAAATCAATTACGACGTCGAATGACGTCAAATAATATATGACGTAATGATGACGTTTTATGAAACAGATAGAAAAAAAGAAAACAACAACAAAAATAATAATCACATGATGAATAAAATATATAAAATGTATTCAATAACTGAAGGAAAGGTGTTTTTTCAGAAATATTACGAAAGGGAAAAAAATAATCATTTTTTTTACACAAAGGACATATATGTCCTTCCCGCAGTAAGCCAGGGGAGGACACATATGTCCTTCCCGCAGTAAGAGGGTTAAACAAATAAAATATCATACACCATAGTCTAATATTATCTAAAAAGTCTAACCAGCTTAGAAAGACACGAACAGAATGAAAGGCGAGTAACTGTTATATTCCTATTGATGCCAGACGTTTCGACGTTGCAAATAAACAATAACAATTTGACGTCGCCAGTGCCGAATTCTTTTGACGTCGTCTTTTTTGGCGTTATTTATTTCATAATGATTTATTAAGTAGTTTTTTTCTACGTGAACGGCATTCACAAGGGCTGTGACCTGGTGTATATTTTGATAATGCTATATTGACTGAATTTTTCTATACAAATTTGCATCTTTATTAATTCCATAAATTCATATATGTAAAGTTAACTGATATTTGTTTTAGATGCAGTTGAATTCGTGCAATTATAAAAAGTTCTTTTTGAATTGCAAGATAATATTGTAAAGTAGTATGCAATTATAACGCATTTTCCGCCTAGAGTCTACAATTTTTGGCTATATATTTTTGTATAATAACAATTTTTAAAAAGATATGTCAGAGTATTTATGGGCGAATTTTACCAAACCATGTTTTGAAAGGCACGGAATTGTCGGAAGTACATTTGTTTATTTGGTCACAATTTTTTCTTCGATTGTTTTTTTGTTTTGTTTTCTACTGATGTGAACATTTATGATAATATTTTGCAAACCAATTTTGGTAAAATATTTGCCAAATTTCAGGATGAAAAAATTGTGTTTATATATCCAGCAACAGATATTTGTTCAATGATAAATATAACCTGATAAACACATAGATACGCGTTAAAAAAATCAATTGGTTGATTGAAATCCAATTAGAAATAACTTTATAAAATTTATTAAAAAAATGTAATATATAGCCTAAAGTTGTTCGTAAAATATTCTATGTGCAAGAACTTTTATTTTCTATAAGTAACTGTTTTACACTTTGATATTACAATTACTGAATATACAAAAGGAGGCGAGTAATGTCGCGGTATTTTAACCTTGCGTCATTTTCCTATGCTGTCTGAATTACATGAACCATGTGAGCATTATTTTTCTTGGGGTATTAAATGTACATGTAAGAACATTTGTTTCTTGCATTTAATGTTTAGGGATAAATTCAGAAGACTGGCTTAGATTTGTCCTAACTCGTCTCGACATGAACGGGACTATTTTACCATATGAAGTGATATACATTTCGTAGATGTGATTGCGTATTGAATGTTTGTCGACCTCTATGTGTATTTGGTTTTTAATTCATTGCGTCGTTTGGTGTAGGCCAATATAATTTTGTTTTAAATTGAAGGTTACGAGATTCGTTTTGTGAAAATTTCCGTAGAACCACATCAATTTCAAAAACATAGCAAATACAAAACAGTATGAAAGGAAGTATTGCCCATAACTATTATCGAAAATAATTTTAGTATCTATACTCCTTGTATTCTTCACGTGCAAAACATTACTAAATAGTATATGTTACATCATTAACCGAATCAAAAGATTAAATATAGGTCCAGATTTTAGAGACCGTAATACATGTAGCCGCTGCTGGTTTTGTGTAATAAAAAGTACAAATATATGCCAGTAGAATGTACTGTCTCCTCTTATGTTTCTTTTCGTTTCTCTTCTTACGAATGCCAAACAAATGGGTGTTCGTTTTGAATTTTTTAGTGTGAATCATCGCACAGAGAAATAGAGAATACTTTTATCGACACGATCCTTTTGAGTAAAATTACAAAAATGAATGTCGAACACTCGGAGAACATATTGTTTCATCAGTTTATTCTCTATAATTTGGTTATGTATATTTCATGATAAGATTTGTGGTACATCTATCCGTTAAGTGAAATTCAATTCCCTAGCTTCTGTTTATTCCGAAATAGCCAAACTTCCAAAAAAAAAGCCTGGTCCCTTTAAAATTTCAAGCAAGATACAGATAGTGCATACATGGCCAAAGAATACCAAAATAATTTTATGTACCAGTATGTAAAAAATGGATCTGTAAAGGGTCTTTATGGACATGATGGATGTTAATTGAGATGATGCTAAATACGGATGAATAAACCCTGCTCATAACCTAGCAATACCATCTCCTTTGCATCTCCTTAAAGGTTAAAATTCAGTATTTTTTCAATTTGTTTCTCAATTAAATTATTTAAATTTATTTGTTATACTTGAACACGAGTATGAACATGATGAATAAGCCAAATATATTATAATGAATTAGGCCATTAATTTTCTCAATTAAATTGTTTCACATTTTACATTTCGTGGTCTTCTGTAGGCGAATAGTGTTTTTCTCGTTGTTGAAGGCCGTACTATTGCCTGCAATATTGCTAACATTCACTTCATTTCAACGTTGTTGATACTGTTTCGTCATACTCATTTGCATTTAAACCACTTCCCCTTATTTGTATATGATAAGTATGAAATATTTGTCGCTGAACTAAATGACATGCAATTAATAAATCGTTAATTCAGTTTTAAAATAGCTTTAATTAAAATTTAAATTAATTTTTCGTTTATCAACTATGTGAAGCTGACTGAAAGTGTCCGTCGATAATCCACCATATAATGTTTAATGACACGATTTCAGTCCTAAAATGTTTATAAAAAAAAATCCCCTTTGTTTGTAAAAAATATAATTAATAACTTCCTCCTTCATGACGGGAACTAAGCTAGTAGCAATAATAAAGAACACTTTAACACACCAAAAGGAGTATATATATTACATGTAGGTTGAATGCGAAAACTAATAAGTATAAAATTGTGTTTATAAAATTAAAATCAAGTATGTGTCGCTTATTAATCAAACTCAGTTTAGATAAAAGGAACCCAATTGAGATAAGAAAATGTTGGCGTTGGCATGCATGCAGTGTGTACTTTATCGACAATTTTGTGGAATTTCTGTTGATTTCCATGCTAAAAAATTGTGTTTTTTTTTAAATTTTCATAACTCCAAATCTCAACATCCTTTTATTTATTACCGAGTCCTTTTGGGCCATTTCTTTGTCATGGGTTGACCGATTTCCCGTTTTGGACTGATAGGGTAAACACATAAACATTTATATTGGAACATTCGTAATATGCGAAACGTTCTAAAGCATTTTTCAACACACATTCTGACGAATATGTCGGAAACACGGTCAATAAAGTGTTTTTTTTTTTTTATCATATTATTCTGATAAATTACGATGCCAAAAAAAAGGGTTGACCGGTGTTGTTCGATTATCTTTTCTTTTTAGCTCTTTCTTAAGTTTTAAATCTTCAGCACCAATGTAATTTGTTTGCAAAGATCTGCAAATATAAAAACTAACGTCATTGTTTGTCGCTGGAAGAGTTTTTTTTTCAGAGCAAGAAAATTCAATTATAATACTTTTGCAATAATTATAACGTCATAATGACCGGACGTCATTGCTTCAAAGTACACTAAGATGACCGATGGTCAACACTGTTACAAGACTTTAATCATTTAGTGTAGTATAGGTTGCAAACTTTTGATTTATAATATATACTATTGTTGAAACGACATATATATGTCGCCTTGGCATCAAACCCAAAACGACGTATATGTCGCTTTGGCATCAACACAGAAACGACATATATGTCGCTTTGGCATCAAGAGGGTTAACTATTGTTTTCCAGAAAAATGTGTAATTTACCACTGAGAGGAGTTAATTTCTAAATATTTTAAAAGTGGTAAAGAAGACATGTTCTGCTTGAAAAGGTATCCTACTGTTTATCATCATGAAATATAAGGTATAAAAATTGAGATATGCAAGATTTCTCTGTGGCATCAATGTTCTTGGCCTGCCTATAAAACAAAATTATTTGCGAGAATATCCCATATTATGGTGGCATATATCTGCCCCCACTTGTCACTTAGTTAAGTCGTCATAATTAGCTAAATAAGTCGACTTGTCAGTTAATGCAGTCTACTTGTCACTTAGTTAAGATAATAAGATGAAACTCAGGGAGACGGATTTATAAAAAAAATTCCAAACTTGTTTCCGAATCCCATATTTGAACTGTATGTAACATTGTAATAATTATCTTGTAATTTTTCATTAATAAATACTGTTTATCATATATTTAGTAGTAAATACAGTAGTTTTTCATATTTGATAAATAGCCTGCTGTTCAATCCATATCGCGCAACTTTGATGCGCACCCTTTATCGCATACCCTTTATGACACCCCTACCCTTTATCGCATACCCTTTATCACACCCCTACTCTTTTTTTTTTGTTACGTAAAGTCAGTTTTTTTTGGGTTTTTTTGCCTAATAAAAAATTTCCTCAAAATAGGTAATTTTTTTGAATGACGTCATTGTTTGGTATGTGACGTCATGAACGTCAAGTTTTCATATTTTTAGCACACCAAATGCAACAATAAAAAATAAAAAAAAAACACACAAATAAATACAATAATAAACAAATTATTTTTAAAACAACAGCACGCAAATTGTAAGGTAACCCAGGTGCTTCGGATAAGTAGTTGAGCAGTTCTTTTAAGGCCCTTTTAAACAAGACAAAAGTAGAACTGAAGGTAACCCAGTGCTATGGATCAGAAAACAGTTCATATAATATAATACTCTTCTGTTAAAATATATGATAAAGCGTATAATACATGGCAAAATCCGTATCACATGCCGTATCATCCTCGACCTTGGGCTGATATTAATGTCTCGGGATGATACGACATATGATACGGATTTTGCTATGTATTATTCTCTATTTTTAAACTAAACTTTTTTGTAAAAAAATAAAACATCTTTTAGCGTTTTTGCCCATTTCATGACATGTAAAAACAGACTTATATATCTGACAAGTGCACTTAACTAAGTGACAAGTAGACCTAATCTAATAAAGTTACATGTAGACTAAATTAAGTGACAATTAGACTTGGAAGATACATAAGTCGACTTGTCAAACTACAGCAGTCGACTTGTCAGATACACAAGTCTACTTGTCAGATACACAAGTCTACTTGTCAGATACACAAGTCTACTTGTCAGATACACAAGTCTACTTGTCACTTAAGTAAGTCTACTTGTCAGATACACAAGTCTACTTGTCACTTAAGTAAGTCTACTTGTCACTTAAGTCTACTTGTCAGATACACAAGTCTACTTGTCAGATACACAAGTCTACTTGTCAGATACACAAGTCTACTTGTCAGATACACAAGTCTACTTGTCACTTAAGTAAGTCTACTTGTCACTTAAGTCTACTTGTCAGATACACAAGTCTACTTGTCAGATACACAAGTCTACTTGTCAGATACACAAGTCTACTTGTCACTTAAGTAAGTCTACTTGTCAGATACACAAGTCTACTTGTCACTTAAGTAAGTGACATGGAAAGTTTCCTAGTTTTGTGACACTGTTTTTTGCTGTTTTTATAGAGACCTTAAAATTTACTTGCCCGTGCTGAGACCTGGTCAAGTAACTGTGAAGTTTTTGATATCACGGTTTATCTGTGTCATCATATGTTGGTCAACGGTTGCTTGGGGTACCGGTTCATTTCTGTATTCTTTATTTTTTTTCGCTTGTTATTCTTTATCTTTAACAATAATGGCTATTCTGTAATAACTTGATAACTGTATTCTGACAGAACATTGTTCTTTTCTGTAATCAGTATATATTTTTACTCAATTCTTGAAATTTTGCAGTTATTCATTATATTTTAGCACCCCATTATTCTCTATTCTCTTTTTTGCCCATTTTACTCTTTTCTTTATTTTTGCCCATTATTCTCTATTCTGTATACCCCATACACACCCTCTTATATACCGTCTGTCTAAAGGTTGGGTGAACGTGAGGTCGGACGATCTAGTAAACAGAAAATAACTGAAAATTGTCGACTGTTAACGAAACTTTTAACAGGAGATAAATTCTTAGCAAACAAAGGATTTGACATATATCAGAAAGTGTAGACTTTTGTGTGCGGAAGTGAAAATTCCTGCATTTACCAAGGGAACACGTAAATTATTTTTTTCTTGAAATAAAGCCAACAAGAAAATTAAGTGGACGTACATGACTGTTTTCGCATACAAGTTGAACTTGTACAAAACAAATATACTATTCTACAAAAAAACATTGCCAATTTACTTTCTGAATTTATCTGTGTCACTGAGTTGAATCAGTTGTTCTACGACACCCTCCTCCCCCCATTCCAGACCCTCACTGAGATGAATCAGTTGCTCTACGACACCCTCCTCCCCCATTCCAGACCCTCACTGAGGTGAATCAGTTGTTCTACGACACCCTCCTCCCCAATTCCAAAAAAATTGTATATAGCGTGAAAAATTATTTATTATTTTTGGCGATCAAACGGGGGGAGCCGGGTCTTACGTCCTCTACCCCCTTTTTTTCCTTGAATCAACCGTTTTAAATGGACCCAATCAGTGTTTCACATTTGTCATAGTTGTCTTTGAAAATATTTGGAATCGTCCTTAAATGGGTCCAATCATTGTTTCAAACTGGTCCGATTTGTCTTTCAATCTAATCCGAGTTTCTTTAAAAGTGGTCCGAGTTTTCTTGGTCCGACTTGTCCCAATCCCGGGTTTTGAGAAAACTTCCGCGTTGCTGCATTCTATGATTTCCCCTGTATCGACAAACTGCCAACACATTCGTTTTAACCAAGAAGACGTCATTTCGAAGGCTTTTAAAGGGTAAGTTTTAAATATTTCTGTTATATCTGACTCATGTGAAGAAATGACATACTCATTTTAGCTCATTTTAAAAATATTTTTTACATTTTTGACACAGCAACAGGTCGATGGACATATTTCCGGGTTTCCATATCTCTTCTTCTTCGCATTAAGACGAAATGTTCTGAACAAGTACAGAAGAAATGTTTAATTAATCATTTAACTAAGTGATTTTATGTTCTTCAAGGTAAAATTGTTTATGGAAACAAATTTGTAAGTTAAAAAGTTCATTTGAAAAGTGTAAGAGTTTTTAGACACCAGGCGGCGCTGAAGTTTGTCATGTGTTAACAAGTATTGTTTTTTAAAAAGCTTGTATGAACCTTCATTTAGGGACGACATCAAAAGATCAATGAAGGATAAAAAACTTAATTCAAATAGTTTGGGGGTGGGGGTTAAACTTGCTGTAAGTTTTGTTTATCCTACATCGATTTTACATATATCTATATGGGTCAATCAATTTTTCCAAAGTAAGTTAAGAGGGGGGTAGGGGGGTCATTAAAAAAACTATCTGAATTAAGTTTTTTATCCTACATTGAACTTTTGATGTCGTCCCTTACAGAGGCGGATTTAGGGGGGGGGGCAAGGGCCCCCCCCCCCCTTTTTGGGAAAAAATTTGGTTGCTTATGTAGGGAATCACTGAAGCGCGACTAGAGCGGGCCTCCTCTTACAGTCAGGGGTACTACTTATACAAGTGTATTTTATTTACTTGAAGAAGTAAAAAAAAATATACACATATAAGTAAATTTGTAGGATACTTATACAAGTGAATTTTATTTACTTGTATAGGTAAAAAAAAAATCGGCTGAGTTATGTCCCTTAGCCATTCAGAATTTTGTACTTGTATAAGTAAGAAAATCATCCTTTCTTCTTTTCTTGAATTCTTAAGATTTCTTTGCTATAATAGAATTTTTAATTGTGTACCCTTTGCAGATGTCTTAACTGATCATTTAAGTGTAATTTCATGGACAATGAAAGTCCCATTTGTCTGTTATCTTCTTAACACTGCTCATTTACAAGCCCCAAAGGAGCAATTTTAGATTGCCTTGCGCAAATATACAAGATCTTTGCTCAGTCAGTTTCTTTGATGAATTAATGAGATGAAACATTGAACTTTAATGAAAAAATTTGAGCAAACCTGGGAAAAATCATTAAAGGCATGATTTTACATCTCAAAACTTGAGGATTTTTGTGGGATTGTAAGAAAAATACAAGTAAATTTTTCAGAAAATTAAAGGGAGATTATTCAAACATTATTTATTTACTTATATGTGTATATTTTTTTTCACTTCTTCAAGTAAATAAAATACACTTGTACAAGTAGCACCCCTGACTGTCTTAGGTCAGTCAGTGGGCCCCCACTTATGAACATTTCTGGATCCGCCACTGATTTATAATGCGTATAGAATCAAAAGTGTGCATACAATATAAAATCTTTGTATTTGAAAATTAAAATAAAATTAAGAACTGATTATTAACATCAAGTTAGGTTCCTCATCCACAGGTATGAGACAATACACCTTATCGCTAATCCTGAATCTGTCCCGCTCGAACTATGAACGTCATACAACAATCACTTTATCCATTGTGGCGTCAGATATTTTGTATTATGACGTCAAAATTTTACGAGAACCTGTGTGATGCCCAGTAATGGCCTGCAGACAAATAGCAATAGGGTGTATATTAAAGATTTTACATTATTATTTACCACCAAAGGTATACATATAATTTAAACAAGTTATTTCAGAAAATAACAGGTATACTAGTACTGTTATTGGGGGAATTCTTATAGATTTATATCTCCTCCTGTCATGAATTGTGTTGAAATAACCGGTTATTTTACAAAGAAACAATGTATGTATGTCATGTATGTAATAACGCCTTTCAGTCATCACAGTGGGTCTCATTAGGGTCTTAGCGTGACACAGGATTGGCTGAAAACAGGAAACAAAGTTGAGCGGGACACGAAAAATTACTAAAAAAATAGAATCATAATTGTAATAAGCGTGAAATCAAAATTTGTTGTCAAATTAAGTAGTGATGACTTGTTTGTAGGTACGGTTTACAATCATCGACATTCCGTTAATGGTTTTTGCATTTTGAAAACTGTATCCCTAAATGACTTCTGTACATAAATACCTTATTATAATAAAAAGAACAACAAGATCCAGTCAAAGAGACCAAAGATCAAGAGGTGCATTGCAGGATTCTTCTGTTGAGAAATCTGATTTTTCATTCTGAAAGTAATAAAGACCGGGTCGGGTGGATCCATAAAACAATTCATTTTGAAAATGTAGCATAATTTAATCTTGGTTTCAGTAAAAAAATATACATGTACTTCCATTTAATTCAATACTTTTATACGCAAAATACACACTCCCACAATAGCAGATAAAAGGCAAATACATGTGCAATACAATATACACAACCAAATATATAATCATATTACAACGTTTTCATTGACACATATATTATATATTGGCAATATCTTCCAAGTACCCTTCTGTGAAAAACTAATTGCTGTACCCAGGAAGTATTTTAGAAATTCAAAAACAAAATATATGTTTTGCAAACTTGGCATGGACAATGAGTACATAATTCAGGGGTGGAATCAAGAGGTAAGGCAGTCATTTTTTTCTGGAATTTATTTTTGTTCATTTAGGGGCATTTTTGTCATGTTTGTCATGTTTTGCCTCCCACGCTTTGGCCAAAAATGTAGCTGTTTTTTTTTATCGACAGCTTTTCTCCGATAAACGAAAGATTGTCGTATTCATGCAAAAGTTTTAACTCGTATTAAGAGTTCAGGCCCTCGCGAGTGGGAGAGTCGATCACGGGGAGGGACTGAATTATTCGGGTTATTGGGAAACAAAAATCTTGGGGCCCTATAGTAACACGTCAGCCATGAGAAAATACAAGGATTTGTATAGTAAAAAATCAAAGAACTGTGATAACATATGTATGTTACATGTTTCAAAGGAACAATATACCTCATTAGTTTTGTTAAAATGTATACAAGTTCTATTGATATTACTATTGTCTTTATGTACATGTATACTCAACTATAGAAAGATATAACAGTTCATAGTTTGCCAATCATGCATAGTACCCCTATGTTATTACAGAAAAAGTACATGTATGTCTGTAATAACTAAAGGGTGGGGGGGGGAGGGCAGATGAAGTGTGCCTCTGGGTGTGGAACTTTCTGGCTGTGTTGATGACCCATTGTTGGCCTTTGGCTGTTTTCTGCTCTCTGGTTTTGGTTGTTGTTTCTTTGACACGTTCCTTGTTTCCATTCTCTATTCTGTTTAATCCGTTTACATGTTTTAAATTTTAAAACTTTTTTTCAGATTTTGATTGACTGGTGGCAGAAGGGGTATGTTATATAAAGTGGCATTAAGACCTTGCAGACAGATCTAGACTTAATAATAACATGCTGAAGTTGCAATTACAGTTTGATGAAGGCCCACATGTAATCCCATATTGACGGTTGAAGAACTTGTACCAACAGATTTCACTTTGGGTATTTAATTGTATTGATACTTAGTAATGGACTTTATTCTAACACGTTTCTTTAAAAATCATCCTTAACCATTTTTCATTTTTTTTTTTAACAAGTTATGTTGAATTTGAGGATCTTTTAACAGATGTTTTGGAACTTTTACAATGTAATTTGTAATCAAAATTTTGAAGCGTGTATGGAAATTACAAGGAAAATAAAAATGTCATACTAACTGTCTCATTAAATATATTATTAGCTCACCTGGCCCAAAGGGCCAAGTGAGCTTTTCTCATCACTTGGCGTCCGGCGTCCGGCGTTGTCGTCGTCGTCGTTAACTTTTACAAAAATCTTCTCCTCAAAAACTGCTGGGCCAAATTAAATCAAACTTGGACACAATCATCATTGGGGTATCTAGTTTAAAAAATGTGTGGCGTAACCCGTCAAACCAACCAAGATGGCCGCCATGGCTAAAAATAGAACATAGGGGTAAAATGCAGTTTTTGGCTTATAACTCAAAAACCAAAGCATTTAGAGCAAATCTGACATGGGGGTTAAATTGTTAATCAGGTCAAGATCTATCTGCCCTGAAATTTTCAGATGAATCGGACAACCCGTTGCTGGGTTGCTGCCCCTGAATTGGTAATTTTAGGGAAATTTTGTCCGTTTTCGCTTATTATCTTGAATATTATTGTAGATAGAGATAAACTGTAAACAGCAATAATGTTCAGCAAAGTAAGATCTACAAATAAGTCAACATAACCAAAATGGTCAGTTGACTCCTTTTAGGAGTTATTGCCCTTTATAGTAAATTTTTAACCATTTTTCGTTAATCTTAGTAATCTTTTACAAAAATCTTCTCCTCTACAACTACCAGGCTAAATGAAACCAAACTTGGCAACAATCATCATTGGGGTATCTTGTTTAAAAAATGTGTGGCGTGACCCGTCAAACCAACCAAGATGGACGCCATGGCTAAAAATAGAACATAAGGGTAAAATGCAGTTTTTGGCTTATTACTCATAAACCAAACCTTTAAGAGCATATCTGATGGGGTAAAATTGTTTATCAGGTCAAGATCTATTTGCCCTGAAATTTTCAGATGAATCAGACTACCCGTTGCTGGGTTGCTGCCCCTGAATTGGTAATTTTAGGGAAATTTTGCTGTTTTTGGTTATTATCTTGAATATTATTATAGATAGAGATAAACTATAAACAGCAATAATGTTCAGCAAAGTAAGATCTACAAATAAGTCAACATAACCAAAATGGTCAGTTGACCCCTTTAGGAGTTATTGCCCTTTATATTGATATTTTTACCATTTTTCGTTAATCTCAGTAATCTTTTACAAAAATCTTCTCCTCTGAAACTACTTGGCCAAATTAATCCAAACTTAACCACAATCATCTTTGGGGTATCTAGTTTAAAAAATGTGTGGCGTGACCCGGTCAACCAACCAAGATGGCCGCCATGGCTAAAAATAGAACATACATGTAGGGGTAAAATGCAGTTTTTGGCTTATAACTCAAAAATCAAAGCATTTTGAGCAAATCACACAAGGTTTAACTGTTTATCAGATCAAGATCTATCTTCCCTGAAATTTTCAGATGTCAGAATCAGACAACCCTTTGTTGGGTTGCTGCCCCTGAATTGGTAATTTTAGGGAAATTTTGATGTTTTTGGTTATTATCTTGAATATTATTATAGATAGAGATAGCCTGTAAACAGCAAAATGTTCAGTAAAGTTAGATCTACAAATAAGTCAGCATGACCAAAATGATCAGTTGACCCCTTTAGGAGTTATTACCCTTTATCAGTCAGGGGACTTACTTAAATAAGTGATTTTCTAAATCACTGATTCAAGTAACATTATTTCCATAAAGATTGGAAGTTAGAGTTGTCTTTCTTTAATAATCACCTATTTAAGTAGTACAAATTAATCACTAGAAGAAGTGATTTAATTTTATTGTAGCTTTAAATATAGAATACTAATGATCCAGGGACTAATTATGTTTCTAAACTTATCAGAACCAACATCTGTGTTGTCTAGGATGACCAGGTCATTTCAGGTGATGACCTTGTCCTGAATCTAGGATAATGACATAAAAATCACTTGTTTAAGTATCAGACCTCAATTTCCTTCCCAAAAATCACTTCTTTAAGTATCATTCTTTTAATAACCCCCACTAATTTAAACACCCCCAAACAGTGAAATTTTTATTGCGAACAGTAGAATTTTATTACATAATCTGAAAGATGAAACCTTGAACTTCACAGGAAAAATACTCCCACTGCTGGGAAAAATCTTTGAAGAAAGTATCAGTTCATTATGTAAAGCCATTATTATAGCATTTTTTCAACTAAAATAGAATTTTCAGCTAAATGATAGCATCAAAGGCATAAACCTTGCTACTTAAAAGAAGCAAAAAGTCCATTTTTTTAAAATTTTACTAATTAAAAGATATTATTTAAACCTATGTGTTTCAAATTTTGAAAAAACTACATAATCCCAATTTGTGACAAAACCTCGAATTTGCTACTCAAATAAGTGATTTAAAAATCACTTATTTCAGTAAGTCCCCTGACTGTTTATAGTCAACTTTTAACAATTTTCATGAAATTTGTAAATTTTAACTAACATTTTCCACTGAAACTACTGGACCAAGTTCAATATAGAAAGAAATAATTGTAAGCAGCAAGAATTTTCAGTAAAATCAGATGTACAAACACTTCACCATCACAAAAACACAATTTTGTCATGAATCCATCTGCGTCCTTTGTTTTATATTCACATAGACCAAGGTGAGCGACACAGGCTCTTTAGAGCCTCTAGTTCAACGTACAATCAGTGCAATAAAGAAAGATATGAGATGAACATTATATACATATATCGATATATGTGTAAAGGTAGAGACAGGGGTGTCCTGCTTTCCCTTGTATAAAGCACCCTATATTTTTAGATTTTAATCGTGTACAGTGAATCTTAAAATATATATTTGATAAGGCCCAGATATTTTTACCTTTTAATTGTGTATGGTGAATCTACAAATTTATTTTATAAATCCCCAAATATTTTTAGCTCACCTGGCCCAAAGGGCCAAGTAAGCTTTTCTCATCACTTGGCGTCCGTCGTCTGTCGTCCATCATCGTCGTCCGTTAACTTTTACAAAAATCTTCTCTAAAACTACTGGGCAAAAATTTAACCAAACTTGGCCACAATCATCACTAGGGTATCTTCTTTAAAAAAATTGTCCGATGACCCGGCCTGCCAACCAAAATTGCGGACATGACTAACAATAAAACATAGGGGTAAAATGCAGTTTTTGGCTTATATCTCTGAAACTAAAGCATTAAGAGCAAATCTGAAATGGGGTTAAAATGTACAACAGTTTTAATTCTATCTGCCCTGAAATTTTCAGAATTGGTAATTTTAAGTTTTGGTTATCTTAAATATTATTATAGATCTGTAGATAGAGATAAACTGTTAACAGAAATTTAATGTTCAGCAAAGTACAATCTACAAAATAAGTCAACATGACCAAAATTTTCAATTGACCCTTGAGGAGTTATTGCCCTTTATAGTCAATTTTCAACAATATTTTTCATAAATTTTTGCAATCTTTTACAAAAATCTTCTTCACTTAATATACTGGGCCAAATAGAATTAAACTCTGTGAGTGAGCTACAATTTTCAATAGGGTATCTTGATTGAAAAATATATCCGATGATCCTGACATCCAACCAACATGGCTGACATGGCTAAAAATAGAACATAGGGATTTACTATACAAGTCTAAGGGAAAATTGTAAAAAAAAACCAATTTCAAATGGTCACAAGCCAGTAGCCTGTAATTCAGTGGTAATGTCTTTAGTTGCTGTACATGTATATATCATATTGGTTTTTCGTTTCTTGATTTGTACAAAAATCTGGCCTTAAGTTGGTCCGAGGATACAGTTATCGTCCTTTGATTTTCGTTGTCTACAAATATAGTCCCTAGTGTGAACAGTGTATAACTTGAAATTTTTTTTGATACACTTTCCAAATTTCTTTCTTTATAAGTTTATATGTTATGCATGATATATAAAGTATGAGGATGAAATAACATGTGAAACAAAGATTTGGGTGATGAATTGTAACGAACTCCGAAACAGCGGTTACGTCCTCTTTACTACGCTACGTTGACTTTAACCACTGCCACCAACTCCTAACGCTAGCGTAGGTTTTTTTCAACATTCTTGAAAAAAAATTAAATATGTCCAAATTGTTTTTATTTGTATGGAATTTTATACTATATTAATAATTGAATACAGATTTTAAAGACTACAATATAAGCTAGCAGTAATTTTTAGAAAATGATATTTTAAACTGGAGATATATTTTGGTGTATGTATACTTATTTCACCCTTGTCAAATCCAACATGGATGTTACAGAGACGATACGGAACGTACAATGTCAGCTGTATCCACAGTTGACACTGAAACATGAACAAATTTCCTCCATAGAAAACATTCTCCAGGGAAACAATATTATAGTCAATCTGCCTGTTGGGTTTGGAAAGAGTATAATATTCCATTTGTTGCCCAGTGAGTTTATTAATTCCATCAACTTTTATATTGAACTAATCAAACAAATTATGAAACATCGTGGAAATATATATTTTTGTACACTATAACTTTTATTATAATTCGATCTTGACGGCTCTTTTAAATATTTGTCCAGTCCTAAATCGGGTTCGGAACACCACCTAACAAAAAGAATCGCTCAGGCCTGAAATCAGTCACTGTCCCTCGGCTCAGACAAGGGCCAAGTCTGCAAGTGATCATTTATAATATATTAAAAAGAAAAACATAACTTAAATGTGGAAACATTCAATGTAGATGAGTTCAAATAATTGTGAGGTCACACGGGCAAGGCTTTTTTATCTTCAAAAATACAGATGTGTGCCTTTTTGTAACAAAAATGGGTTTTTACAACAAAATTGAAATGTACCCCTAAATATAAGAAGTATATATATGAAGGGTTGTTCCCAACCTGTTAATTTGTGGTTTAGTTATATAATGGTAGCACTCCACTATTCACCGTAAGAAAATAAAATTAAAATTGAACCACAAAATGTTTTATCATTCTCTATTCCTGGCTTTCTAATACTTTAACCTTAGCTGTTTGTGTTATACGTGGGTATCCGGTCGTTCCGGCCCCAAACCGATCCGGCCTCAAGTCAATCCGGCCCAAAGTCGATCCGGCCCACGTCGATCCGGCCCGATAATAAAATATGAATAAACTATATTCACTATATGGAGGAATTTGTGACAAATTTGAACAGTATATATAAACGAAATCATTAGTCTATAATTGGTTTGTTTATTCAACAATTGTCTGATGATTGTGAACTAAGGTAATGCCACTTGTAATCACTAAATTCAATCAAATCCTGGCCGGGGTTGTATATAATAAATCATAAACATTTATGAATTACAATTAATATATATCTTTATTTTTATTCCTTATCCTTATAAATTTTTTTTTTGAGGGGCCATATCGACTTTAAATATGGCCCATATCGATGTGGGGCCGGATCGACCCGAAAGCTTATACATGTGCATATGTATGTAATGAGTATCTTCCAAAGATTTTCAAAAGTTAAGATGGTGAAAAATAATTCCTCTATGTGTATTCATAGCAACATTCTGCATTTATTTACCATGGAATATTGCGAAAAGGGGGTGAAAATGTCACATATCCCCCATAAAATTTCAATTTTGAACTGAACTAGAATTACAATGCCTTTGAGCGTTTCCTTTTCAGAAACTCTTGACAGTAATCTACCTTATGACATGATCAAATAAAAAATGGGTCTATTTCGCCTCATTATTTTTCTTAATATACATGTATAATCACAAAGTTTGTTCCCGCCACAAAATTGAAAAAGAACGTTACAATATATGCTGGACCAATGTTTGGTATGGATATGCAAATACCGACTGACATACAGGAAACAGCCTCTATTACCATGATTACATACATTACATAATCTTCATGTTCATATAAATTAATCCTCAGCTATATATCCAAACAAGAATTTTATTGCATCTTGCTCTCTTATTTCAAAAATCCACAGGCGCCAAAATGGGAAAATACATGTACACACCTAACTGTAAGAGTGCTTCCTGTAACAGGATTTGATAGATATACTGAATAATTGTTTCCATATTTTTGTTTGTATCCAAGTATAACCACATTGGATGCCATACGTGGAGCAGGATTTGCTTACCTTTCCTGGGCACCTTAGATCACCACCAGTTTTTGTTAGGCTGGTGTTCTGTGTAGGTTCTATCTTGTGTTTTTGATATACATGTAACTGTTGTTTGACAATTTTGCATTTCATGTTTTAGCCATTGTATTTTCAGTTCATTTTTGAATTGTTGGAATTTTATTATCTCTTTGGTATTTTAGCGATTCAGCCAACCTCTCTTACACAAGACCAAGCAATTTTGGGGACATCTTGAAACTAAGCAAATTTTATTTTGAATCATCAATATGATAAATCAAAAATATGGACAACTATTGTGACTACAGCTCACATATTTGATAGGGGCTCTGGGCTACTAAAATGTATGCTTCTGAATAATAATAATAATAATAATAATAATGATTAAGCTGTATAGATTTTTTCCAATGGGGTTAGTTCATGCAAACTGCCAACAGATTCTACATACAAAAAATATTACTTGCAGTTGTATATCTCTGAATGTTTATATTTTTTAAAGAAATATTTGAAGACCTTGGAAGAGTGCAGAATAAGGTATTGGTGGTGTCTCCTCTAAATGCCATTATGGAAGATCAATGTAAAAAATTGAACAAGATTAATGTTAAGGTTGTTCAGCTTAGCCAGAAGTGCCAGATCATTGAGAACAACAAAGACAGCTGTGAAAATGGTATGTATTCATGGTATTATCAATATGTACATGATGAATATATAGCAACCAAACAATATACAAAATGTAGCATAAAACAATAACATCAAGAAGGCAACATATACTTTTTTGCATTTGTTTCTAAACAATACCTGATTCTGAATAAGAAGGAATTATTTTATAATTTTTTCATTATTAGCAATTCTGAATGTAAATGTTAAAATAACTTTAATAATTTGAGTTTATTTTCTGTAATAAGTTCAGTATGGGAAAGACCTCTTTATTATAATTGAGGTTTATCTTTTTCTGCCGAAATGAAACATTAACTTGATTAATAACAAATCAACTGTCTGAGAAACTAAGAAAATTTTCACATTTATTACTGTATTATTAAAGAAATATTAAATACTCAAAAGTGAAAAAGATTCTCCTCATATTGGTGCCTTTATCTTCATTTTTAAATGGATATTGGCATTGATGTACATTGAAGGGTTGCGTGATGCATGGGATCGAATCCCTTTGAGGTCAAGCCCTTACTTCTCAAACTGAACAAATTACTTATCTATGTATATAATATAGTCATACAGGAATCACTTAGTGCCAGTATCATTCTGACACACCCTGAGGGACTGTTAGTTGCAGAAAATGGTGTTAAATTGTTACGAGCATTGGAGGGAAAAGTTGGCGCAATTGTCATTGATGAATGTCACAAAATTGATGACTGGTAATTCAGAAGTTTCCATTGTTGAACATTAGATTTTTTTAAAGGCTTTTGTATTTTGTATAATTTCTGAAATTGTTATTGAAAGTTAAAATGTTATTTGTTAGTTATTTTGTAGTTTTATGCACACTATTGCAGTACAGATTACCAGTAGCCATAAAATCACTTTTATCAGAACTCTGATAATTTAACAAAATTAATTTAATTCAATTTCAAGTGGAATACATTATTCTTTTCGATTTATTACTGATTTATAGCCTGGTTGGCATGTTTTCACAGAAGAAATTTTAAGGTAACATTATGGACTAAGGGAAATAACTCAATTTGAAATGTCAAATTTTTTTTATTTTTTTTATAATAACAAAAAGTTGTTAACTTGAGCCTTTCATAACTTCTCTTTGAACAAGGAAAACAATTTTATTAGTTTTTGGAACGTACTTTGGTTTCTTAAGTGTTTCAGTTGTTGTAATTTCAAAGTTTTGAAATTTAACTTAACTTGGTTTGTTATAGAAATTTCCAATGTTGTTAACAAGAGGTTTTCCAACCACCCTATTTTAATCATATGTATTTGCACAAGGTTTTTTTTAAACAGATATATAACTTGTTACAGTATCTATAGGTACAATACATTAAATCATAAATTTACGTTGAGTACACAATAATTGTTTATTCACTATTTTATACATGTACAAATACTATTAATTCATATTTGAACAAACATCAAAATAAATAGAGTCACAGATAGAAAACCAATATATTCATACATGCACCACATACAAATAATTACAATCACAGATTTTTTTCTTTCTAATTCATATAATCACTATATCACATTCCATTTCATATGATTGAAGGCAATATTTATATACATAGTTTCTTAGATAAAGTTAATATACCCTGTTTTAAACATGTAAAACAGATTGTAAAATTCTTTATATTATACCTATTATTACATTTAACATCACAGTCAAGCAATAAATCAACACATTAATGAACATTAATGTAGCAGCATATTCAGTCAAAATGGTATCTCATTAAATTAAATATTATCACTTTAAATCAATAAAGCACCACATTCAACAACAAAAAAACAACACATTCAGTTATAATAAAATAACACTCAATCTATATAGCATCACAATCAATTTAAAAAGCATTATATTCTAATAAAACAGCAGCCCATTCAATCAAAATAGTATCGTTATTAAAAAAAAGTATTACATTCAGTCAATTTAACAACATTGCATTCAATCAAAATACATGTAGCATTAAAATCAATATAACAGCATTGTCTGCAATCAAAATAGCATTACATTCAATCAGAATATATTACATTCAATATAATAGCATTACATTCAATCAAATTAACATTACATTGATTCAAATAGCATCACACTCATACAATCAAAATAGCATATTCATTCAAAATAGAATGACACTCTATCAAAATAACATCATACTCAATTAACGCTGAATAACATTGAATCAAAAAAGCATAACACTTAAGTTAGTTAAGAGCATCACATTCAATTAAAATTTATTGACAGCAACCCAACAATTACTTGTCAGATTCATATAAAATTCATGGGCTGAACAATAAATCTCAATACCATCACATTCATTAAATAGTATTGCATTCAAGCTTAATATCATCACATTCAGTAGAATAGTATTACATTCAATTTAAATCACATTCAGTAGAATAGTATTGCATTCGATTAAAATATCACATTCAGTAGAATAGTATTGCATTCAAGCTTAATATCTTCACATTCAGTAGAATAATATTGCATTCAATTAAAATCACATTCAGTAGAATAGTATTACATTCAAGCTAAACCTGCTAAATATCATCACATTCATTAGAATAGTATTGCATTCAATTTAAATCACATTCAGTAGAATATTATTACATTCAAGCTAAACCTGCTAAATATCATCACATTCATTAGAATAGTATTGCATTCAACTTATATCACATTCAGTAGAATAGTATTGCATTCAATTCAAATCACATTCAGAAAAATAGTATTCAATTAATTCTAAATACAATCACATTCATTTGACATTTAGATACAAATGTAGTATTAAATTTAATCTAAATAGCATCACATTAAGTTAAAAAGAAGTATCAACAAATCTTAATATCATCACATTCATTAAAATAGAATTACATTCAATCTAAGTACCATTACATTCAGTAAAATTTATATAGCATCACATTCAGTTAAATGGAATCATCAGTACAAAACAGTACCTGTCATCAGCAGTATAAATGCTTTTGATTATAAAATATATATACCGGTAATGCAACATAATTTGTGTAACACACACACACAGGATTGATTTTAAAGTTAGACTGTTCACAGTATTTTCTAAATATACTTATATTACAAACAACATAAAAAAACATAAGTTATTTAGTTTTAGTCTTATTATTCACTTTACCCATTATATAAAACATGTTTTTATTTTTCAGGGGAAGAGAATTCAGAAAAAGTTTTTCAGAATTAGTAGTTCTGAAATCTTTTTTCAACAATGTCCCTATAGCATGTTTAAGTGGAACACTAACAGGAAAACATATAAATGCTTTATCCAAGCAGTTGCTTATAAGCAATTTTAAAGTCATTTCTGTAAGTCCTGAAAAAACTAATTTAAAACTCATGGTATGTGAAAAGGTTAAAGGCACCTCTTATGAAAAAATAGAAAACATTTATAAGAGTCAAATTGACCAGTTACTTGTTGAGAGAAATAATTTTCCTGTAACTTTAATGTTTATGCCAATGGAATACATTGCACATGCTATGAGCTATGCTTATTATGCATTCGGTGGAGTAAGCAAAATTACAGTAAATAATGCTGTTTTTGGTTGCCTATACTCAAATCAAGATACTGAAGTTTTGACTTGTATTATCACAGATCTCCAGAGTGTTCAACCTCGTTTTAGGCTTGTTTTTACAACAACAGTAGTTGGTATGGGTTTTGACCCTCCCTCAGTGACCCAGGTTATCCATTGCAAACCACCAAGAAGTTTAACAAATTACCTTCAGGAAATTGGGAGAGCTGGAAGGAGAGGTCAAATGTCAACTGCAACTTTATACTATACAAATATGGACTTAGCAAAAAACCTACCAGGAATTCAAGACGACATTTTATGCTATTGTAGGCATAAGGCCTGTTATCGAGAATGTCTCTTGAAAATATTTGGATACAAAAAATCAAGTAATAGTCCTGAAGGTTGTTTGTGTTGTAGTTTTTGTTCATTACAATGTAGGTGTGAAAACTGTCAGTTGGTAAGAGTAGTTGATGAAATGAACTTGTAAATACATTTTGGTCATGATAAATTTAAGGTGACTAGGGGATATTACATTGATAAATTAGAAGTATAAATCACTTTAACTGTTAAAATTTTTTAAAGAATGTGGCCTGTTTGAAAATCAAATGGTAATTTTAAGAGTACTGTTTATTTGTATTGAAACAATAGGGGTAATAGATGCTTAAAAAAAATTACAAATAAAAAAAAATAGGTGACATTTCTAGAATCATTCCAAACCTGAAATACACATTAAATAGTTTTACTAAATATAGAATATGTTTTTTTTCACATTTGTTTTGAGAATTCATATCTTGGAGGAAAGGGGAGACAATTGGCAAGGGAAATAAGTTATCTACATCTAATTATTACATTTGCATTGTTATCAATGTCTGTGATAACATATAACATTATAAGTCCAATAGTAACAGATAAAAAAAATCAATATACAATCCATCAATGTTCTATAAAAGTAAGAAAATAAAAAATCTAGTAATAACTACAATGTTCTACAGTTTAAACAAGACATGAAGGGATAATTGACTACACTGATTGTACAGGGATGTCTGCAGGACATTTTAAATTTATAGTGTATAACTGTAATTCATTACGGTAACTCTGAATAATTGGTAACATTTGAATAAGTCACTTGCGAACAACTACATAAGTTAATGACAAGTATTTACGCCTCTTCATCATGTAAGACTACTTCTTTTTACATATTGCAGGTCATCTTGCACTGAGTTATTACTGAAATTATAAAAACAAATATTTTCATCAACACATTTGTAATGTATATCTCTGTGTTTGTATATGTAAAATGTAATATAAATGATACCAGTATATAATGTAAATGATACTTTTTAATGAATATTCTAAACTGCCATATAAGTGCAGCTCAGTATGACTTACTCCAGTTTTTGTATTTCTCATTGTCTTAACCATTCAATGAAATAACCATATCTTTAAATAAATAATTTAATTTTGGATGTAACGTGTCTTCTGATTGGCTTATGTTAGTTTGTTAGGAGCCCATACACATAATTTAGTCATGTGACCGTGACGTCATCAACGTTTTTTCATTGTTTAAAATGGTTTAAAATGGAATTTAGAATTTAATTATAAAGAAATGACTGTAATATTTTTTCTGTCTATTCAAAATAACATAAAAAATGTGGTGCACACTGTTAAATAACCCGCTATACACGTTATTCAGTGTGCACCACATTTTTTTGTGTTATTTCTTCATAGACAGAAAAAATATTACAGTCATTCCTTAAATAAAAAAGTAACAGCTTGAATTGTTTTTAATGAAAGTTATGTTGAAGATCTAAGTAATCATTAGTAAAAATGTACACTGAAAACAAAATATTAACATTTTTGCAATCAAGATTTAACAAACCATGACTTAGCAATTCCATTATCTCTTCTATAATGACTTCATTACATATCTAGATATTGCATCTGTGATTTTTGTGCAGTTACATTGCATTGACTGTATAGCAACTTGTTTTTGTGGATGACTTGGTGTTTTCATGAAATTTGATAATTGAGTTCAATAAAGAATATAAGTTTGCTCAAATGTGATCTTTTTTGCATCAAATAAATTTTTTTTTTTTTATTTGGAACAGTTTTGGTTATTGCAGTAGATAATTTTTTTTTAAAAACAGGATAGAAATGTTGGACCAACCTCCTCTTCTACCTGTTTCTAAGCCATGTTACTAGTATTATAAAATTTCAAGACAATAAAATTAAAATGAGGGATGTGTCAAAGGGACAACAACCCCACCAAAGAACAGCAGAAGCTCACAAATAATGTACGGTGATTTTATATCATCAATACCATACATTAAGTTGGAATTACCTGGATCAAAGAGGAATATCTGGAATTTCATCATCATCCTCTTCATCATCAGTACCAATGTCTGCATCTTCCTCGTTAACTACAGATATGTATCCTCTGCCCACCCTACCTAGCATCACATTCAAGTCAATGTCCATTTTGATCCTATCTACATTTGAAGAAGGCTGACATGGTAAATTAGGGAAAGAACATTTTCTATCATTAGTATTTGAAAATGGTCTCATTTTTCTTAAACTTTCACTAACAACTTTGATATCCTCTGTAGATATAATTTTACTGTGTCTTGAAGCTTTTTTTGCAATGTTGTGTTCAGCATCAAAATTCCTGCATATTTGTGAAATAACTGGTGCTGCTGCAGTAACAGCAGAAATAGCTGTTTCAGTTTTATTGGCGCCCAGACCCCTGATCAACTCTTTTTGATTCCTTACGGAATGCTCCTGTACCAAATCGGCCTCGATATTATTGCCTTGTCCACCTCTCAAATTCACCATACTGCCTTCCAACACTCTAAGTTTTTCCAAAGGAGAAAGAAAACAGGTTACCTTAGTAATGTAATCTACACATTCAAATAAGTATTTTGAAAGGCAAGAATGTGCATAAAAAATTGGAATGCACACTTTCAGGTTTGGAATGATTCTAGAAATGTCACCTTCTTTTACAGTGTCCTCCATTTGTAGGTAGTGTAATCCCCTTATTGTTAAATTTGTACTGTAATTAAATAATTCGTCATTGCTTTCTGAAGGTACCCCTGTACGCATAACATCAAATTTATGAAGTATTTCACCTGATAATTCCATCATTTTGTTTTCTTTGGTAAGTCTGCTTGCCTTGCTGATATTTTGTGGATAAGCTGTAGTGTTTTCGATATTAATGTTAAAGAGTTCAAATGCCTGTTCTCGAATAAGCTCCCTTACTATAAGTTTAAAAAATTCGCTGTGGGAATTGAAGTGACCCTTCACCTTGCCATTTACATCAGTCTTCTTCAGTCTGTTTCTCCAAAATGCCAAGGTACCTAACTTGTCTATGGAATCCATTTTGTAAAGTGCTTTAAAAGTTTTCTGTCAAAAAAATTGGAAACATAATTATTCTGAGATTGAGTAGTTATACTGTTTTCATTGGATATGACAATCACATGATTCAACTGTTATTTTACAAATCTGACGCATTGTTTCTATTTCTTCATATATTGATCCCATGTTACAAATTATATGTATATTATTGATCAATGTAAAAAAAATCTTGCTAAATTTAGATTTGAGACATCATGAGACACTTAACAAACACAGAGGAAGTGCAACATCAGATAAGAAAATTTGCAAGTTTATCATGAGATTTCAAGAATGTTATGTTTAATACAGATGATAATGGTAATGCAACAAACTATGCAGTTATTAAAACAAATTGAATTTTCAATTTCATTTTAATTTCTTGCATGATACAGTTGAAAAAAATGCAGATCCATATATAAGCATATAAATAAGGCATTGACCTCGTTAAAAGTTCACAACTGATATACATGCCTTAACAAAGTCTTTGTCTATAGATATATATTAGTATGGCGTTCATTATCACTGGACTAGTATATATTTGTTGAGGGGCCAGCTGAAGGACACCTCCGTGTGTGTGAATTTCTCGCTACATTGAAGACCTGTTGGTGACCCTCTGCTGTTGTTTTTTATTTGGTCGGGTTGTTGTCTCTTTGACACATTCCCCATTTCCATTCTCAATTTTATAATAAATATGTTATCATGTTTGAGGACTATGTACCCATGTGTTCATTCAATACTAAAGATATGGAAATTTTATAGAAAGTCAACATACTTTTCCACTTGGTACTCTCATATTTTGCAATTCTTACTTGATAGAGAGAGGATTATTATTTTCATGTTGCAATGCTAGGAATATTTAGTCACATGTTAGGATTTTCATGTTGTCATTTGTTTACTTATTATGTGCTATTGTAGACTAGTTATGTTTTATAACATTTTTTATTGCGCTCAACCCTTCCACCGAAACCGAACTCTATAGAAAAGCTGTAATGCTAAGGTATCATTTGTGATTTCAATTGCAACCAATTTAAACAAGAGTAAAACATCCTATATGCAAAAACAGTATTTGATTTTTATCCATAGCTTAGATAGTAAAAATGTTATCATAAAATGATATATGCCTCAGGGAACAGTTAGTATCTCAGGGACTGCTAATGTGCTTTCATCCTTGCAACCATTCAATAATAGTACAAATGTATGACATTCATGGAACCTATTTCTTACAAGAAATTTAATGTTTTAAATTGAACTAAAGATTTTACAAATTTTTTGTTTTCATCAGATTTTATTAAGTATTATTTGTTACATCAATAGATATAAACAATTCACCAAAGTTTCATGGACATTGGTGAAAGCCTTTTTGAGTTATTTTCCGAAGTGTTAAAAATCCCCCCTTTTTTATGAATAAAGCTTCTAAAAGACGGGCGTATAAAAATTTAAAAGATCAACAGACAAAATCACAAAAAATAGTACACAGAACATATTAGACAGAAAACATGAAACTTCAATTCTAATGCAACAACGTTTGTAACGTTCATTTTGATTGGATAACGTCACTTATTTACATGGCATCAATTGGCAATTGATGCTATGGGACTGATGTGCATGTGACAGATTTCAGTTCCAAACCATCACTAATTATGGCTGCATTCTATAATTAAAAAGATATTTTATTCATACAAACTTCTAAGTAATCTTGCTTAAGATGCCACAGCTCAATAACAACTGGTCTCAAATGGTCAAGTCTTCCCGATGTTGTTGGAGACATGAGACGTAGTTTTTTTGCGCCTTCAAATCTGACTTTGGTTAGTTGGTCACCAGATGCAATAACTCCAAATTCATCTAACATTTCAACTGTTCCTGAATAAAAATGTAGAAGAACTTTACATATTCGTTTTTGATTATTATTTTTTTGCAGATAAATCAGGCCATATATAACATCATTTTGTTCTTTTGCTGCCTTTTACTACTGGATATGTGGTGTGTGCTTTTTCATTGCTTTCATTGTTGAAGGCAATACGATGAATTAAATTGTTTACTTTCTGTTCGTGCTTTTTCACATATCCTGAGTGGTGTAAGGAAAATATTTCTCCTCACCAGTGAAATATCAATTTTCAGCAAATAAGTGGTATAGAAATTTAAAACTGACGTTTAATTTTCTTAATTTCTATTGAAGTTCCTATTGTGACGACATGAAAAAAGATGTCCATGTTTGAAAAACATCAAAATGTGTATAATTTTGTTAATATTGCAACAATTTCAGTTTTGAAAATGAACAACTTTAAAATTTAGGGAATCAAAATAGCATTACATTCAAAATAATAACATTACATTCAATATATTAGCATTACTTTCAATTTATCAGTAATTCATATATTTTCCCTTTGATCTTACTGCCTAATATTTTCGAGTATCAACGTACTGGCTGTATCACTGAAAATATCAGGCAATACATTGTGTGACGTCATAATTACCGTTAAACAGAATAATAGGTAGTTTCGTTTTTGATACTGACTATATCATGTGAAATATCTTAACTCGCCCTAAGGGGCTCGTCTTGATATTCCACAGGATACAGTCAGTATCAAAAACGAAACTACCTATTATTCTGTATATAACAGCATTACATTCAGTCAAAATAATATTACATTAATTCAAATAAACACTAACAGTAATTAAGTGAGTTACAACTGACAACAACAAACCATGGGATTCCTGAAATGTTTTTTGCAGTAGTTTCTCATAAGAATCCATGATATCAAGAATATCTTCATATTTGGCCTCATTTTTGTGTTGGATCGGTAACTGGAACACTTGGCTTTTTTGGGACATTCCAGCACTATAGCCATGGTTTATGTGTACTGGTACTACTGTTGACATCCATTTAAATTGATCCAATGTACTCAAAATTCTTGCAATCTGAAAGTAAATAGCTTTCTCCTCAACTTTTCCACACAACTAAAAACTTCAACATTAATTCTTGAATAAAATATATTAGATAAGAACAGTTTACAAGATAAACAAGAAATTCATTATACTTTTAATACCATCTATTTACTAGTCAATGAAGAATTAATAACTTATATCAAATGATAATGTCAGTCAGTCAATACTTTGTGGTATACAATGATGGAACCAAAATTTCCAAACAAAATTTCATATTTTCAAAATTTGTAAGAAATCCTGTTTTAGTAAAACAAAGCTTTACCAAATTTTAATAAGTCATTTTCTCGGAGTTGATAAACATAATTACAAAGACTCCCTTAGACCACACTCAAAATGCAAATGAACAGGTTTTTTTTAATGTTTATATTCTCAAAGTCACAATGAACCTGCTTCCTAGATTGTTAAACAGTTTTCTGTTTCACAAGTTGCGAAGCTATAAGCAAAGCTGAGCTGTTTTCGTGCAATATTCAAGCATAAGCTATAATTACATAGAATTCAACCTTTTGGAAATTTGTATAGGTAATATTTAGCTCTTTATATTAAATATAAAATATATAGGAAATTTTAAGAGAATGATTTGTCATAATATTCCAAAAGGTTAATTTCTATTAGTAACTGTTAAATGTTATATAAAGTAGCATTGTACTTATTCTGGTCTCCCGTTGGGGTCGATCCAACTTACACTAACATGTGTATTCACCTGATAAAGACTCTGTTTGTACAATTTTCATGTTAGTGCTAAAGCTTGGAAAGGCAACATATAAATGCAGTGGAAATGTTAAGCAGCAATTGTAAGCTAGTTGAGTTTAACTATTTCTATAAAACTGACCAAACTACTGTAAATTCAGATATTCATGGTGTTATTAAAACTTAAATTAAAAATTGAAACATCATTCCAGTTTTGAATATAATATCCTTTGGCATCCACATTTAAGAAATACAGAAATAAATTTTCAATTAAGGTAAGTAACTTAAAACTCTGAATTTACATATATTTTGTAAGTGCAATTAAGCTGAAAAGAAGGATAAAGACAAAAAGCCACCACCATTAATGTAAGCATGTTAGATGTTAGTTGAAAACTGATATACATCTAAGCATTTTTTATAAGCAGAAAAGCATGCATGTGTTTATATACTTACCATTTCAAACTGCTTATCTCCACAATGAGATAAAAGAAATATTCGAACAAAGTTGTGTATAAATAAAATCAAAAAGGTTTTTTTTCCTTTCTAAAATTAAAGTAGGATAAAATTTACAAAACAATTTCAACATTATTTATCAATTACTTTATATTCATCTACTTAAATTATTACCAATATTGAATATGAATATTTCATGTTGTCAATTTCTGCTTCTGTTAGTTTTAAAACATCTCTATTAACTTCAGGAACTAAAGGGGTTCTGTTGTCCATGTCTACAGATGATAACCTGCTAGTTAAGGCATTCGAGGCAAATAAATGCAAATCTGTATTTCCTTTATCTATTGATACACATGGACTTTTAATGTAGATGTCCAGATTATCACCAGTAATTTTTAGCAGTGGCTTTTCCTTCAAATAATCACACAGAGCTTTATGGCTGATTTCTCCTGCTTCTTTTATCAATCTCTGCTTACTGGTTGGTGACAATGTAACACCTACTCTATTCAATCTAGTAATAAGCTATGAAACAAAACAAAATGTGCATCTTTCATTGAAATGATATATAAGTGCTAAAAGTAATAAATTAATCAAACACATTTTGGACAGAAGACACTATTATCAAACCTTCTATGAATAAAAAAATTATTATCTATTAACATGATTAATGAATTGTTAAATTTATATTTCTACAACTATAATTATTAACATGATTAACGTGTGCCTCAAAATACATTTCAGACCAATGTATAAATAGTTCTGTAATTTACTATTACTTGTTATCAATCATTACATTTGATACTAAGAATTCAGACTTTTTCAGTTGCATGTATTACAGTAAATATAAAATTTATCTATAAATTTTTCAAAATAAAAAATTAACTGAGTATCTGAACATTTTTTTTTTTTGAATACCATATCTTCTGCTCGTCCCCTTATACAAATTGCTGTCATCATTCTTTGGAATGCACTCATTTCCGCATTTCTTGCAAACATAAGAATGCTGTATACTATAGCCAATGATCCAGTTATTCTGCTTTTTTGCCCTTGTAGATGTTTTTCATCAAATGCAGACAGCATTATTTCCAATAGAAATGGTGTCCTAAATTAATCAGTAGTTAAAACATGAACATGATTATATTGATAATTGAATACAATATTGAGCATTGTTAATTTAAACGTATGATTTATATATTCTAAAAACTTCAAGAAACACAAATTGTGTCTTATTGAAATCAATAAAGTTATCTCCCCTTGGTGATGGAAGTTTTTTTCTGAAAAAAAAATTAATTATTTAATACAGCACTGTAAAGAAGATTGGAATTTTTAAAATGTATGCTGAATGATACTTGGAAAAATGTTTTAAACAAAAATTTTTTTTTAACAGGAATGCTCAGAGCAGGATACCTGCTATATTATTAGTTACACAGTGTTCAATTGTCCCAGTACGATTATTTATCGGGTCAATAAAATTCATATCAGGTGAAGGGAAGCCAAACCTATCAACAAAATATATGTTACATATTTAACCTAAATCTGTATAAAATTCAAAATTTTAGGCCTATAAAGCAACTCAATTGTTTTTATTAGGTCAATGGTGTAAGGGAGATAATTCCAATTGAAGTAAAAAAAAATTCTACAGAAATTTATTAGGGCAATATCAGCCAATCAAATTGTGAGAAGTTACTCTAAATCAGGATAATGTAATTTATATTGTTACCTGTTTTTCATTTCTTCTATAATGGAATCACACAATTTACTTGAATCTTCTGATAAATGCTCCATTTTTTTCCTGGTTAGTAGCAGACTTTGTTCTCCCATTCTTTTAGTGCTTACATTTTTAACTTCCTGATTTATCAATGATCTTGCTCTTTGCATTATAAATACATCACTTACTCTTATGTCATCTAAAATTCAATCATTGCAAATAAAAGCATTCAAATTTTTGTCCAATTTACAAATTGTTTCACTTAATGTACTTCTTTTTGTGTTACCAGTTTTATTTCATTTATTATGAGAAAGTCAACAGGGAATAAATATTATGCAGGCAGTTGTATTTTGTAAATGTAATCTTGACATAATATTTGAGGTACAACATTATATAAATAACACATAGCGGAGAGGGTGATAGAGCAGATTGTTACCTTGAGAAAACATTGTCAATCGCGGTGAAGCCAAGGTATTAGAAAAATAACAAAAGTGAGGCAAGATTTTTTTAATTTTTTTTTATTTTGCCAGTTAAATACTAAAATCTTAGCTAAAACACAGAACTTAAGCATTGTATTTAATTACTTGATGTAATTCAGTTCATTGTCCTTAAATTATTGATTTTGATTGGTCCAGACAAGAGGGTGACATTAAAAAAAAATGTTACCCGCTCAGCCATGTGATACAGTAAATTAACACCCTCGTGTAAGCCAATCAAAATATGGCATTTTAACATGAAGTATAATAATAACATTTCTTATGTTGACAAAAAAAATATTAAAAACAAATCCTGTAAATGTAAGATGTTCTAAATTCATATGCTATCCACTAGGTTAAGAGTCAAAATACCTGGTTCTGTCTGTTTTTTTTCATTTGTTCTGATGTTTTCAACAAAAGAGTCCAATACACTTTCTTGAAATAGTTCCCTACAAGAGGGGGGTTTGGGCCTGCTGTAGGCATGTTCTTCTATTTCACTAGTTAAATACAATCAAAATAAAGTTCATATAAAATGTTATCAAGAATTGATTTTTTATTTAATACCCTTTAAAGCTATTTTCCTAATGCATGTAGTTCAAAGGTTTGGCTTTCTTTTTTGATAACTGTTTCTTTGAGAATAATCAATAAATTTAAAATTTCAATCAAAAGATAGTTGGGGCTAAAGCTATATAATGCCATAGGATGCTTGAGCAAAATTTATACAAACAAATTAGCAAACACACAAGCAAACCAAACCAAACCTTTAAACTACATACTTTAGGAAAATAGCTCTAATACAAGATGTATTGGTTATGGTGCTGTTTGTCTTTATTGAACATTTAAATTATTAACATCCCCTTTTTAAACAAATGATGCTAGATGAGATAATTTAATTTCATATTTTATAACTATTGATTATAAACTCATAAGATTGGCAGTATCAAATGGAAGAGGTAACTTACTCATTTGCACTAACACTAGCAGTTGATCTTCTGATATTTGGTGTCTTGCTATAACCATGTTCTCTGTTGATTTATAAGTAGATTTTATTTATGTTGCTGTCACACTTGGAAATAACAATCAACAACAAAAAAAGCAGAAGAATTTTAAGCATATGTTTAACTTTCAATCAGTAAGTATAGCATATCAACACATTTATAGTTATATTTACAGCATTTTTAAGACACATTAAGTAGACAGTCTTCACGCTTAACTTTCGAGTCCACAAGCCCGAAATTAATTTTTTGGAACATTATAGTTGGAATATGTTGGCTTGTAGAGAAGAAATTCACAAGGTCGAAAACAATTTTACAAGCCATGGTCGTAGGATTTGTGATTAAGCGTGAAGACTGAAGAAGCGTGAAGAAGTAAATTAGATTTCATAAATGATATAAATAATTTGCAGTGAACATGGTTGTTCATGTATAAAAAGCATTAATTTTGTTTAAAAAATTCAAGCAGTATCAAAATATAATTTTATAAATATATCTAATTTTATATAAGCATAAGAGATCATAATCGGTTAAACGCATCTCTTTTTTTCTCTCGATTATTCAAAACTTCCAAGAAAATTTGCTTGTAAATTTATGAAACTTACTTGCTTAACCCTGCAGTCTTTTTAACCTTGGTATTTCCATGATGTAGTACAATACTTGCATCTAAACTGAAATATACATATTTTTGCAAATTTCCCTATAAATTTCCCTATTTCCTCATCTGCACAGTATCGTCTCTCCTAGACAATCCGGTAACTTAGTAAAATTGCTGGTTGCTCCTTTTTTTATAGACTTATATATATATATTATATATGTCATGATATCTCAGACGCATGAGTTTGAATCCTAGCCAGATTTTTCTTTTTTAATTGTTAAACATAATTTTTTGAAAAAGAAAAAACAGTTCCTCTGCAAGCTAAAATATCTGGCAGTCTCTTCTCAATAAATAAATGTATTTACATGCTATTGCAAGGTTGTTGTAAATTCCAGCTGTATTTATATTGAATAATTGTCTGTGGCTATTTGCATTTCCTAATGCAATATTAAATTTTAAGAGAAACACTATATAACAGTTTGATTAGCCTAGTCGTTTCTGTAATATTTTTGTGTAAATTGACAAAATATTTTGTACATGTACTTTTTGGATTCCTTTCTTTTTAGGAATACGTAAGACAAAAAGTCTACAAAAAAACTTACTGACTAAATATCAAAGTATCATCAGGGACTGGTACTTCATCTGTTACTGATGTTGATGTGAATCTGAAAAAAAAATAAGTCTTTCTAAACTACAAATTTAAAAAAAAAACTTGTTCTTCTGTCATACTCAGTATAAATACAAGTAAAAGTGTCTCTTAAATAATTAATTCCAATTTATTTTATCCATCATCCAATATTCATTCTTAATAAAAGTATAGAATAAATGTTTCATCTTGAAGAATTTAGGACTTTATTCCTTTTTTTTTTACATACATAAATAGAGGTAACTAGTCTGTTTTCTGGTGTTTATTTTTCTCATGGGTAATCTTGAAAACATAATATATATATATAAAAAATAAGATGTGGTATGATTGCCAATGAGGTAACTATCCTTATAAGAGACCAACATGACACAGACCTCTTCTTTTATATGTATTCAATTATATTTCATACGTTAACAAGAATGTGTTCATAGAACACCCATTCAGCACTCACAGTATCATTTTCGATGTTCACCGGACAGAGGCGGATTTAGGGGGGGGGGGGTTTTGATTGCTTATATATGGAATCACTGAAGCGTGGATGCAGTGGGCCCCCTCTTAGGTCAGTCAGTGGGTCCCCACTTATGAAAATTGCTGGATCCACCACTGCTGGAACATGAAATTGTGGTCAAAACTGTAATTTGGCTTTAACAATAGAAAGATCATATTATAGGGAACATGTGTACTAAGTTTCAACTTGATTGGACTTCAACTTCATTTAAAACTACTGCAACTTGTTATTGAAACTCAAAGAGGGACAGACAGAATAACAGATGAAGGAAATAATCCACAGACACAAATGTAATGCTCCTAGGTGGGGCATCAAATCTACAACAATTATATAGCTTATTCAAAATAGAATATATTAATTCATATTCTAAATCTATATCTATTTTTTTACCCCAAATCCTGGCATATTTCTGGAGAAAAATTGGCCATTCTCTTCTTCTGTGTTTTTTGAGACAAAAAAGAGGAAAAACAATGTTTGCTAGATGAAATAAAATCAAATAAACGAGAAAATGAGGAAAAACAATTTCTACAAACTGAGGCTTCATTTTGAAATAATTCATCAATCAAATCAAAACTATCTGAACCAAAAACTAATTTTAATTTAGAACTAAAGTCATAATCGGAACATTTCTTTCCATTGAAATTAAATTTAACAGAAATTCCAGAACTAAGGCAAAAACAGCAATCAAATGGGTTTTCTTTTGTTGGTGTGGTATCTGGCACATGATCTTTATTTTCCATTTCTAAAAGAGATGACAAATTGTATAGTTTTGATAATTAGAATTATCTGATCATCTTAATATCAATATTGAGTGATGAAAATGGTCTCCTAACAATTGGAAATAATCAACATGATCGATCAAAATTATATTTGTTCTCATTAAAATGTTAAAATGTTTTAAGGCTTGTTAAAATAAAACTGAAAAAGATTATTACTTTAAAATATACAAAATACTAAGAATTTAGTCCCTGTCCTGAACCAATACTTCAGGAATTATTATACAAAAAATAAGCAAGCATAAAAAAACAATTTGTAAATTTACTATTATTCTAATATTTAGGCTAAATATAAAATTCAATCTTTCAAGTTTTTCCAAGTTAAGATATTTTTTGTAAACTGTGTTTAACACCAGTCATTAATTACTATACATTTACCTGATCCTATATATAAATTTGCTTTCTGACACCTAAGTGAACCACTGAGATCTTTTGTTTCTGTTTCTAAAATGCAAATGAAATAATGCAGCTAAATACAGCTTTTTTTTTTTTTTATTAAATTAAGTTTAAATCTTTGGTGAACATTATTTATTGTTGTTCAAGTATTCCCTTTTTTCATACTCCTACCATTTTTTCCTCTAAATTCATCCACAACCATAATAGAAAATATGGAGGAGGGTGTAGTCCTATAACATATGACCTCAGGGGCATTATTTACTATTTCTATTTATTTTTCTGATTTTTTTTTCACTATCAAAGTGCCACCCATTAGACAAAAAATAAAAAATGAAAATATCAACATGAAAACATTAAATAGTGAATTATATAATGCAAAGGCATATATTATAGGACTAGAGGTGAAATAACATGTATTAAGGCTTATTGATTCATAAATTATTGACATCATGTTGACTTAGTCAAGAAGAAAGATGTGAAAATTATTAAGATCGGATCATTTAAGCTTTCTGTTTTTAATTTCCTCCATTTTGTTTATATAAATAATGTTATCAAAAGAAATAATAAAAAATATATAACCTAATTTTTGGCAACCTGATTCATCATGTTCATGGTGATTTTTTTTGTTCAAGAAAGCACAAATTAAATAATGCAGCTAAGGCAGCAACCATTTTATTTTCTGGGGGGGCTATGGTTTTTTTTTGTTTGTTTCCAGGTTTTGGTGAAAAAAATAATTTGTTTTGGACCCTGAGTAAAAAAAATTGTTTGTTTCACCCTCAGCTGCCACTATATGTAATGCTAAAATTGAAAGAAAAAAATTGTCTTCGGTTTGTCGCTAAAAAAATAGATTGTTCTTCGCCGAAGGCGAAAAAAAAGTTTGCACAGAAAAAAAAACCATAGCCCCCTCCAGAAAATCAAATGGTTGCTGCCTAAATACAGCTTTAGGGTAGGCTATTTTTGAGCATAAAAAGAAGAGAGGGTACCTAGGGAGTTTAGGAAATACACACCTTATTATATGGCATTATGTATACATGTAGAAATAATTTCAGCTACAGTTTTAGATAGATGATGATTTCGTTGCAGCAAATGGATTCTCAATATTTTTTGTATTTGTTTATTTATTTATAATAAATTTGATTGACAAAATAAATTTAAAGAGATCATATGTGTCTCAAGTATTGGTAGCTGTTTTTTCCTATTTAACTATATGCCTTGTATATCAATAATAAACATATTCTCTTGTTCTGATAGTGCACATTATCGTAGTGCAAAAGTAAATATTGAAATAATGTTCACTCTTTACATAGTCATAGAACTGGCAAAATCAGCAGCAATTTCACTTCTTTAAATTTAAAATGCCGGTGCCGTCAAAATAGTTATTTTTATAGCAATAGGCATAATAGCATTCGATTTGTGCTTTGTGTTTCCTTTACCATTATCTCAATCTTAGAAGCTGGGTTGGTGTATGCAGCAGACGATTGTTTACGTTATTGAATCCCGGAAGAAGTCCTCTATTAAAGAGACCCGAGAGATGCGAAGTGCTGGTGGCAGTGATGATAGTTTAACAGCACTATACTTTACAAAATTTCAAGTCAGATTTACTTATTTTCGGTTAGTCATCTTAGATCAAATAAAATATTTCATTGGATAAAGCACCTATAAAAAAAGATGGCATTACGTATTCCAAGTGTACTTCAACAAACATGACATATATATATATATATACAAAATGACAAATAATGTAAATAAAACATAATGCAAAATAAGAGAAAATTCATTATATGCTGTATCTACAACTACAAGTCTATTTCTTGCATAGTTGTTCCATTATTTATGGTAGACTAACTGACACTAAGCATTGTTTTGAACTTTAAATTGTGGTTTTCTCATTGTTAATGACCGTACGGTTGCCTGTAATTACAATGTACTTACATCCACTTCATTTGAACTTTGGTGGATAGTTGTCTTATTGCCAATCATACCACATCTGACATCTCCTTTTTTATATTCAAATGCTTATCTCATATATTTACAAATTTGGTTGGCATCAGCAATTTTATTTTGATTAATTAAATATGATACTGATTTGATAACATTAACTTTAACTTTAATCAATTTTTGAAAACTTAAACGTAAATTCTCCCGAAGGTTTTTATATTGGGAACATTATAAAAGGAAATGCGCACAATATTCTACGTTATCTCCGCAAAATTTACAGAAACTTTCAGTTGCTAGTGCTTTATGTAAACTGTGTATCACCCCGTTTGAATAGCAAGTGATTGTGCACTTATTTTTGATTCGTAAGATGTAAGCTCTCATACTTTGGTATAACAAAGCATAGGTACGCTTTTTAAAGTCAAACGATTAGCAAGTTATACATAATAATAATAATAATAATTTATTTTATTAAAGTGTCACATACTTGTCTACAGATTTTTTATACAGATTATATAATATACATTGCACAATAATAAAATAAGACAAATACCCAGCCTAGAAAGGCTTATGAGACACTATATATACAAATATATATCTATTTAACAAATACAAATTGAAAAAACATAATAAAAAACAATCTGAGTTAAATAGTGCTGTGTTATTATGTTAACTATGCTCAAGTTGATATAATGTTATAAAGGATGTATGTGCCCCAACATAAATATCGCCACACCTAAAAACAAAACCATTTTATTGGCTTAATATTTTGATATGAGCGTCGCTGACGAGTCTTTATATGTAGACGAAACGCGCGTCTGGCGTACTAGCTAAATTATAATCCTGGTACCTTTGATAACTATACTATGACGCAATTAATTTTCAGCCTTAACTTTTTAAGAAAGACACATGATTAATGGTGTTTACACATGCACACTTTATATCCTTTTTTTTAATAGAAATGTTTAAAAATGCCAAAAAATATGTCAATGCTGTGAAATGTTTTGCTATGTATACTGTAAAATGTATCTGTCTCCGTAAATATTCTCCATCAGTGATACACTGTAATCGTCTTGTTCCCTTTTCTGTGTAGATGATGGTTGCACCGACGCTAATGACATCACTTGAAATATTTCTTGTGTTTACTACTGTTATTCTTTGCTATGATATGCTGATGTTCAGTAGTTGTCGTGTTTTGGTGTGGTTCATAAGTGTTTCTCGTTTCTCGTTTTTTATATAGATTATACCGTTGTTTTTTCCGGTTTTTTTTTTACACTAGAATTGTTTGGGGCCCTTTATAGCTTTCTATTCGGTGTCAACCAAGGCTCCGTGTTGAAGCATGTACTTTGACCTATCGTGGTTTACTTTTATATAAATTGTGACTCGGATGGAGAGTTGTCTCATTGGCACTCATACCACATTTCTCATATCTATTCATATCATATTTTATTTGTTATATTCATTTTCATAACACATTGATGCTTAACGAATGACAAATCCAAATCAAACACACATTTTTACCTGGTGCATGCTTACTAATTACCACCATAAAATTCCTTCTTAACTGTAATATATCTTTGCATACTTGTATTTTTTATCTAGGTGTTGTAATCTGTGGATGGTGTGCGCTATTAGCTATATTTTTACATGTTTGTTTTTTCTGTTTCTTATTTTTTTATGTTCGGTTCTAATATTTTCGTTAATAACTGCTTAATTTCTGTGATTACTATTGTTCAATGGTATATTTATACTATTTGTAAACATCAATATGTATATATTTATAGAATAAATAATTAGAGGGCCCTTCCGAATTTATATGCGTACTTCAATTTAATATTTACACATATTTAGAAAAGATATTTTATTACATCTTTCGACCCCTCCCCCCCCCCCTTTCCCCCAACTTATATAGCACGTGAAGCATACTAAGGAAAACATAGATTTTTGTTTAAAGACATGATAGATCATTATATGAGTTTTAAAAATGTTTACTGGTCTCAAATTTAAACATCGTAAGGTGTTACTTCATTGAATAAATGCCGTAAAGGAATTAAAAATTTGTCGCCAAAATGTGAAACTCTGATCTTTTATTGGTATAAATACAGTTCCAATGTGGTGTAACTTCGAGTCATCACAAGCCACGCGTTATAAAATTATATATATATATATAATAAGAACACTTGTTCTGAAAGGTTGTAAGGCAGGATACAAAAAACTATAACACAAAATAGATTAAGTTACACATAAGTTTTCAGCAGCAAATATTTCAAAAGGTAACAACACTCGTCAAACAAAAAATGACCGGAAAAATAAAGATAACACACTCTTTTGTTTACGTCCCAAGTCATGAGTCTGTAATTCAGTGGTTGTCGTTGGATCATGTCTGTCACATATGTTTTTAATAAATTAAATTGTTATAAATTATGCTGTTAGTTTTCATGTTAGTTCTACATTTTTTCATGTCGGGGTCTTCTTAAGCTGACTTTACGCTAAAGGCTTTTCTCATTATTTTGCTGATTCCTGCTCCTAACGGGTTTTCAATAACTCCATAGTATCTATACATTTTTGCACATAAACTAAAACTAAAGTTTATAATAGCTAATAGTGCATAACAAAATACATTAAAATGCAGAATGCTATTTTATGCCAATTTTACAATTCGTGTCAGTAAATCAATTGTAGACTTATTTATTTATTAAATACCAACGTAGACTTTTTCGTTGTTTAATTAATTTGTTTTTAGAGAAGTAAGAAAACCAAGGCAAGCATCAAGTACAAGACTATGTATAGTATGTGTTCCTCCAAATCTAAAAGAATTAAGGACATTTGTTTAAAATATTTATCTATTGTTGGGTTTTGTTTGTATTGCTTAATGATCATTTGTTGAGGTTGGGTTCTTTCTTCCTTCTGTTTCATACTATGATTCTTTTTTATTTTATCAATAACAGCATAAAAATTGATCATTCTAAGATAGCGCTATCATGCCGTCAAATCAATTACGACGTCGAATGACGTCAAATAATATATGACGTAATGATGACGTTTTATGAAACAGATAGAAAAAAAGAAAACAACAACAAAAATAATAATCACATGATGAATAAAATATATAAAATGTATTCAATAACTGAAGGAAAGGTGTTTTTTCAGAAATATTACGAAAGGGAAAAAAATAATCATTTTTTTTACACAAAGGACATAGAGTGGGGTGCTCATTTTCGCCACATCTTTCCATGTTTTCTACAGTTTATGTTCAGGTCTAAATGTTTTTGAAGTATACTGATATTTCTATATGAAGATAACTGCAAATGCAAAATATACTTAAGCTTGAAAACCGGTTTGTTTTAAGAAAATCATCTGAAAAGTTAGATTAAAGGGTGTTTGAAATTTCTGGATGTTTTGTCAATGGGCGACACATATTCGCCGTTTTAACACATCTATTTAAAACCAAATAATCGCAGCTTTTAACAATTTTTATCAAATCAATTGCATTATAGATGAATAGCAGACATTTCAAAGGTATAAAGAATTCAAAATTAGGGCATTCAGTCAAATATTTACTTAGAAATACTTATTTGAAATCGTGTTTTTTATTCAGGAAATTGTCCGAAAATCGTTGTCCGTTTTTCGGTCATTTTCGGTAGGAGCCGCAAATTTTTTCTCAGTTTAAAAAAATATTATATTTGTTATAAAAATATAATTTACGGGTACATATCTTCCATTTCAGCCATCCTTTGAAGTTTTAACACCTCAAAATCCTTAAACGGCGAAATTGTGTCCCCGGCGAAAATGAGCACCCCACTCTATATGTCCTTCCCGCAGTAAGCCAGGGGAGGACACATATGTCCTTCCCGCAGTAAGAGGGTTAAACAAATAAAATATCATACACCATAGTCTAATATTATCTAAAAAGTCTAACCAGCTTAGAAAGACACGAACAGAATGAAAGGCGAGTAACTGTTATATTCCTATTGATGCCAGACGTTTCGACGTTGCAAATAAACAATAACAATTTGACGTCGCCAGTGCCGAATTCTTTTGACGTCGTCTTTTTTGGCGTTATTTATTTCATAATGATTTATTAAGTAGTTTTTTTCTACGTGAACGGCATTCACAAGGGCTGTGACCTGGTGTATATTTTGATAATGCTATATTGACTGAATTTTTCTATACAAATTTGCATCTTTATTAATTCCATAAATTCATATATGTAAAGTTAACTGATATTTGTTTTAGATGCAGTTGAATTCGTGCAATTATAAAAAGTTCTTTTTGAATTGCAAGATAATATTGTAAAGTAGTATGCAATTATAACGCATTTTCCGCCTAGAGTCTACAATTTTTGGCTATATATTTTTGTATAATAACAATTTTTAAAAAGATATGTCAGAGTATTTATGGGCGAATTTTACCAAACCATGTTTTGAAAGGCACGGAATTGTCGGAAGTACATTTGTTTATTTGGTCACAATTTTTTCTTCGATTGTTTTTTTGTTTTGTTTTCTACTGATGTGAACATTTATGATAATATTTTGCAAACCAATTTTGGTAAAATATTTGCCAAATTTCAGGATGAAAAAATTGTGTTTATATATCCAGCAACAGATATTTGTTCAATGATAAATATAACCTGATAAACACATAGATACGCGTTAAAAAAATCAATTGGTTGATTGAAATCCAATTAGAAATAACTTTATAAAATTTATTAAAAAAATGTAATATATAGCCTAAAGTTGTTCGTAAAATATTCTATGTGCAAGAACTTTTATTTTCTATAAGTAACTGTTTTACACTTTGATATTACAATTACTGAATATACAAAAGGAGGCGAGTAATGTCGCGGTATTTTAACCTTGCGTCATTTTCCTATGCTGTCTGAATTACATGAACCATGTGAGCATTATTTTTCTTGGGGTATTAAATGTACATGTAAGAACATTTGTTTCTTGCATTTAATGTTTAGGGATAAATTCAGAAGACTGGCTTAGATTTGTCCTAACTCGTCTCGACATGAACGGGACTATTTTACCATATGAAGTGATATACATTTCGTAGATGTGATTGCGTATTGAATGTTTGTCGACCTCTATGTGTATTTGGTTTTTAATTCATTGCGTCGTTTGGTGTAGGCCAATATAATTTTGTTTTAAATTGAAGGTTACGAGATTCGTTTTGTGAAAATTTCCGTAGAACCACATCAATTTCAAAAACATAGCAAATACAAAACAGTATGAAAGGAAGTATTGCCCATAACTATTATCGAAAATAATTTTAGTATCTATACTCCTTGTATTCTTCACGTGCAAAACATTACTAAATAGTATATGTTACATCATTAACCGAATCAAAAGATTAAATATAGGTCCAGATTTTAGAGACCGTAATACATGTAGCCGCTGCTGGTTTTGTGTAATAAAAAGTACAAATATATGCCAGTAGAATGTACTGTCTCCTCTTATGTTTCTTTTCGTTTCTCTTCTTACGAATGCCAAACAAATGGGTGTTCGTTTTGAATTTTTTAGTGTGAATCATCGCACAGAGAAATAGAGAATACTTTTATCGACACGATCCTTTTGAGTAAAATTACAAAAATGAATGTCGAACACTCGGAGAACATATTGTTTCATCAGTTTATTCTCTATAATTTGGTTATGTATATTTCATGATAAGATTTGTGGTACATCTATCCGTTAAGTGAAATTCAATTCCCTAGCTTCTGTTTATTCCGAAATAGCCAAACTTCCAAAAAAAAAGCCTGGTCCCTTTAAAATTTCAAACAAGATACAGATAGTGCATACATGGCCAAAGAATACCAAAATAATTTTATGTACCAGTATGTAAAAAATGGATCTGTAAAGGGTCTTTATGGACATGATGGATGTTAATTGAGATGATGCTAAATACGGATGAATAAACCCTGCTCATAACCTAGCAATACCATCTCCTTTGCATCTCCTTAAAGGTTAAAATTCAGTATTTTTTCAATTTGTTTCTCAATTAAATTATTTAAATTTATTTGTTATACTTGAACACGAGTATGAACATGATGAATAAGCCAAATATATTATAATGAATTAGGCCATTAATTTTCTCAATTAAATTGTTTCACATTTTACATTTCGTGGTCTTCTGTAGGCGAATAGTGTTTTTTCTCGTTGTTGAAGGCCGTACTATTGCCTGCAATATTGCTAACATTCACTTCATTTCAACGTTGTTGATACTGTTTCGTCATACTCATTTGCATTTAAACCACTTCCCCTTATTTGTATATGATAAGTATGAAATATTTGTCGCTGAACTAAATGACATGCAATTAATAAATCGTTAATTCAGTTTTAAAATAGCTTTAATTAAAATTTAAATTAATTTTTCGTTTATCAACTATGTGAAGCTGACTGAAAGTGTCCGTCGATAATCCACCATATAATGTTTAATGACACGATTTCAGTCCTAAAATGTTTATAAAAAAAAATCCCCTTTGTTTGTAAAAAATATAATTAATAACTTCCTCCTTCATGACGGGAACTAAGCTAGTAGCAATAATAAAGAACACTTTAACACACCAAAAGGAGTATATATATTACATGTAGGTTGAATGCGAAAACTAATAAGTATAAAATTGTGTTTATAAAATTAAAATCAAGTATGTGTCGCTTATTAATCAAACTCAGTTTAGATAAAAGGAACCCAATTGAGATAAGAAAATGTTGGCGTTGGCATGCATGCAGTGTGTACTTTATCGACAATTTTGTGGAATTTCTGTTGATTTCCATGCTAAAAAATTGTGTTTTTTTTTAAATTTTCATAACTCCAAATCTCAACATCCTTTTATTTATTACCGAGTCCTTTTGGGCCATTTCTTTGTCATGGGTTGACCGATTTCCCGTTTTGGACTGATAGGGTAAACACATAAACATTTATATTGGAACATTCGTAATATGCGAAACGTTCTAAAGCATTTTTCAACACACATTCTGACGAATATGTCGGAAACACGGTCAATAAAGTGTTTTTTTTTTTTATCATATTATTCTGATAAATTACGATGCCAAAAAAAAAGGGTTGACCGGTGTTGTTCGATTATCTTTTCTTTTTAGCTCTTTCTTAAGTTTTAAATCTTCAGCACCAATGTAATTTGTTTGCAAAGATCTGCAAATATAAAAACTAACGTCATTGTTTGTCGCTGGAAGAGTTTTTTTTTCAGAGCAAGAAAATTCAATTATAATACTTTTGCAATAATTATAACGTCATAATGACCGGACGTCATTGCTTCAAAGTACACTAAGATGACCGATGGTCAACACTGTTACAAGACTTTAATCATTTAGTGTAGTATAGGTTGCAAACTTTTGATTTATAATATATACTATTGTTGAAACGACATATATATGTCGCCTTGGCATCAAACCCAAAACGACGTATATGTCGCTTTGGCATCAACACTGAAACGACATATATGTCGCTTTGGCATCAAGAGGGTTAACTATTGTTTTCCAGAAAAATGTGTAATTTACCACTGAGAGGAGTTAATTTCTAAATATTTTAAAAGTGGTAAAGAAGACATGTTCTGCTTGAAAAGGTATCCTACTGTTTATCATCATGAAATATAAGGTATAAAAATTGAGATATGCAAGATTTCTCTGTGGCATCAATGTTCTTGGCCTGCCTATAAAACAAAATTATTTGCGAGAATATCCCATATTATGGTGGCATATATCTGCCCCCACTTGTCACTTAGTTAAGTCGTCATAATTAGCTAAATAAGTCGACTTGTCAGTTAATGCAGTCTACTTGTCACTTAGTTAAGATAATAAGATGAAACTCAGGGAGACGGATTTATAAAAAAAATTCCAAACTTGTTTCCGAATCCCATATTTGAACTGTATGTAACATTGTAATAATTATCTTGTAATTTTTCATTAATAAATACTGTTTATCATATATTTAGTAGTAAATACAGTAGTTTTTCATATTTGATAAATAGCCTGCTGTTCAATCCATATCGCGCAACTTTGATGCGCACCCTTTATCGCATACCCTTTATGACACCCCTACCCTTTATCGCATACCCTTTATCACACCCCTACTCTTTTTTTTTTGTTACGTAAAGTCAGTTTTTTTTGGGTTTTTTTGCCTAATAAAAAATTTCCTCAAAATAGGTAATTTTTTTGAATGACGTCATTGTTTGGTATGTGACGTCATGAACGTCAAGTTTTCATATTTTTAGCACACCAAATGCAACAATAAAAAATAAAAAAAAAACACACAAATAAATACAATAATAAACAAATTATTTTTAAAACAACAGCACGCAAATTGTAAGGTAACCCAGGTGCTTCGGATAAGTAGTTGAGCAGTTCTTTTAAGGCCCTTTTAAACAAGACAAAAGTAGAACTGAAGGTAACCCAGTGCTATGGATCAGAAAACAGTTCATATAATATAATACTCTTCTGTTAAAATATATGATAAAGCGTATAATACATGGCAAAATCCGTATCACATGCCGTATCATCCTCGACCTTGGGCTGATATTAATGTCTCGGGATGATACGACATATGATACGGATTTTGCTATGTATTATTCTCTATTTTTAAACTAAACTTTTTTGTAAAAAAATAAAACATCTTTTAGCGTTTTTGCCCATTTCATGACATGTAAAAACAGACTTATATATCTGACAAGTGCACTTAACTAAGTGACAAGTAGACCTAATCTAATAAAGTTACATGTAGACTAAATTAAGTGACAATTAGACTTGGAAGATACATAAGTCGACTTGTCAAACTACAGCAGTCGACTTGTCAGATACACAAGTCTACTTGTCAGATACACAAGTCTACTTGTCAGATACACAAGTCTACTTGTCAGATACACAAGTCTACTTGTCACTTAAGTAAGTCTACTTGTCAGATACACAAGTCTACTTGTCACTTAAGTAAGTCTACTTGTCAGATACACAAGTCTACTTGTCAGATACACAAGTCTACTTGTCAGATACACAAGTCTACTTGTCACTTAAGTAAGTCTACTTGTCAGATACACAAGTCTACTTGTCACTTAAGTAAGTGACATGGAAAGTTTCCTAGTTTTGTGACACTGTTTTTTGCTGTTTTTATAGAGACCTTAAAATTTACTTGCCCGTGCTGAGACCTGGTCAAGTAACTGTGAAGTTTTTGATATCACGGTTTATCTGTGTCATCATATGTTGGTCAACGGTTGCTTGGGGTACCGGTTCATTTCTGTATTCTTTATTTTTTTCGCTTGTTATTCTTTATCTTTAACAATAATGGCTATTCTGTAATAACTTGATAACTGTATTCTGACAGAACATTGTTCTTTTCTGTAATCAGTATATATTTTTACTCAATTCTTGAAATTTTGCAGTTATTCATTATATTTTAGCACCCCATTATTCTCTATTCTCTTTTTTGCCCATTTTACTCTTTTCTTTATTTTTGCCCATTATTCTCTATTCTGTATACCCCATACACACCCTCTTATATACCGTCTGTCTAAAGGTTGGGTGAACGTGAGGTCGGACGATCTAGTAAACAGAAAATAACTGAAAATTGTCGACTGTTAACGAAACTTTTAACAGGAGATAAATTCTTAGCAAACAAAGGATTTGACATATATCAGAAAGTGTAGACTTTTGTGTGCGGAAGTGAAAATTCCTGCATTTACCAAGGGAACACGTAAATTATTTTTTTCTTGAAATAAAGCCAACAAGAAAATTAAGTGGACGTACATGACTGTTTTCGCATACAAGTTGAACTTGTACAAAACAAATATACTATTCTACAAAAAAACATTGCCAATTTACTTTCTGAATTTATCTGTGTCACTGAGTTGAATCAGTTGTTCTACGACACCCTCCTCCCCCCATTCCAGACCCTCACTGAGATGAATCAGTTGCTCTACGACACCCTCCTCCCCCATTCCAGACCCTCACTGAGGTGAATCAGTTGTTCTACGACACCCTCCTCCCCAATTCCAAAAAAATTGTATATAGCGTGAAAAATTATTTATTATTTTTGGCGATCAAACGGGGGGAGCCGGGTCTTACGTCCTCTACCCCCTTTTTTTCCTTGAATCAACCGTTTTAAATGGACCCAATCAGTGTTTCACATTGGTCATAGTTGTCTTTGAAAATATTTGGAATCGTCCTTAAATGGGTCCAATCATTGTTTCAAACTGGTCCGATTTGTCTTTCAATCTAATCCGAGTTTCTTTAAAAGTGGTCCGAGTTTTCTTGGTCCGACTTGTCCCAATCCCGGGTTTTGAGAAAACTTCCGCGTTGCTGCTTCTATGATTTCCCCTGTATCGACAAACTGCCAACACATTCGTTTTAACCAAGAAGACGTCATTTCGAAGGCTTTTAAAGGGTAAGTTTTAAATATTTCTGTTATATCTGACTCATGTGAAGAAATGACATACTCATTTTAGCTCATTTTAAAAATATTTTTTACATTTTTGACACAGCAACAGGTCGATGGACATATTTCCGGGTTTCCATATCTCTTCTTCTTCGCATTAAGACGAAATGTTCTGAACAAGTACAGAAGAAATGTTTAATTAATCATTTAACTAAGTGATTTTATGTTCTTCAAGGTAAAATTGTTTATGGAAACAAATTTGTAAGTTAAAAAGTTCATTTGAAAAGTGTAAGAGTTTTTAGACACCAGGCGGCGCTGAAGTTTGTCATGTGTTAACAAGTATTGTTTTTTAAAAAGCTTGTATGAACCTTCATTTAGGGACGACATCAAAAGATCAATGAAGGATAAAAAACTTAATTCAAATAGTTTGGGGGTGGGGGTTAAACTTGCTGTAAGTTTTGTTTATCCTACATCGATTTTACATATATCTATATGGGTCAATCAATTTTTCCAAAGTAAGTTAAGAGGGGGGTAGGGGGGTCATTAAAAAAACTATCTGAATTAAGTTTTTTATCCTACATTGAACTTTTGATGTCGTCCCTTACAGAGGCGGATTTAGGGGGGGGGGCAAGGGCCCCCCCCCCCCTTTTTGGGAAAAAATTTGGTTGCTTATGTAGGGAATCACTGAAGCGCGACTAGAGCGGGCCTCCTCTTACAGTCAGGGGTACTACTTATACAAGTGTATTTTATTTACTTGAAGAAGTAAAAAAAAATATACACATATAAGTAAATTTGTAGGATACTTATACAAGTGAATTTTATTTACTTGTATAGGTAAAAAAAAAATCGGCTGAGTTATGTCCCTTAGCCATTCAGAATTTTGTACTTGTATAAGTAAGAAAATCATCCTTTCTTCTTTTCTTGAATTCTTAAGATTTCTTTGCTATAATAGAATTTTAAATTGTGTACCCTTTGCAGATGTCTTAACTGATCATTTAAGTGTAATTTCATGGACAATGAAAGTCCCATTTGTCTGTTATCTTCTTAACACTGCTCATTTACAAGCCCCAAAGGAGCAATTTTAGATTGCCTTGCGCAAATATACAAGATCTTTGCTCAATCAGTTTCTTTGATGAATTAATGAGATGAAACATTGAACTTTAATGAAAAAATTTGAGCAAACCTGGGAAAAATCATTAAAGGCATGATTTTACATCTCAAAACTTGAGGATTTTTGTGGGATTGTAAGAAAAATACAAGTAAATTTTTCAGAAAATTAAAGGGAGATTATTCAAACATTATTTATTTACTTATATGTGTATATTTTTTTTCACTTCTTCAAGTAAATAAAATACACTTGTACAAGTAGCACCCCTGACTGTCTTAGGTCAGTCAGTGGGCCCCCACTTATGAACATTTCTGGATCCGCCACTGATTTATAATGCGTATAGAATCAAAAGTGTGCATACAATATAAAATCTTTGTATTTGAAAATTAAAATAAAATTAAGAACTGATTATTAACATCAAGTTAGGTTCCTCATCCACAGGTATGAGACAATACACCTTATCGCTAATCCTGAATCTGTCCCGCTCGAACTATGAACGTCATACAACAATCACTTTATCCATTGTGGCGTCAGATATTTTGTATTATGACGTCAAAATTTTACGAGAACCTGTGTGATGCCCAGTAATGGCCTGCAGACAAATAGCAATAGGGTGTATATTAAAGATTTTACATTATTATTTACCATCAAAGGTATACATATAATTTAAACAAGTTATTTCAGAAAATAACAGGTATACTAGTACTGTTATTGGGGGAATTCTTATAGATTTATATCTCCTCCTGTCATGAATTGTGTTGAAATAACCGGTTATTTTACAAAGAAACAATGTATGTATGTCATGTATGTAATAACGCCTTTCAGTCATCACAGTGGGTCTCATTAGGGTCTTAGCGTGACACAGGATTGGCTGAAAACAGGAAACAAAGTTGAGCGGGACACGAAAAATTACTAAAAAAATAGAATCATAATTGTAATAAGCGTGAAATCAAAATTTGTTGTCAAATTAAGTAGTGATGACTTGTTTGTAGGTACGGTTTACAATCATCGACATTCCGTTAATGGTTTTTGCATTTTGAAAACTGTATCCCTAAATGACTTCTGTACATAAATACCTTATTATAATAAAAAGAACAACAAGATCCAGTCAAAGAGACCAAAGATCAAGAGGTGCATTGCAGGATTCTTCTGTTGAGAAATCTGATTTTTCATTCTGAAAGTAATAAAGACCGGGTCGGGTGGATCCATAAAACAATTCATTTTGAAAATGTAGCATAATTTAATCTTGGTTTCAGTAAAAAAATATACATGTACTTCCATTTAATTCAATACTTTTATACGCAAAATACACACTCCCACAATAGCAGATAAAAGGCAAATACATGTGCAATACAATATACACAACCAAATATATAATCATATTACAACGTTTTCATTGACACATATATTATATATTGGCAATATCTTCCAAGTACCCTTCTGTGAAAAACTAATTGCTGTACCCAGGAAGTATTTTAGAAATTCAAAAACAAAATATATGTTTTGCAAACTTGGCATGGACAATGAGTACATAATTCAGGGGTGGAATCAAGAGGTAAGGCAGTCATTTTTTTCTGGAATTTATTTTTGTTCATTTAGGGGCATTTTTGTCATGTTTGTCATGTTTTGCCTCCCACGCTTTGGCCAAAAATGTAGCTGTTTTTTTTTATCGACAGCTTTTCTCCGATAAACGAAAGATTGTCGTATTCATGCAAAAGTTTTAACTCGTATTAAGAGTTCAGGCCCTCGCGAGTGGGAGAGTCGATCACGGGGAGGGACTGAATTATTCGGGTTATTGGGAAACAAAAATCTTGGGGCCCTATAGTAACACGTCAGCCATGAGAAAATACAAGGATTTGTATAGTAAAAAATCAAAGAACTGTGATAACATATGTATGTTACATGTTTCAAAGGAACAATATACCTCATTAGTTTTGTTAAAATGTATACAAGTTCTATTGATATTACTATTGTCTTTATGTACATGTATACTCAACTATAGAAAGATATAACAGTTCATAGTTTGCCAATCATGCATAGTACCCCTATGTTATTACAGAAAAAGTACATGTATGTCTGTAATAACTAAAGGGTGGGGGGGGGGGGGGGGGAGGGCAGATGAAGTGTGCCTCTGGGTGTGGAACTTTCTGGCTGTGTTGATGACCCATTGTTGGCCTTTGGCTGTTTTCTGCTCTCTGGTTTTGGTTGTTGTTTCTTTGACACGTTCCTTGTTTCCATTCTCTATTCTGTTTAATCCGTTTACATGTTTTAAATTTTAAAACTTTTTTCAGATTTTGATTGACTGGTGGCAGAAGGGGTATGTTATATAAAGTGGCATTAAGACCTTGCAGACAGATCTAGACTTAATAATAACATGCTGAAGTTGCAATTACAGTTTGATGAAGGCCCACATGTAATCCCATATTGACGGTTGAAGAACTTGTACCAACAGATTTCACTTTGGGTATTTAATTGTATTGATACTTAGTAATGGACTTTATTCTAACACGTTTCTTTAAAAATCATCCTTAACCATTTTTCATTTTTTTTTTTAACAAGTTATGTTGAATTTGAGGATCTTTTAACAGATGTTTTGGAACTTTTACAATGTAATTTGTAATCAAAATTTTGAAGCGTGTATGGAAATTACAAGGAAAATAAAAATGTCATACTAACTGTCTCATTAAATATATTATTAGCTCACCTGGCCCAAAGGGCCAAGTGAGCTTTTCTCATCACTTGGCGTCCGGCGTCCGGCGTTGTCGTCGTCGTCGTTAACTTTTACAAAAATCTTCTCCTCAAAAACTGCTGGGCCAAATTAAATCAAACTTGGACACAATCATCATTGGGGTATCTAGTTTAAAAAATGTGTGGCGTAACCCGTCAAACCAACCAAGATGGCCGCCATGGCTAAAAATAGAACATAGGGGTAAAATGCAGTTTTTGGCTTATAACTCAAAAACCAAAGCATTTAGAGCAAATCTGACATGGGGGTTAAATTGTTAATCAGGTCAAGATCTATCTGCCCTGAAATTTTCAGATGAATCGGACAACCCGTTGCTTGGTTGCTACCCCTGAATTGGTAATTTTAGGGAAATTTTGTCCGTTTTCGCTTATTATCTTGAATATTATTGTAGATAGAGATAAACTGTAAACAGCAATAATGTTCAGCAAAGTAAGATCTACAAATAAGTCAACATAACCAAAATGGTCAGTTGACTCCTTTTAGGAGTTATTGCCCTTTATAGTAAATTTTTAACCATTTTTCGTTAATCTTAGTAATCTTTTACAAAAATCTTCTCCTCTACAACTACCAGGCTAAATGAAACCAAACTTGGCAACAATCATCATTGGGGTATCTTGTTTAAAAAATGTGTGGCGTGACCCGTCAAACCAACCAAGATGGACGCCATGGCTAAAAATAGAACATAAGGGTAAAATGCAGTTTTTGGCTTATTACTCATAAACCAAACCTTTAAGAGCATATCTGATGGGGTAAAATTGTTTATCAGGTCAAGATCTATTTGCCCTGAAATTTTCAGATGAATCAGACTACCCGTTGCTGGGTTGCTGCCCCTGAATTGGTAATTTTAGGGAAATTTTGCTGTTTTTGGTTATTATCTTGAATATTATTATAGATAGAGATAAACTATAAACAGCAATAATGTTCAGCAAAGTAAGATCTACAAATAAGTCAACATAACCAAAATGGTCAGTTGACCCCTTTAGGAGTTATTGCCCTTTATATTGATATTTTTACCATTTTTCGTTAATCTCAGTAATCTTTTACAAAAATCTTCTCCTCTGAAACTACTTGGCCAAATTAATCCAAACTTAACCACAATCATCTTTGGGGTATCTAGTTTAAAAAATGTGTGGCGTGACCCGGTCAACCAACCAAGATGGCCGCCATGGCTAAAAATAGAACATACATGTAGGGGTAAAATGCAGTTTTTGGCTTATAACTCAAAAATCAAAGCATTTTGAGCAAATCACACAAGGTTTAACTGTTTATCAGATCAAGATCTATCTTCCCTGAAATTTTCAGATGTCAGAATCAGACAACCCTTTGTTGGGTTGCTGCCCCTGAATTGGTAATTTTAGGGAAATTTTGATGTTTTTGGTTATTATCTTGAATATTATTATAGATAGAGATAGCCTGTAAACAGCAAAATGTTCAGTAAAGTTAGATCTACAAATAAGTCAGCATGACCAAAATGATCAGTTGACCCCTTTAGGAGTTATTACCCTTTATCATGTTTATAGTCAACTTTTAACAATTTTCATGAAATTTGTAAATTTTAACTAACATTTTCCACTGAAACTACTGGACCAAGTTCAATATAGAAAGAAATAATTGTAAGCAGCAAGAATTTTCAGTAAAATCAGATGTACAAACACTTCACCATCACAAAAACACAATTTTGTCATGAATCCATCTGCGTCCTTTGTTTTATATTCACATAGACCAAGGTGAGCGACACAGGCTCTTTAGAGCCTCTAGTTCAACGTACAATCAGTGCAATAAAGAAAGATATGAGATGAACATTATATACATATATCGATATATGTGTAAAGGTAGAGACAGGGGTGTCCTGCTTTCCCTTGTATAAAGCACCCTATATTTTTAGATTTTAATCGTGTACAGTGAATCTTAAAATATATATTTGATAAGGCCCAGATATTTTTACCTTTTAATTGTGTATGGTGAATCTACAAATTTATTTTATAAATCCCCAAATATTTTTAGCTCACCTGGCCCAAAGGGCCAAGTAAGCTTTTCTCATCACTTGGCGTCCGTCGTCTGTCGTCCATCATCGTCGTCCGTTAACTTTTACAAAAATCTTCTCTAAAACTACTGGGCAAAAATTTAACCAAACTTGGCCACAATCATCACTAGGGTATCTTCTTTAAAAAAATTGTCCGATGACCCGGCCTGCCAACCAAAATTGCGGACATGACTAACAATAAAACATAGGGGTAAAATGCAGTTTTTGGCTTATATCTCTGAAACTAAAGCATTAAGAGCAAATCTGAAATGGGGTTAAAATGTACAACAGTTTTAATTCTATCTGCCCTGAAATTTTCAGAATTGGTAATTTTAAGTTTTGGTTATCTTAAATATTATTATAGATCTGTAGATAGAGATAAACTGTTAACAGAAATTTAATGTTCAGCAAAGTACAATCTACAAAATAAGTCAACATGACCAAAATTTTCAATTGACCCTTGAGGAGTTATTGCCCTTTATAGTCAATTTTCAACAATATTTTTCATAAATTTTTGCAATCTTTTACAAAAATCTTCTTCACTTAATATACTGGGCCAAATAGAATTAAACTCTGTGAGTGAGCTACAATTTTCAATAGGGTATCTTGATTGAAAAATATATCCGATGATCCTGACATCCAACCAACATGGCTGACATGGCTAAAAATAGAACATAGGGATTTACTATACAAGTCTAAGGGAAAATTGTAAAAAAAACCAATTTCAAATGGTCACAAGCCAGTAGCCTGTAATTCAGTGGTAATGTCTTTAGTTGCTGTACATGTATATATCATATTGGTTTTTCGTTTCTTGATTTGTACAAAAATCTGGCCTTAAGTTGGTCCGAGGATACAGTTATCGTCCTTTGATTTTCGTTGTCTACAAATATAGTCCCTAGTGTGAACAGTGTATAACTTGAAATTTTTTTTGATACACTTTCCAAATTTCTTTCTTTATAAGTTTATATGTTATGCATGATATATAAAGTATGAGGATGAAATAACATGTGAAACAAAGATTTGGGTGATGAATTGTAATGTAAAGTAATGATTTTGTCCAGTTGAAGAAGGTCAAGAATTAGTATGTCTGAAGCTGTCAAACTGAATTATAGACCCCTTATAACATAGAATTGTCCATATTTTAAGTTGGAGCTGGTAGACTTGTTTATAATTTTGATATTATTTGTCCCAAAAGTAGTACACTACACTGTACAAATCTTTTTGAGATGCAGCAGATGCGATTTTTTTAATTTGAATTTATTGTCTAAAAGAAATGCACTACGAAATAAGTGTGTTCTCAGGCCTTTCTCGTTTGAAGTGCTTTACATTTGTCATTTTGGAGCCTTACTTATAGATTGCTGTTTGGTAAAGGTTTTGCTCATTATTGAAAGCTCTCTGGTGAAGAGTCGTCCCATTAGCAATCATACCACATCTTCTTACTTTTAACAGTATTTTACAAAAACAAGAAAAAAACATTTCTGACTGACAAACCCAATTTCGACAAATGGTTGCTACCAGCACTTTTACATTTTCATATTATGGATTAAGTGCTATCATGGCTCTGGTCCTTGTGATTGATTGAAAAATCAATGTTTATGACATTTCTGTGTAATAACTTGCAAAACATTTAACCAAACCTTTTAAAGTTTTCATATTTGTTGTTTCTCATGTCACAATGGAGGTTAAGTCTGATAGTGCAAATCTTCTTTTATGCTGTTCAGGAGTTATGGCCCTTCATTATTTCAACAATGACGCCCTTCATTGTTTCAACAATGACAATAAAATGTAAGCAACATTTGTATATCATTTTTACAGCATCTTTTCAAAAAAGAGTAACTTTGTTTTAAAGTTTATCTAATTTACTTGTATATGGTGGAATGTAATAAAAGGACAAGGTTAGACATGTTAGAGGATAATCACAATTGGATAAAATACAGATTTTATCAATTTCAATATTTAAAGGTATTGGGGCTTGCAATCTAAATATGACATCATGATTACAACAATAATTGATGTATTCCTCATAAAATTACAGCTCCTGTAAACAAACATGTTTTACCCCTCCTCATTCTTTATGTGCCCGTTCTAAGTCAGGAGCTTGTAGTTCAATGGCTATCACTGGTTCTTCTCTGTCATATTTGTCTTTCGTAAATTATTTTTTTTATAAATTAGGCCGTAAGTTTTCTCAATTGAATTGTTTCATATTTTTCATGTTGGGGCCTTTATAGCTGACTATACAGTATGGCTTTTTATACGCCCGTTTACGGGACATATTATGGTATACCTCTGTCCGTCCGTCATCAACATGTGAGACATTAGCTCAAAAACGCTTTAACCAATTTGCATAAAAATTTGGTGAATTGTTTATATCTATTGACATGAGCTCCCTTTCGTTTTTTATAAATTTTAGATTTTACACTTCTGAGTTATGGGGTTTTACTCATTAAAAAAGGGTGATTTTCCAGTTTTCGGACAATAACTCAAGAATGCTTTCACCAACTTGCAAGAAATTGTGGTGAATTATAGAATAACTAATGGAAGAATTCAAATAGAGAAAAATATTCAACGAATGACCGAACAACACATTAATTCACGAATGCGCATGAGTTAATTATCAGTGTTGTTTGGTCACGAGTTGAATATTTTTCAATTTTTGAATTCTTTAATAAGTTATTCTTTTTATTACATTGGCACATGTTGTTTTTTTAAAGAAATCAATGTAAAACATTTAAGGAACTATATCTTTTTCCTACGCATTCACAATTTGTTTTGATTCGCCGTTATCGACGTCTTGACAAGCCTATTGTTGTATGACGTCAGAGAGTGAAAAAAACACGTTTATTTCACATGTGAAATTATCGGTTTTTATTTTAACTGGGAAATCAATGTAATTTATTGCAACCAATTGTTGTTATCTATTGACATGAGCTCCCTTTTGATTTTTATAAATTTTAGATTTTACGTTTCCGAGTTATGGGGTTTTATTCATTAAAAAAAGGGGGATTTTCCAATTTTCGGACAACAACTCAAGAATGCTTTCACCAACTTGCAAGAAATTGTGGTGAATTGTTTTTATCTATTGACATGAGCTTCCTTTCGATTTTTATAAATTTTAGATTTTACATTTCCGTGTTACAGGGTTTTATTAATAAAAAAAAGGGGGATTTTCCAGTTTTCGGTCAAAAACTCAAAAATGCTTTCAGCAGTTCTTATGAAACTTTGGTGAATTGTTTATATCTATTGATGTAAGCTCCCTTTAGAATTTTATAAATTTTACATTTTACATTTCTGAGTTATGGGGTTTTATTTATTAAAAAAGGGGGATTTTCCAGTTTTCGAACAATTACTCAAAAATGCTGTCAGCAATTCTCATGAAACTTTGGTGAATTGTTTATATCTATTGATGGTAGCTCCCTTTTGATTTTCATAAATTTCTAATTTGACATTGATAATTTAAATTGAACTTTATTTGTTTATAGTCTGACAACAGATTTACTAAGTATTGCGCAACAGCACAGTATATTGCACAACAGCAAGAAACTGTAATTGAATTTAAATTCAATTCATATAACCAATTTCAAGTTCTTTGACACATTTATTCAGAAACCTATAATATACATGTCAAATGTTTAATTACAATCCAAATTCAGACCTGTCATGCCTGTATCAAGCTTGAATATTGTGTCCATTTTGGTCCCAACTGTTCAGGGTTGGACCTCTGTGGGCGTATCCAGCTGCACTCAGCGAAGCAGTTTTTTTATATTTATTCTCATTGTTGAAGGCCTTATTGTTGCCTATTATTGCTTACATCCACTTTATTTGAACATAAGTGGATAGTTGTCATGGTTCTCTCATTTGTAATCATACCATATCTCCTTATTTTTATAAAAATACAATGATTTCTCTTTCTTTTACAGGATATAATCATTTTTGATAATGGCAAGTTGGGATAAGGTAAGTTTTTCTTCTTAAAAGTCAGTGTTCATGTGACCTATGTCATGTGACCTATGTTGTTCATTAAATGTACAGAAAGATACAGGTGTGCAGTATTCTTAGGGGGAGAACAGGAGAAATCAAAATGACTATGATCAGTGAAAAGAATTTCAATATAGTAGTACAAAATTCCAGGACACAAACAAAGAGACATAAGATATCCAAGGACATTCACAACTCTTTTAAGTCAAAGAGAAACTGATGACGTCGTGGCAAAAAATGAAAAACAATCAAAATACAAACAACATTCTTCAAAACATTACATAGAAAATTAAAGACCCTACAATATATATACTTACCCCAACAAAAACTGAGGCTCCATCTCAAAAATGATGCATAATACAATTGTCTAAAGATTTTTCTAAAAAAAATCTGAAATTATAGACAATTTCTTTCCCTCTTCATAGTCATTGTATTTAATATAAGCTATTAAAACTGTAAACATGTAGCTTATTAAATTCAATTATTACATTTATAACACATTTTTATATTCTAGAGGAAAATGTAAAAACTTTGTTTTGCTTACAGAAACTTCTTGAAGCTGCAGAGAAGGGGAATATAAAAGAAGTAGAATCATGTGTAAAGAACAGAGCTAATTTGGAATGTAGAGATGAACGTGTAAGTGAAGTAAAATGTATTTATTATATATAGTACACACAATATGAATCAGTTAAACATTGCTCTTGTTAGTGTTCAGTGATTCAATGTTAATTTCTGGTTATTATACGCCACGCAACTCGTTGCGTGGCGGTGGGTATAATGTTTTTGACCCGTCCGTCCGTCCGTCAGTCCGTCCGTCAGTCCGTCCGTCATTCCGTCCATCAGTCCTGTTTCTTGTCATCGCAACTCCTCTCAAACCACATAACAGAATTCCACGAAACCTTTTCAGATAATAAGGACATACTATGTAGTTGTGCATATTGTTGGGAAATTGCGATTCAATTTTTTTTCTAGGAGTTATGCCCCTTTGAACTTATTTATTTTAATGTACTACTGCAACAGTTTGTCATTGCAACTCCTCTCAAACCACACAACAGAATTTCACGAAACCTTTTCAGATAATAAGGACATACTATGTAGTTGTGCATATCGACGGGAAATTGCGATTCAATTTTTTTTCTAGGAGTTACGTCCCTTTGAACTTATTTACCTTAATGTACTACTGCAACAGATTGTCATCGCAACTCCTCTAAAACCACACAACAGAATTTCACGAAACCTTTTCAGATAATAAGGACATACTATGTAGTTGTGCATATCGACGGGAAATTGCGATTCAATTTTTTTTCTAGGAGTTATGCCCCTTTGAACTTATTTATTTTAATGTACTACTGCAACAGTTTGTCATCGCAACTCCTCTGAAACCACACAACAGAATTTCACGAAACCTTTTCAGATAATAAGGACATACTATGTAAGTGTGCATATCGACGGGAAATTGCGCTTCAATTTTTTTTCTAGGAGTTATGCCCCTTTGAACTTATTTATTTTAATGTACTACTGCAACAGTTTGTCATCGCAACTCCTCTCAAACCACACAACAGAATTTCACGAAACCTTTTCAGATAATAAGGACATACTATGTAGTTGTGCATATCGACGGGAAATTGCGCTTCAATTTTTTTTCTAGGAGTTATGCCCCTTTGAACTTATTTATTTTAATGTACTACTGCAACAGTTTGTCATCGCAACTCCTCTCAAACCACACAACAGAATTTCACGAAACCTTTTCAGATAATAAGGACATACTATGTAGTTGTGCATATTGACGGGAAATTGCGATTCATTTTTTTTTCTAGGAGTTATGTCCCTTTGAACTTATGTGCTTCAATGTACTTCTGCAACAGTTTGTCATCTCAACTCCTCTGAAACCACACAACAGAATTTCATGAAATTTTGTAGATAATAAGGACGTACTATGTAGATGTGCATATTGGCAGGAAATTAATTTTTCTTATACAATATTTTTTTCTTACACTTATTTCAGTCAGAGCTCAGACATAAATAAGTCTGAATCTGCTTTTGACTTATAGATGTCTAAATTTGTAAGTTTTAGGATTTGTCTCCCTTTAATGCAAGACAAAATACGACTTAAATAAGTCAAATATTGTTAAGCAAGAAATGATTGACCAGAATCAAAAAGTTGCAAATATCAACTCCTACAAGTCGATAAGATACCAAAATTGGTCAACTTCAAGACCCACGCATACTTATAAAAAGGTCATGCATCTAAATCAAATAATGACAACATTGAAAGCCAATGCCTTGTCTTCTAAAGAAAAATATGAATGAGAGTCTGAAAAATCGGGGATCATGTTAATTAACCTTACAATGCAACCACCTGGATCCACACTTAATGAGGTAAAACATCTGTGTTTAGTAAGGATGTTCAATTAGATAATTAAATATAGATAGATCAAGTCCTTGTGAACTCTCAGACAGGTTTTTACTGTCAAAGGTGGTGTAGTTTGGCCACCAAGTCAAGTTAAGTTTTTTCATCAACATAAATCAGGCCTCGACAATAACGCTTGTCCGATTGTCCGGTACCAGAGGGAAAAAAGGTCGGACAAGTAAAAGCTGTATCAAGCTTGTCCGTCGGGACAAGTACAATTATTCAGCAGAAAATAAATTTAATCCAACTTTGATGAACAAAGTAATAAACAAAAAACAAGAAAACAAATATTAGTTTGACATGTTTCTGCATTCTGTTTATTCAAATGCAAAACCTTTTTCTTCAACATGTTTACTTGCAATCGATATTTTTTAACTGGTTCTTTGTCAGGTACTTTTTAACAGGTAAAAGGTATACTATTCTCGGAAACCAGTCTTACTGATCCGAATCAATGATGCGCTTTGTAGATAAGGTAACTTTACAGGACAGTTCCAGTCTTCACGCCGAGTGGCAGCCCAGGCAGCCCAGGCTGGTAAAATTGCTCTTGGGCCTGTAAAAATAGACCTACAGGCCAACAGAATCTAACTAAAAATTTTCAAAAATTGAGCTGCGGGCCTGTAGATTTAGCAGTTCAGCGTGAAGACTGCAGTTCGTCACCTATACAGGTTTATCTCCAAGTTTAATAGACAGTTTGGCACCGTAGGAGACATATTTAGTAGATAGATAGATAGATAGATAGATACTTTATTCTCTAAAAACTAGATACAAGTTTACAGAGAAACATACAATATAAATATAGACACAATACACTACAAACTCCTCAGAGTCTGAATTGACCAGTTTTTGTGCTCGACCAGTAAAATCGAGCAAACACTTTTTACTCGACTAGTCTCGACATTGTCTCGACTGTACTTAACTGTACTTAAGTGTACTCGAATAGGTCTCGACTTTACTTAATTAGTCTGATTCAGTACTTGATGATCTTTGTGTAGTCTGAAATGGTCTTGACCAAGGCTCGACCTGTCTCGACCTGTCTTGACTAGTCTCGACCTGTCTCGACTAGTCTTGACTCAGTCTCAACCAGTCTCGACCTGTCTCGACTAGTCTTGACCTTCAAATTTAGTTTTGACTGGTGTAAATCAGCCAATCTAACTAAATTAAATATTGATCTTAAAAAATTCAAGCTTATTAGGTAGTTTGATTTATTGCTGTGAAATGAAAGAATTTAATTTTACAATATGTAAAAAAAAAATTATTATATAAAAATTCAGATAGGCATCTTTAATTTTTTGTATAACTTTTTCAAATCAACTTGGATTTTCATCAAACTATGCAGATATCTTACATATATATCAAGCTTACTGAATCCCATTTCATTTAGTTTTTTGTTGTATTGCTGTTAAATTTAAGAATTAAAGTAATCTTGGTATAAAAAGCTAGGATTTGCAATTCGGACAAAATAGAGATAGTACACTTTAATTTTTTTAATAACTTTTTCAAATCAACTTGGATTTGCATCAAACTATGCAGCTATCTTACATATATATCAAGCTTACTGAATCCCATTGCATTCAGTTTTTTGTTGTATTGCTGTAAAATTTAAGAATTAAAGTAATCTTGGTATAAAAAGCTAGGATTTGCAATTCGGACAAAATAGAGATAGTACACTTTATTTTTTTTAATAACTTTTTCAAATCAACTTGGATTTGCATCAAACTATGCAGCTATCTTACATATATATCAAGCTTACTGAATCCCATTTCATTTAGTTTTTTGTTGTATTGCTGTTAAATTTAAGAATTAAAGTAATCTTGGTATAAAAAGCTAGGATTTGCAATTCGGACAAAATAGAGATAGTACACTTTAATTTTTTTAATAACTTTTTCAAATCAACTTGGATTTGCATCAAACTATGCAGCTATCTTACATATATATCAAGCTTACTGAATCCCATTGCATTTAGTTTTTTGTTGTATTGCTGTAAAATTTAAGAATTAAAGTAATCTTGGTATAAAAAGCTAGGATTTGCAATTTGGACAAAATAGAGATAGTACACTTTAATTTTTTTAATAACTTTTTTTTATGTTGACCTATAGTTGTTAATTTCTGTGTCATTTGGTCTCTTGCAGAGAGTTGTCTCATTGGCAATCATACCTTATCTTCTTCTTTTTATTGATTGCATTTCAATAAACTTTTTTCAACTTAAAAAAAACAACAGGATTATACAAATCCAATGAGTGTACAGGCCTATCAGATGGTGCCTCATGTTTAGAGTCTGATGAGACTGGAATTGATGAAAAACTAGAACCTAAGTCCTGTGACATGACTAGATTCAGTTGAACTTGACTCATATTTTTGAAAAGTATTTCAAATCAAAAGAAATACATCAAATCCTGTCTATTGTTTAAATTAGTTTTGTAAACTAAAAATATAAAAAGGTTATTTTTAATAGAAATTTTTTGGACAAGTAACAATTTCATTCGGACAAGTAAATTTTGGTATGTACTTGTCCTACAGGACAAGTTGAAAAAAAAGTTATTGTAGAGGCCTGTAAATAGACCTAAACAAGTCTGTCATTTTGTGACTTAGATAAGTCTAAAATTGAAAACACATTTTTATAAAGAATACATGTTTTGACTTCTTTAAGTCAAAAACAGAAATAGACTTGTTTATGTCTGAGCTCTGACTGTATTTAATTTCTCCAAAGACAATGTGGGGACATGGGGTATGTGAGCGTGATCACTAAGGTTCTTTAATTGCAAAAAGTCTTCAAAATATTAAGAAACATTATTACACATCCCGAATGTATATAGAACTCTTGTATTCCACAAAAACAGTGCAAAACATTATTTCACAACACCAATATATACAACTCCTGTATTCAACACAAACAGTGAGAAACATCAGTACACGACATCAATGTATCCAACACCTATACCCAAATAAAACAGCGGAAAAAAACACATTAAGTACATGAAGTAGAAGAAGAATGCCATGGCCAGACGAAAAGACAAACAACAGCCCCAAACAAACTTGAAATACTTCATAACACTGATGAATACCACTCCAGTTTGTATGTCAAAGGGTTGCTGTCTGATACTTCATAACTGTATACAACTGAAACATTGTGATTTATACATTACACTGATGAATACCACTCTAGTTTGTATGTCAAAGGGTTGCTGTCTGATACTTCCTAACTGTATACAACTGACATATTTTGATTTACTTCATTACACTGATGAATACCACTCCAGTTTGTTTGTCAAATGGTTGCTGTCTGATACTTCTTAACTGTATACAACTGAAATATTGTGATTTACTTCATTACACGGATGAATACCACTCCAGTTTGTTTGTCAAAGGGTTGCTGTCTGATACTTCTTAACTGTATACAACTGAAATATTGTGATTTACTTCATTACACTGATGAATACCACTCCAGTTTGTATGTCAAAGGGTTGCTGTCTGATACTTCATAACTGTATACAACTGAAATATTGTGATTTACTTCATTACACTGATGAATACCACTCCAGTTTGTATGTCAAATGGTTGCTGTCTGATACTTCATAACTGTATACAACTGAAATATTGTGATTTACTTCATTACACTGATGAATACCACTCCAGTTTGTTTGTCAAAGGGTTGCTGTCTGATACTTCATAACTGTATACAACTGAAATATTGTGATTTACTTCATTACACTGATGAATACCTCTCCAGTTTGTATGTCAAAGGGTTGCCCTCTGATACTTCGTAACTGCATACAACTGAAATATTGTGATTTATTTTATTATACTTTATGAACCTAAACATACACTGTCATGGTATTCTATAAAAAAATCCTTTGGTTTTACATAAATCTTGCATCTTCATGACACAAGACATGACACATGATCATACAACATTCATTTACCACTCCTGTACTGAACATGTCATGTGACACCTGATCATACAACATTCATTCACCACTTATGTTCTGAACATGACATGTGACACCTGATCATATAACATTCATTCAACACTCCTGTACTGAACATGACATGCGACACCTGATCATACAACATTCGTAACCACTCCTGTACTGAACATGACATGTGACACCTGATCATACAACATTCATTAACCACTCCTGTACTGAACATGACATGTGACACCCGATCATACAACATTCATCCACCACTCCTGTACTGAACATGACATGTGACACCCGATCATACAACATTCATCCACCACTCCTGTACTGAACATGACATGTGACACCTGATCATACAACATTCATCCACCACTCCTCTACTGAACATGACATGTGACACCACATCATACAACATTCATTTACCACTCCTCTACTGAACATGACATGTGACACCTGATCATACAACATTCATTCACCGCTCCTGTTCTGAACATGACATGTGACACCTGATCATACAACATTCGTTACCACTCATGTACTGAACATGACATGTGACTCCTGATCATACAACATGCATTCATCCACCACTCCTCTTCTGAACATGACATGTGACACCTGATCATACAACATTCATTCACCACTCTTGTACTGATCATGACATGTGACACCTGATCATACAACATTCATCCACCACTCCTGTACTGAACATGACATGTGACACCCGATCATACAACATTCATCCACCACTCCTGTACTAAACATGACATGTGACACCTGATCATACAACATTCATTCCCCACTCTTGTACTGAACATGACATGTGACACCTGATCATACAACATTCATTCACCACTCTTGTACTGAACATGACATGTGACACCTGATCATACAACATTCATCCACCACTCCTGAACTGAACATGACATGTGACACCACATCATACAACATTCAATTAACACTCATGTACTGAACATGACATGTGACATCTGATCATACAATATTCATTTACCACTCTTGTACTGAACATGACATGTGACACCTGATCATACAACATTCATCCACCACTCCTGAACTGAACATGACATGTGACACCACATCATACAACATTCAATTAACACTCATGTACTGAACATGACATGTGACACCTGATCATATAACATTCATCCACCACTCCTGTACTAAACATGACATGTGACACCTGATCAGGGTTTCCCCTGGGTCAATTATTTTTTTCGCCACCTCTTTCGCCAAAACAATATATTTTTCGCCACTTTATTATTTTTTTCGCCAAGTAACACAAATATATTTTTCTTTTAAAATTTTCCTTTTTTTGTCAAGCCCCCCCCCTCCCCCCTCCTAAATAAGAAGTGGTTTTTACAACAAAACGAAGCATCTTATCACTTGGAATTGATCCCTCATGTAAGGTGTAGTCATTAAATAGAAGGGTTACTCTCATGCCAACCTTTTGAATAGGTTTCTTCATAACGACAGTTTTCTTTTCTAGACCATAGTAAATAAGTTAAACTATATGCTTGAAACATGTGTGTCACTGAAACGATTTGAGGTACCCACTCAAATCAATGTCTAAATGAAAATTAAATGATAAAGTTTTAAATCAGAGACCTTTCTTGCTTTTGATCATATTTCGTCATAACAACAATTTTCTTTTCTGGACTTTCATTATAAGAAGGAGAAAAAGCGTAAAAATTTTGCTTCAAACATGTGCGTCGCAAAGTAGTTCATAAATCCCTTTTGTGACATGCGAGCGAAGCCATTTAACCATATCATTTTGTCATATCATATAATCAACGCCTTTATTAATTAGTCCTTTGATGTCGATAGCAATGAATGCAATCGGCTGATTATTAATTTTCTGTCAAAATCTTAACGAGTTCAAGGTGAATTCCGAGTATTGTCTGATCGGTAAAGTCAGAGAAACCCGAAAAAAAGTAAATAAACAAGATGGCTGAAAAATAAATTGTTGTACATATTTCTTTCGCCAAATTCTTTCGCCAATGACGAATTTTAATCGTCACAATTATTATTTTTTCGCAAATTGCGAAAATGGAGACCGCCAGCGGAAACCCTGCACCTGATCATACAACATTCATTCCCCACTCTTGTACTGAACATGACATGTGACACCTGATCATACAACATTCATTCACCACTCTTGTACTGAACATGACATGTGACACCTGATCATACAACATTCATCCACCACTCCTGAACTGAACATGACATGTGACACCACATCATACAACATTCAATTAAAACTCATGTACTGAACATGACATGTGACATCTGATCATACAATATTCATTTACCACTCTTGTACTGAACATGACATGTGACACCTGATCATACAACATTCATCCACCACTCCTGAACTGAACATGACATGTGACACCACATCATACAACATTCAATTAACACTCATGTACTGAACATGGCATGTGACACCTGATCATACAACATTCATCCACCACACACTCCTCTACTGAACATGACATGTGACACCTGATCATACAACATTCATTCAACACTCCTGTACTGAACATGACATGTGACACCACATCATACAACATTCATCCACCACTCCTCTACTGAACATGACATGTGACACCACATCATACAACATTCATCCACCACTCCTATACTAAACATGACATTGGTAACCTGCTAACATGTGACATAGTAATGACATACTTACACCAACATGTGACATTGCAAAAACACTCTTATACTCAATACCAACCTGACATGTGACATAGCAATAACACTCTTATACTCAACTCCAACATGTGACATAGCAATGAATGACACTCTTATACTCAACACCAACATGTGACATATCAATGACACTCTTATACTGCTCACAAACATGTGACATAGCAATAACACTCTTATACTCAACACCAACAAGTGACATATCAATGACACTCTTATACTGCTCACAAACATGTGACATATCACCTTTATAGGCAACGCAAACAAAAAGTAAAAACACGGCTTATTGAAGTTCTTCATTTATATTCCACACAAACATTTTACATGGAAATACCACTGAATTCTTTTTTAAGCTTTGATCAGTATTCTGAATCAACACAAAATACTGACAGGTGTAATGGGCATTAAATACTTGTTAGAATTATATAAAGTGGGGTCTTATTTTTCCTGTCTCATTAACCTGACTTAGAAAAAATAACTCGTTTTTATTTTTCTTGAAATGATTTTTTTTTAATTTTTCTCATTCATCATTGTTAATCAGACAGATTTAATAACAAATATTTGTTAGAATTATATAAAGTGGGGTCTCATTTTATTCGTAACACAGAACTGAATCAGATTTAAAGGTTTTATTTTGTTTCTTGACGAAAAATTATTTTGTTAACATTTGATTTTAATGAGAAGTTGATGAGAACAAGTTGTGTTAACATCTTTAGTCAGATAATGGCAATTCTACAGATCTAATGTAAAACATCTTTTAAAAATAACAAATACTTGACAGAATTATATAAAGTGGGGTCTTATTTTTCTTGTCTCTTTGTACTGAATCAGAAAATATAACTCGTTTTAATGTTTCTTGAAAAAAAGTTTTTTTTTAACCTGACAGTTCTGATAGAAGTTCTGACATCTCACAATAAAACATGGTTGTTTATTTGTTGTTTATGTAGAATATAAATACAAGTGTGACTGGTCATTTTATTGAGTTTTGACCACTGATTCATGTGATATATATTTTGTTTATATTTATTACACAACATTGTCCAGTTTATGACACAAGTTTTGATGTCTGTTATATGTTGATATTACAGTGGGGACAGACACCATTAATGTTGGCGGCTTGGGGAGGACACCTGGAGGTAGTGATGTACCTGGTCAGTCACGGCAGTCAGTTAGAGGCCACATCCACCAGGGTAATGATAGATATAATGACCTTACTCTGACCAAACATCACTTTATACAGAATCTACACAAAATCATGTTGTTAATCAGACAGGTTTAATGGCGTATTTGTCAAAACCTTTTCAACTTTTGATCTTCAGTGCTGTACAACTTTGTACCTTTTTCACGTTCGATCTTTTATATCTAGGCGTTATGTATTCAGGTTTAGTTTTCTGTAATTAGTTAATACTTTAGTTTCTTTGTGTATATCTCTTTCATATTCATTTGATAAAATTTACTGTTTGCAATAGCATGAATTGTTCTATATAATAAGAATGTTCTTATCCCGGACATAAAAACAATGCCGTATTTTGCGAAACCTTTTCAACTTTTGATCTTCAGTGCTGTACAACTTTGTACTTTTTTCACTTTCGATCTTTTATATCTGGGCGTCACTGGTGAGTCTTGTGTGGGCAAGGCGCGTTTTTGGCGTATTGAATTTTAAACCTGATGCTTTTTGTTATCTATTAATCATGTTTTTCTGTGTCTAATATGTTCTCCTATTTATTTGTATTGTAGTCCTGTAATATTATGTTGTCATTTCAATGTTATATTTAACTTTGCCATTAAAGTGCGAGGTTTGGCATGCCTTAAAACCAGGTTCAACCCACCACTTTTATTCCCCTTTAAAAGTGTCCTGTACCAAGTCAGGAAGATGGTCATTGTTATAATATTGTTCTTTTCTCTTTGTGTTGCATTTTAACGTTGAGTCGTTTGTGTTTTCTCTTATTTTTGAGATATTGAGATAAGACGTGGCACGGTACTTGTCTATCCCAAATTCATGTATTTGGTTTTCATGTTACATTTGTTATTCTCGTGGTGTTTTGTCTGATGATTGGTCTGTTTCTGTGTGTGTTGCGTTGTTCTCCTCTTATATTTAATGCGTTTCGCTCGGTTTTGGTTTGTTACCCCGATTTTGTTTTTTGTCCATGGATTTATGAGTTTTGAACAGCGGTATACTACTGTTGCCTTTATTTAATGGACAACAAATATTTGTTAGAATTATATAAAGTGGGGTCTCATTTTATTCGTAACACAGAACTGAATCAGATAGTAAAGGTTTTATTTTGTTTCCTGACAAAAAATTATTTTTATAACATTTGATTTTAATGAGAAGTTGATGAGAACAAGTTGTGTTAACATCTTTAGTCAGATAATGTTAATTCTACAGATCTGATGTAAAACATCTTTTAAAAATAACAAATACTTGACAGAATTATATAAAGTGGGGTCTTATTTTTCTTGTCTTTTCGTACTGAATCAGAAAATATAACTCGTTTTTATGTTTCTTGAAAAAAGTTTTTTTTTTAACCTGACAGTTTCTGATGGAAGTTCTGACATTTCACAATAAAACATGTTGTTTATTTGTTGTTTAAGTAGAATATAAATACAAGTGTGACTGGCCATTTTATTGAGTTTTGACCACTGATTCATGTGATATATATTTTGTTTATATTTATTACACAACATTGTCCAGTTTATGACACAAGTTTTGATGTCTGTTATATGTTGATATTACAGGGTGAATGGACACCATTAATGTTGGCGGCTTGGGGAGGACACCTGGAGGTAGTGATGTACCTCGTCAGTCAAGGCAGTCAGTTAGAGTTTTTTTTTAACTTTGATCATTCTAGTGAATCATTGTTAATCAGACAGATTTAATGGACAACAAATATTTGTTAGAATTATATAAAGTGGGGTCTCATTTTAATTGTCTTGTCCAGCTGAGTCCATTGATATAAATATTGTTTATGTTTCTTGAAAAAAGTAATTTTTTAACCTGACAGTTCTGATGGAAGTTCTGACATCTCACAATAAGACATGTTGTTTATTTGTTGTTTATGTAGAATATAAATACAAGTGTGACTGGTCATTTTATTCAGTTTTGACCACTGATTCATGTGATATATATTTTGTTTATATTTATTACACAACATTGTCCAGTTTATGACACAAGTTTTGATGTCTGTTATATGTTGATATTACAGTATGGACAGACACCATTAATGTGGGCGGCTGAGAGAGGACACCTGGAGGTAGTGATGTACCTGGTCAGTCAGGGCAGTCAGTTAGAGGCCACATCCACCGAGGTAATGATAGATATAATGACCTTACTCTGACCAAACACCACTTTATACAGAATCTACACAAAGTCATGTTGTTAATCAGACAGGTTTAATGGACAACAAATATTTGTTAGAATTATATAAAGTGGGGCCTCATTTTATTCGTAACACAGAACTGAATCAGATAGTGAAGGTTTTATTTTGTTTCATGACGTAAAATTATTTTGTAAACATTTGATTTGAATGAGAAGTTGATGAGAACAAGTTGTGTTAACTTCTTTAGTCAGATAATATTAATTCTACAGATCTAATGTAAAACATCTTTTAAAAATAACAAATACTTGACAGAATTATATAAAGTGGGGTCTTATTTTTCTTGTCTCGTTGTACTGAATCAGAAAATATAACTTGTTTTTATGTTTCTTGAAAAAAAGTTTTTTTTTAAACTTTGGTCATTCTACGTAATCATTGTTAATCAGACAGATTTAATGGACAACAAATATTTGATAGAATTATATAAAGTGGGGTCTCATTTTAATTGTCTTGTCCAGCTGAGTCCATTGATATAAATATTGTTTATGTTTCTAGAAAAAAGTTTTTTTTTTAACCTGACAGTTCTGATGGAAGTTCTGACATCTCACAATAAAACATGTTGTTTATTTGTTGTTTATGTAGAATATAAATACATGTACAAGTGTGACTGGTCATTTTATTCAGTTTTGACCACTGATTCATGGGATATATATTTTGTTTATATTTATTACACAACATTGTCCAGTTTATGACACAAGTTTTGATGTCTGTTATATGTTGATATTACAGGGAGGAAGGACACCATTAATGTGGGCGGCTGGGGGAGGACACCTGGAGGTAGTGACGTACCTAGTCAGTCACGGCAGTCAGTTAGAGGCCACAGACACCTTGGTAATGATAGATATAATGACCTTACTCTGACCAAACATCACTTTATACAGAATCTACACAAAATCATGTTGTTAATTAGACAGGTTTAATGGACAACAAATATTTGTTAGAATTATATAAAGTGGGGCCTCATTTTATTCGTAACACAAAACTGAATCAGATAGTAAAGGTTTTATTTTGTTTCTTGACGAAAAATTATTATTTTATAAACATCTGATTTTAATGAGAAGTTGATGAGATCAAGTTGTGTTAACATCTTTAGTCAGATAATGTTAATTCTACAGATCTAATGTAAAACATCTTTTAAAAATAACAAATACTTGACAGAATTATATAAAGTGGGGTCTTATTTTTCTTGTCTCTTCGTACTGAATCAGAAAATATAACTCGTTTTTATGTTTCTTGAAAAAAGTTTTTTTTTTTTAACCTGACAGTTCTGATGGAAGTTCTGACATCTCACAATAAAACATGGTTGTTTATTTGTTGTTTATGTAGAATATAAATACAAGTGTGACTGGTCATTTTATTCAGTTTTGACCACTGATTCATGTGATATATATTTTGTTTATATTTGTTACACAACATTGTCCAGTTTATGACACAAGTTTTGATGTCTGTTATATGTTGATATTACAGGATGGATGGACACCATTAATGTTGGCCTCTGCGGTAGGACACCTGGAGGTAGTGATGTACCTCGCCAGTCAGGGCAGTCAATTAGAGGCCACATCCACCTACGTAATGATAGATATAATCACCTTACTCTGACAAAACATAACTTTATACAGAATCTACACAAAATCATGTTGTTAATCAGACAGGTTTAATGGACAACAAATATATGTTAGAATTATATAAAGTGGGGTCTCATTTTATTCGTAACACAGAACTGAATCAGATAGTAAAGGTTTTATTTTGTTTCTTGACAAAAAATTATTTTATTAACATCTGATTTTAATGAGAAGTTGATGAGAACAAGTTGTGTTAACATCTTTAGTAGATAATGTTAATTCTACAGATCTAATGTAAAATATCTTTTAAAAATAACAAATACTTGACAGAATTATATAAAGTGGGGTCTTATTTTTCTTGTCTCTTCGTACTGAATCAGAAAATATAACTTGTTTTTATGTTTCTTGAAAAAAAGTTTTTTTTTCACTTTGATTATTCTACTGAATCATTGTTAATCAGACGGGTTTAATGGAGATCTAATATTTGAGAGAATTATATAAAGTGGGGTCTTATTTTTCTTGTCTCTTTGCACTGAATCAGAAAATATGACTCATTTCAAGGTTTCTTGAAATTTTTTTTTTGTTTTTTCAACTTTGATTATTCTACAGACATGACAGAATCAACATAAAATCATGTTGTTAATCAGACATGTTAAATGGACAACAAATACTTGTTAGACTTATATTAAATGGGGTTTGCTATTATTTTTTCCTGTTTTATAGAACTGAATCAGAAAATATATATTTAGTTTATAATCTTAATCTACCATTTATCAGTTAATACACAAGTATAATTGGATATTTTCTTAGCCAATGTTATATTTCTTACATTTAGATAAATTGTTTGTCTCCTCTCTTGATTTATTATCACACACCATTAACATGTTTATATTTTTATATTGTTATAGTATGGACGAACAGCTTTACATCTTTCTGCGCAGTATGGACGGATTGATGTAACAAAATGGTTAACAGATCAAGGATGCAGTCCTTGGGTGAAAACAAAACAGGTAATATTCAGTTTTCATTTTTATTCGCGATCTTTCTTAACAAAAAATGTATACATTTTAAATTGATATATAGAACAAAAATTCACTTGATATTATGTCACCAATCAACACGGACAAATAATCAAAGTATTTAACATGGTGTAGTCACTTGATTTACAAACATTAATCAGACCAACCCACAGACCACACTTTAAATCACCAATCAACACGGACAAATAATCAAAGTATTTAACATGGTACAGTCACTTGATTTACAAACATTAATCAGACCAACCCACAGACCACACTTTAAATCACCAATCAACACAGACAAATAATCAAAGTATTTAACATGGTACAGTCACTTGATTTACAAACATTAATCAGACCAACCCACAGACCACACCTTAAATCACCTATCAACACAGACAAATAATCAAAGTATTTAACATGGTACAGTCACTTGATTTACAAACATTAATCATACCAACCCACAGACCACACTTTAAATCACTAATCAACACGGACACATAATCAAAGTATTTAACATGGTGCAGTCACTTGATTTACAAACATTAATCAGACCAACCCACAGACCACACTTTAAATCACCAATCAACACAGACAAATAATCAAAGTATTTAACATGGTACAGTCACTTGATTTACAAACATTAATCAGACCAACCCACAGACCACACTTTAAATCACTAATCAACACGGACACATAATCAAAGTATTTAACATGGTGCAGTCACTTGATTTACAAACATTAATCAGACCAACCCACAGACCACACTTTAAATCACCAATCAACACAGACGAATAATCAAAGTATTTAACATGGTGCAGTCACAAGAATTACAAACATTAATCAGACCAATCAACAGACCACACTTTAAATCACCAATCAACACGGACAAATAATCAAAGTATTTAACATGGTGTAGTCACTTGAATTACAAAAATTAATCATACCAACCCACAAACCACACTTTAAATCACCAATCAACACAGACAAACAATTTAAGTATTTAACATGGTACAGTCACTTGAATTACAAACATTAATCATACCAACCCACAGACCACACTTTAAATCACCAATCAACACGGACAAATAATCAAAGTATTTGACATGATGTAGTCACTTGATTTACAAACATTAATCAGACCAACCAACAGACCACACTTTAAATCACCAATCAACACGGACAAATAATCAAAGTATTTAACATGGTGTAGTCACTTGATTTACAAACATTAATCATACCAACCCACAGACCACACTTTTAAACACTAATCAACCCGGACAAATAATCAAAGTATTTAACATGGTGTAGTCACTTCATTTACAAACATTAATCATACCAACCCAAAAACCACACTTTAAATCACCAATCAACACGGACAAATAATCAAAGTATTTAACATGGTACAGTCACTTGATTTACAAACATTAATCAAACCAACCCACAGACCCCACTTTAAATCACCAATCAACACAGACAAACAATCAAAGTATTTAACATGGTGTAGTCACTTGATTTACAAACATTAATCAGACCAACCCACAGACCACACTTTAAATCACCTATCAACACAGACAAATAATGAAAGTATTTAACATGGTGCAGTCACTTGATTTACAAACATTAATCAGACCAACCCACAGACCACACTTTAAATCACCAATCAACACAGACAAATAATGAAAGTATTTAACATGGTGTAGTCACTTGATTTACAAACATTAATCAGACCAACCCACAGACCACAGTTTTAATCACCAATCAACACGGACAAATAATCAAAGTATTTAACATGGTACAGTCACTTGATTTACAAACATTAATGAGACCAACCCACAGACCACACTTTAAATCACCAATCAACACCGACAAATAATCAAAGTATTCAACATGGTACAGTCACTTGATTTACAAACATTAATCATACCAACCAACAGACCACACTTTAAATCACCAATCAAAACAGACAAATAATCAAAGTATTTAACATGGTGTAGTCACTTGATTTACAAACATTAATCATACCAACTAACAGACCACACTTTAAATCACCAATCAACACAGACAAATAATTAAAGTATTTAACATGGTGTAGTCACTAGATTTACAAACATTAATCATACCAACCCACAGACCACACTTTAAATCACCAATCAAAACAGACAAATAATCAAAGTATTTAACATGGTGTAGTCACTTGATTTACAAAACAAAGATTTATCAGACCAACCAACAGACCACACTTTAAATCACCAATCAACACGGACAAATAATCAAAGTATTTAACATGGTACAGTCACTTGATTTACAAACATTAATCATACCAACCAACAGACCACACTTTAAATAACCAATCAACACAGACAAATAATCAAAGTATTTAACATGGTACAGTCACTTGATTTACAAACATTAATCATACCAACCAACAGACCACACTTTAAATCACCAATCAAAACAGACAAATAATCAAAGTATTTAACATGGTGTAGTCACTTGATTTACAAACATTAATCATACCAACCAACAGACCACACTTTAAATCACCAATCAACACAGACAAATAATCAAAGTATTCAACATGGTGTAGTCACTAGAATTACAAACATTAATCATACCAACCCACAGACCACACTTTAAATCACCAATCAAATCTAAACACATGGACAAATAATCAAAGTAATTAACATGGTGTAGTCACTAGAATTACAAACATTAATCAGACCAACCCACAGACCACACTTTAAATCACCAATCAACACAGACAAATAATCAAAGTAATTAACATGGTGTAGTCACTTGATTTACAAACATTAAGCAGACCAACCTACAAACCTTACTTTAAATCACCTATCAACACGGCCAAATAATCAAAGTAGTTAACATGATGTAGTCACTTGATTTACAAACATTAATCATACCAACCCACAGACCACACTTTAAATCACCAATCAAAACAGACAAATAATCAAAGTATTTAACATGGTGTAGTCACCTGATTTACAAACATTTATCACACCAACCCACAGACCACACTTTAAATCACCAATCAAATCTTAACACATGGACAAATAATCAAAGTATTTAACATGGTGTAGTCACTTGATTTACAAACATTAATCAGAACAACCCACAAACCACACTTTAAATCACCAATCAACACAGACAAATAATCAAAGTATTTAACATGGTGTAGTCACTTGATTTACAAACATTAATCATACCAACCAACAGACCACACTTTAAATCACCAATGAACACAGACACATAATCAAAGTATTTAACATGGTGTAGTCACTTGATTTACAAACATTAATCATACCAACCCACAGACCACACTTTAAATCACCAATCAACATGGACAAATAATCAAAGTATTTAACATGGTGTAGTCACTTGATTTACAAACATTGATCATACCAACCTACAGACCACACTTTAAATTACCAATCAACACAGACAAATAATCAAAGTATTTAACATTGTGTAGTCACTTGATTTACAAACATTAATCATACCAACCTACAGATCACATTTGAAATCACTAATCAACACGGACAAATAATCAAAGTATTTAACATGGTGTAGTCACTTGATTTACAAACATTAATCATACCAACCTACAGACCACACTTGAAATCACCAATCAACACGGACAAATAATCAAAGTATTTAACATGGTGTAGTCACTTGATTTACAAACATTAATCAGACCAACCCACAAACCAGACTTTAAATCACCAATCAACACGGACAAATAATCAAAGTATTTAACATGGTGTAGTCACTTGATTTACAAACATTTATCAAACCAACCCACAGACCACACTTTAAATCACCAATCAAATCTTAACACACAGACAAATAATCAAAGTATTTAACATGGTGATGTCACTTGATTTACAAACATTAATCATACCAACCCACAGACCACACTTTAAATCACCAATCAACACAGACAAATAATCAAAGTAATTAACATGGTGTAGTCACTTGATTTACAAACATTAAGCAGACCAACCTACAAACCTTACTTTAAATCACCTATCAACACGGCCAAATAATCAAAGTAGTTAACATGATGTAGTCACTTGATTTACAAACATTAATCATACCAACCCACAGACCACACTTTAAATCACCAATCAAAACAGACAAATAATCAAAGTATTTAACATGGTGTAGTCACCTGATTTACAAACATTTATCACACCAACCCACAGACCACACTTTAAATCACCAATCAAATCTTAACACATGGACAAATAATCAAAGTATTTAACATGGTGTAGTCACTTGATTTACAAACATTAATCAGAACAACCCACAGACCACACTTTAAATCACCAATCAACACAGACAAATAATCAAAGTATTTAACATGGTGTAGTCACTTGATTTACAAACATTAATCATACCAACCAACAGACCACACTTTAAATCACCAATGAACACAGACACATAATCAAAGTATTTAACATGGTGTAGTCACTTGATTTACAAACATTAATCATACCAACCCACAGACCACACTTTAAATCACCAATCAACATGGACAAATAATCAAAGTATTTAACATGGTGTAGTCACTTGATTTACAAACATTTATCAAACCAACCCACAGACCACACTTTAAATCACCAATGAACACAGACACATAATCAAAGTATTTAACATGGTGTAGTCACTTGATTTACAAACATTAATCATACCAACCTACAGATCACACTTGAAATCACTAATCAACACGGACAAATAATCAAAGTATTTAACGTGGTGTAGTCACTTGATTTACAAACATTAATCATACCAACCTACAGACCACACTTGAAATCACCAATCAACACGAACAAATAATCAAAGTATTTAACATGGTGTAGTCACTTGATTTACAAACATTTATCAAACCAACCCACAGACCACACTTTAAATCACCAATCAAATCTTAACACACAGACAAATAATCAAAGTAATTAACATGGTGTAGTCACTTGATTTACAAACATTAATCATACCAACCTACAGACCACACTTGAAATCACCAATCAACACGAACAAATAATCAAAGTATTTAACATGGTGTAGTCACTTGATTTACAAACATTTATCAAACCAACCCACAGACCACACTTTAAATCACCAATCAAATCTTAACACACAGACAAATAATCAAAGTATTTAACATGGTGATGTCACTTGATTTACAAACATTAATCATACCAACCCACAGACCATACTTTAAATCACCAATCAAATCTTAACACACAGACAAATAATCAAAGTATTTAACATGGTGTAATCACTTGATTTACAAACATTAATCAAACCAACACACAGACCACACTTTAAATCACCAATCAACACGGACAAATAATCAAAGTATTTAACATGGTGCAGTCACTTGATTTAGAAACATTAATCATACAAACCCACAGACCACACTTTAAATCACCTATCAAATCTTAACACACAGACAAATAATCAAAGTATTTAACATGGTGATGTCACTTGATTTACAAACATTAATCATACCAACCCACAGACCATACTTTAAATCACCAATCAAATCTTAACACACAGACAAATAATCAAAGTATTTAACATGGTGTAATCACTTGATTTACAAACATTAATCAAACCAACCCACAGACCACACTTTAAATCACCAATCAACACGGACAAATAATCAAAGTATTTAACATGGTACAGTCACTTGATTTATAAACATTAATCATACCAACCCACAGACCACACTTCATATGATGTCAACACACTGATTACCAATCAAATGTTAACACAATGACAACCAATAAAAGTAATTAACATGGTGCAGTCACTTGATTAACAATTATTAACGTGAGTCATAAAAACTGATAAACCATAATTCAAACAACACACCTTCCACCAATCATACATTACAAACACACCTTCCACCAATCATACATTACAAGCACACCTCCCACCAATCATACATTATAAACACACCTTCCACCGATCATACATTACAAACACACCTTCCACCAATCATACATTACAAACACACCTTCCACCAATCAAACATTACAAACACACCTCCCACCAATCATACATTATAAACACACCTCCCACCAATCATACATTACAAACACACCTTCCACCAATCATACATTACAAACACACCTTCCACCAATCATACATTGCAAACACACCTCCCACCAATCATACATTACAAACACACCTTCCACCAATCATACATTACAAACACACCTTCCACCAATCATACATTACAAACACACCTCCCACCAATCATACATTACAAACACATCTTCCACCAATCATACATTACAAACACATTTTCCACCAATCATACATTACAAACACACCTTCCACCAATCATACATTATAAACACACCTCCCACCAATCATACATTACAAACACATCTTCCACCAATCATACATTACAAACACACCTCCCACCAATCATACATTACAAACACACCTTCCACCAATCATACATTACAAACACACCTTCCACCAATCATACATTACAAACACACCTCCCACCAATCATACATTACAAACACATCTTCCACCAATCATACATTACAAACACATTTTCCACCAATCATACATTACAAACACACCTTCCACCAATCATACATTATAAACACACCTCCCACCAATCATACATTACAAACACATCTTCCACCAATCATACATTACAAACACACCTCCCACCAATCATACATTACAAACAAACATTTCACCAATCATACATTACAAACACACCTCCCACCAATCACACATTACAAACACACCTTCCACCAATCATACATTACAAACACATCTTCCACCAATCATACATTACAAACACACCTTCCACCAATCATACATTACAAACACACCTCCCACCAATCATACATTACAAACACACCTTCCACCAATCATACATTACAAACACACCTTCCACCAATCATACATTACAAACACACCTTCCACCAATCATACATTACAAACACACCTCCCACCAATCATACATTACAAACACACCTTCCACCAATCATACATTACAAACACACCTTCCACCAATCATACATTACAAACACACCTCCCACCAATCATACATTACAAACACATCTCCCACCAATCATACATTACAAACACACCTTCCACCAATCATACATTACAAACACACCTTCCACCAATCATACATTACAAACACACCTTCCACCAATCATACATTACAAATACACCTTCCACCAATCATACATTACAAACACACCTCCCACCAATCATACATTACAAACAAACATTCCACCAATCATACATTACAAATACACCTCCCACCAATCACACATTACAAACACACCTTCCACCAATCATACATTACAAACACATCTTCCACCAATCATACATTACAAACACACCTTCCACCAATCATACATTACAAACACACCTCCCACCAATCATACATTACAAACACACCTTCCACCAATCATACATTACAAACACACCTTCCACCAATCATACATTACAAACACATCTTCCACCAATCATACATTACAAACACACCTTCCACCAATCATACATTACAAACACACCTCCCACCAATCATACATTACAAACACACCTTCCACCAATCATACATTACAAACACACCTTCCACCAATCATACATTACAAACACACCTCCCACCAATCATACATTACAAACACATCTTCCACCAATCATACATTACAAACACATTTTCCACCAATCATACATTACAAACACACCTTCCACCAATCATACATTACAAACAAACATTCCACCAATCATACATTACAAACACACCTTCCACCAATCATACATTACAAACAAACATTCCACCAATCATACATTACAAACACACCTCCCACCAATCACACATTACAAACACACCTTCCACCAATCATACATTACAAACACATCTTCCACCAATCATACATTACAAACACACCTTCCACCAATCATACATTACAAACACACCTCCCACCAATCATACATTACCAACACATCTTCCACCAATCATACATTACAAACACACCTCCCACCAATCATACATTACAAACACATCTTCCACCAATCATACATTACCAACACATCTTCCACCAATCATACATTACAAACACACCTTCCACCAATCATACATTACAACCATACCTTCCACCAATCATACATTACAACCACACCTTCCACCAATCATACATTAAAAACACACCTTCCATCAATCATAAATTATAAACACATCTTCCACCAATCATACATTACAAACACACCTTCCACCAATCATACATTACAAACACATCTTCCACCAATCCTACATTACAAACACACCTTCCACCAATCATACATTACAAACACACCTTCCACCAATCCTACATTACAAACACACCTTCCACCAATCATACATTACAAACACACCTTCCCCCGATCATACATTACAAACACATCTTCCACCAATCATACATTACAAATACACCTTCCACCAATCATACATTACAAACACATCTTCCACCAATCATACATTACAAACACACCTTCCACCAATCATACATTACAAACACATCTTCCACCAATCCTACATTACAAACACACCTTCCACCAATCATACATTACAAACACACCTTCCACCAATCCTACATTACAAACACACCTTCCACCAATCATACATTACAAACACACCTTCCCCCGATCATACATTACAAACACATCTTCCACCAATCATACATTACAAATACACCTTCCACCAATCATACATTACAAACACATCTTCCACCAATCATACATTACAAACACACCTTCAACCAATCATACATTACAAACACACCTCCCACCAATCATACATTACAAACACACCTTCCACCAATCATACATTACAAACACATCTTCCACCAATCATACATTACAAATACACCTTCCACCAATCATACATTACAAATACACCTTCCACCAATCATACATTACAAACACATCTTCCACCAATCATACATTACAAACACACCTTCCACCAATCATACATTACAAACACATCTTCCACCAATCATACATTACAAACACACCTTCCACCAATCATACATTACAAATACACCTCCCACTAATCATACATTACAAACACATCTTCCACCAATCATACATTACAAACACCTCCCACCAATATACATTACAAACACTTCTTCCACCAATCATACATTACAAACACACCTTCCACCAATCATACATTACAAACACATCTTCCACCAATCATACATTACAAACACACCTTCCACCAATCATACATTACAAATACACCTTCCACCAATCATACATTACAAACACATCTTCCACCAATCATACATTACAAACACCTCCCACCAATTATACATTACAAATACACCTCCCACCAATCATACATTACAAACACATCTTCCACCAATTATACATTACAAATACACCTCCCACCAATCATACATTACAAACACACCTTCCACCAATCATACATTACAAATACACCTTCCACCAACCATACATTAGAAACACATCTTCCACCAATCATACACTACAAACACACCTTCCACCAATCATACATTACAAACACACCTTCCACCAATCATACATTACAATTACACCTTCCACCAATCATACATTACAAACGCATCTTCCACCAATCATACATTACAAACACATCTTCCACCAATCATACATTACAAACACACCTTCCACCAATCATACATTACAAATACACCTTCCACCAATCATACATTACAAACACATCTTCCACCAATCATACATTACAAACACCTCCCACCAATTATACATTACAAATACACCTTCCACCAATCACACATTACAAACACACCTTCCACCAATCATACATTACAAATACACCTTCCACCAACCATACATTACAAACACATCTTCCACCAATCATACACTACAAACACACCTTCCACCAATCATACATTACAAACACACCTTCCACCAATCATACATTACAATTACACCTTCCACCAATCATACATTACAAACGCATCTTCCACCAATCATACATTACAAACACATCTTCCACCAATCATACATTACAAACACATCTTCCACCAATCATACATTTCCAACACACCTTCCACCAATCATACATTACAAACACACCTTCAACCAATCATACATTACAAACACATCTTCCCAAATCATACATTACAAACACACCTCCCACCAATCATACATTACAAACACACCTTCCACCAATCATACACTACAAACACACCTTCCACCAATCATACATTACAAGCACACCTTTCACCAATCATACATTACAAACACATCTTCCACCAATCATACATTACAAACACATCTTCCACCAATCATACATTACAAACACCTTTCACCAATCATACATAACAAACACACCTTCAACCAATCATACATTACAAAGACATCTTCCACCAATCATACATTACAAACACACCTCCCATCAATCATACATTACAAACACACCTTCCACACATCATACATTTCAAAACACCTTTCACCAATCATACATTACAAATACACCTTCCACCAATCATACATTACCAACACACCTTCCACTAATCATACATTACAAATACACCTTCCACCAATCATACATTACCAACACACCTTCCACTAATCATACATTACAAACACACCTTCCACCAATCATACATTACAAACACACCTTCCACCAATCATACATTACAAACACACCTTCCACCAATCATACATTACAAACACACCTTCCACCAATCATACATTACAAACACACCTTCCACCAATCATACATTTCAAACACACCTTCCACCAATCATACATTACAAATACACCTTCCACCAATCATACATTACAAACACACCTTCCACCAATCATATATTACAAACACACCTTCCACCAATTATACATTTCAAACACACCTTCCACCAATCATACATTACAAATACACCTTCCACCAATCATACATTACAACACACCTTCCACCAATCATACATTACAAATACACCTTCCACCAATCATACATTACAAACACACCTTCCACCAATCATACATTTCAAACACACCTTCCACCAATCATACATTACAAATACACCTTCCACCAATCATACATTACAAACACACCTTCCACCAATCATATATTACAAACACACCTTCCACCAATTATACATTTCAAACACACCTTCCACCAATCATACATTACAAATACACCTTCCACCAATCATACATTACAACACACCTTCCACCAATCATACATTACAAATACACCTTCCACCAATCATACATTACAAATACACCTTCCACCAATCATACATTACAAGCACACCTTCCACCAATCATACATTTCAAACACACCTTCCACCAATCATACACTACCATCACACCTTCCACCAATCATACCTTACAAATACACCTTCCACCAATCATTCTATGGTCAAGCTATTATGTTAAGGTATAACATATTTGATAGGCTTTATAATTTACTGGTAGGCTGAAGTGATTGTTTCTAAATTAACAAGTCCAACCAAGTAATAATTGCTATAAAGGTAATTTATGTTTTGGAAATATTATATTTCATGTTAAATGAATTTTTAACAATTCGAAGCGTATTGAATATTGGATAATTGGTGTAGATTGCCGTTCACACTAATGTTACAACCTCCCTTGCATTTGTCATTGAAAATTAAAAATACGGTAACGAAATTCGTTCATTGTCGGAATATGCAACATTTATTTGTATAAGCTTCAATTAATTTAAATGCGAGAGAAATGCAATGTTCGCCGAGCTTTCTCCTTTTTCGTAGCGAGTACAAAGTGACATGTTTTATTTTCCTACAATGTACAGTGCGAACTAATGTTTTAGCAGAAAATTTATAGTTCACGCATGAAAACACGTATCTCTATTTTACCGACGTTAACTTTCATTAAAATCGACGACATTTTAACGGAGATCACAAAGTAAACTGCCACATAAACAATGATTCGAATGTATCCGTTCGCTTTAAATAGAAGCAGGATAAGTATGCGTATACTGTTTTGTATTTATATACAATTGTAGTATGATGGTCGACTGTAGTCCTTCTTCCAGCACTCGAAAAAAAAACAAACATTGTGATTCAGCCGACAAAGAATCAATTACTAGTAAGTCATGGACATTTGGTGTTAAACTTGTTATTCAAATATCCCTCATCTATATCTTCCGGCATGTTCATTTTTAGTTTTTATAAACAACTGTTAACGTCATTATCGAACTACGTTTCTAACGTAGAAGTCTATATTTTCGCGGACCATCGGACTTTAGCGTATGGAAGCATCGCACTTTAGCGTAGACCATCGCACTTTAGCGTGACCATCGTACTTTAGCGTCCCCATCGCACTTTAGAGTCCTACATATATACCAATAAAAGTTCGACCATTTCTATGTAAGAATTCCAGAACTTTTTTATTAGTCCCTCACTTAGATTGCAATATACACTAAATGCCTCAAATAGTTTACCAACAGAAGGTGAAATTAGCAAGGTTTTTAAGTTGTTTTCTGTTAAATTTTGATTTGAACTAAGATTGACAAAGCAGATGCTGAAAATTAGGATCGAGGAATTCATTCTCATCATTTGAATTAAGCCAAGAACCAAATGCTTCCCAACGTAATCGTTCAAAAGCTTCAGATACAATTTTGAACAATCGCAGCGCTCGATTATAATGTTTACCTTCAAATACACTAGTCAAAGAACCTGACTCAATAACTCCAGACTCCAACAGGAGATCGCCCAGCCCTGCATCGCCAAACCGTTCCCCAATGACTGCTATAAAAGCACACGTAGTGTGACAATATGTACAAAATTTATAAAACAATAGTGAAGCATATCCAATTAATTGAAATATATCCAATTTAAAAGGAAAGAAAAATGATAAAAAGCACTATCAAATGAGGAACAATGTAAATATTACGAAAAGCAAAAAATAGTAACCAGATGGTATGTCAAATCGACATAATTGTGTGCCAAAGAAAGTAAAAAGTCTAAACAAATTCCCCAACTGACTATTTGACCTACGTTCAAAGCAATGTTTGTCGATTGAAAGACTGAACAATCTTAACTCAATCACCACATAGCTAAAACACAAAATGTAAACAAGCACACCTTTATTGAGTTCGATAGAGTGCACCTTTTCAAAACGCAAAAAATTAATTTGTATCATAAATATTTTGTTACACATTTACTTTATAAAATAATTTGTCTAAAAAAAACCAACATAATCGACAACTAAATGTTTGATTTCAGTTGCAAATTGATAAGCTTAAAGTGCGTATGTGTGAATATATTGTCAACTGAATCGACGACGGTAATTTGATGATTTCCGGTATTTCACGAGTATTTGCACGAACATATGTTTTATTGAATAATTCATATTTAAGACGATATATACATACTGCAAATAGTTTAAACATTGCATACTGGTCAATTTTAAAGTTTAATTCACAAAAACGGATAATTGTATTACGAATTTCTTTATGAAATGAGAAAATATGCCTTAATTTTAACCCCAAAAAGTCGGATTGTTTGTAATGTAAATACACACTTTTTTAAAACAAAAAATCTTTAGTTTTACATTGAATATGATAGTTTTATATCTGTTTTAGTTGTTTTAACCTATACTTTATTTTTTTTCAATCGCTTTATATTAAAAAATTTAATTAAAAATTACTTAGTCGTGATAGCTAAATAAGGGGACCATTGTAAGGGATGTTTTTAAACCTCTTTTGGACATTTTTTTTTTGGTCTAACACCTTGTATTTTATCAATAAGATACTGAAGTTGAATTCTATCCAAAAAAATTGCGGTACCCTTGGGTGTAACACAAACTCCTTAACTAGAGCGCTTTTGAAAACTAGCTGATGGACTATATATCTTGAGAACCGTTATAATTTCAAAGTTGATACTTGACATGTATATTAACCAACACCAGATGATATGTCATAATGTATGTACAACTTCCTTGGTTAAAAGTCAAGGTTAAAAACTTTGGTTTCAGTTGACAACTCCATGTACTATGGTAAAGATACAAATTTTTTTACTACACAAAATACAAAAATACAAAAATATTTACAAAGGTCAGTCACTATAAATTATAGAATCACTCGCGAAAATATTTTCATAACTAATCTTTAAAGAATGTGAACAGTGTTCATAGATTAAAAAGACTGACTCATAATAATTAATAAAATATTTTAATCCTTTTAATTATTGTTCTTATTCTAATGGTTAATTTAATCTCAG